>NC_135882.1:37107364-37609203 GCF_964194155.1 Cetorhinus maximus | reverse complement strand
ACACACTCACTCTCCCCTCTCTCTCTGTCACACACACTCCCTCTCTCTCTCACACACGCTCTCCCACTCTCGGTCTCACACGCTCTCCCTCTCTGTCTATCACACACTCTCCCTCTCTCTCTCGCACGCCCTCCCTCTCTCTCTCTCTCACACTCTCCCTCTCTCTCACACACACTCTTCTTATTGTCTCTCTCACACACATTTTCCCTCTCTTTCTACCAAACTCTCCCTCTCTCTCACACACACTCTCCCTCCCTCTCACCCATGCACTGTCCTTGTCTCTCACACACACTCTCCCTCTCTCACATACTTTCCCTTCTCTCTCTCTCACACACAGACACACACTCTCTCTCTCATACACATACACACTCTCCCTCTTTCTCACAGGCTCTCCCTCTTTCACACATACTCTCCTCTCTCTCTCTCGCACACTCAGTCTCACTCCCTCACACATTCTCCTGCTCTCTCTCTTTCCCAAACTGTTCTCCTCACTCTGTCACACGCACTTTCCCTCTCTCACACATACACTGTGTCTCTCTCTCATGCACACTCACAATCTCCCTCTCTCTCTTCCACACACCCTCCCTTTCCCTCTCACTCACTCTCATGCACAACTCTCTCTTACACATTCTCCCTCTCTCTCTCACACTCCCTCTCGCCTTCCCTCTCTCTCTCACACACTCTCTCTCACACACTCTCTCTCACACTCTCTCTCTCACACACACTCTTCTTCTCTGTCTCTCTCACAAACATTCTCCCTCTCTTTCTACCAAACTCTCCCCCTCTCTCTCACACACACACTCTCCTTATCTCTCTCACACACTCTCCCTCTCTGTCTTTCACACACCCTTCCTCTCTCTGTCACAAACTTTCCCTTCTGTCTCTCTCATACAGACGCACACTCTCTCACACATACACACTCTCCCTCTCCCTCTCTCTATCCCTCTCACAGGCTGTTCCTCTCTTGCACACTCACAGTCTCACTCCCTCACACATTCTCCTGCTCTCTCTCTCTCCCAAACTGTCCCGCTCACTCTGTCACACACACTTCCGCTCTCTCATACACAGACTGTGCCTCTCTCTCGCTCATGCACTCTCACAATCTCCCTCACTTTCTTCTACACACTCTCCCTTTCCCTCTCACTCACTCTCATGCACAGCTCCCTCTCCCTTACCCTCGCTCTCCCTCTCAGAGCCTCCCCCTCCCCTCCCCCTCCCCTCCCCCTCCCCTCCCCTCCCCTCCCCCTCCCCCTCCCCTCCCCCTCCCCCCTCCCCCTCTACCTCACCCTCACCCTCCCTCTCCCCCTCCCAGACACTCTCCCTCTCTCTCACACACTCTTCTTCTCTGTCTCTCTCACACATATTCTCCCTCTCTTTCTACCTAACTCTCCCTCTTTCTCTCTCACACACTCTCCCGCTCTCTCTAACACACTCTCCCTCTCTCTCTCTCATGCACTCTCCCTCTCTCTCACATACACTCTCCCTCTTTGTCTCTCACACACTCTCCCTCTCTCTCACACACTCTCCCTCTCTCTCACACATGTACATACACACACTCTTTTCTCTCGCCCATATGCTCTCTCATACACTGCATCATTTTCCCACCCTGCCTGCAGCGGGTTTCGTTGAGGGCAGATGCAGAGAATCCAGTGGCAAGCAAAAAGTCGCACACCCGTTGGCGTAAAAATAACTTGCGTTCCTCCTGATGGCGGTTTTGTGGCATGTTTAACATCCTGTTTACTTGTGTGAATATCATTTACATTCTTTGCCATCTCATAAATGCTCATTAAATTAGGTTCTTGCCGGAATCACTTGCCGTCTTCCAATCTTGAATCACGACAGTGGGAAATCATGTCAGTCTCACCTGTCAAGGATGGCGTACACACCACAGAGCTCACTACACTTCGGACTTTGAGGTAAGTGCACCACAAATAGCCTGACTCCCATAGCACTGCATTGGTCTCATTGCGATGCCACTGCTGGGGCTGGAGGGTTGCTCTGCTCCCAATGATTGCCTCTGTGGTGACCAGGACACCACTGTGCAGTGGTACTCAGGCAAAGCTCAAACTTTCAGACACTTAGCAGTGTTGCGACTGGGATGATTTAGGGATGGTCTGCTTCCGGTTGGTGCCACTGTGGTCCAGAAGGACAGCGCTGTGCAGTGATACTTAGACAGAGCTGAACATTCAGAAAGCAGCATATCGATTAGGGAAGGGGTCTGGGAGGGTGGGGTATGGTGGGGAAGGGTGAACACGGGGACACTGGGGAAGAAAGGCTGTGCAAGGCATATCGGGGAGGTGGGGAGGGTGCTCGATCGAAGGCAAAGGGGTAGGAAGGCTTTGTGAGTTATGGGGAGGAGGGGGAACGATGGGAGGCAGAGGGCAGACTGAGGGCTGTGAATCTGGAGCCTGGCACGGGTAACTGAGACACTAGCAAACAAGGGGGTGAAAGGGATACCACATGTATTAATGAGAGGGGATGAATGCAGCCACTGGAATAAGAAAGCAAGAGGGGGTTGTTAATGTGCCACAACAGTGATGGGCTGCATGCAAACTCATAAGTGACGGGGTGTGGGGCACAGTGTTTTCTTCAGTAATCAGGGCAATGAGCATTGATGTGAAAGTCAAAGTCCTTGGTCTGGGGCTCACAGTCAGATTTCAGAGAGTAGAGACTTCCCTGGGGCTTTTTGGAAAGCAGTCAGAGTGCAGAGACACCCCTTGGGCCTTGTGAACCTCACAGTCAACAGTCAGATAGTGGATACAATGTAAGTAAATCTGGGTACTAGATTTTAGTGTAACCCTAGCATTTTCATGTTAATTTAAGCTATATTCATTGTAATAAGCTAACAAGGTTAAATACCATTTTGTGCTAACACTGAGATAAGAAGCCATTCCGATAAAAGCAAAATACTGCGGATGTTGGAAATCTGAAACAAAAACAAAAATAGCTGGAAAAACTCAACAGGTCTGACAGCATCTGTGGACAGGAAGACAGAGTTAACATTTTGAGTCCGTATGACTCTTCATCAGAACTAAAGAAAATTAGAAATGAGGTGAAATATAAGCTGTTTGAGGGGAGTGGGACAGGTAGAGCTGGATAGAGGGCCAGTGATAGGTGGAGGCAAAGAAGAGATTGCCAAAGATGTCATAGACAAAAGGACAAAGGGGTGTTGACAGTAGTGATATTAGATAAAGGATGTGCTAATGGTAACATTAAGGGTAGAAAGCAGGACAAGCAAGTGACAGATGGCCCTAGTGGGGGTGGAGTAGGGGGAAGGGATCGAAATAGGCTAAAAGGTGGAGATAAAACAATGGATGGAAATACATTTTACAAATAATAATAGAAATAGGTGAGAAAAGAAAAATATATTAAAAAAATATATAAATTATTAGAAAAAGGGGGATCAGAAAGGAGGTGGGGATGGAGCAGAGAGTTCATGATCTGAAGTTGTTGAACTCAATATTCAGTCCAGAGGGCTGTTAAGTGCCTAGTCAGAAGATGAGGTGCTGTTCCTCCAGTTTGCGTTGAGCTTCACTGGAACATTGCAGCAGGCCAAGGACGGGCATGGGGGCATGAGAGCAGGGTGGTGTGTTGAAATGGCAAGCGACAGGGAGGTCTGGGTCATGCTTGCGGACAGACCGAAGGTGTTCCGCAAAGCAGTCACCCAGTCTGCGTTTGGTCTCTCCAATGTAGACGAAATCGCATTGGGAGCAACGAATGCAGTAGACTAAATTGAGGGAAGTGCAAGTGAAATGCTGCTTCACTTGAAAGGAGTGTTTGGGCCCTTGGACAATGAGGAGGGGGGAAGTAAAGGAGCAGGTGTTGCACCTTCTGCGGTTGCATGGGAAGATGCCGTGGGAGGGGATTGAGGTGTAGGGGATGATGGAGGAGTGGAAGAGGGTGTCCCGGAGGGAACGGTCCCTACAGAATGCTGACAGGGGGGCTGAAGGAAAGATGTGTTTGGTGGTGGCATCATGCTGGAGTTGGCGGAAATGGCGGAGGATGATCCTTTGAAAGCGGAGGCTGGTGGGGTGATAAGTGAGGACAAGGGGGACCCAATCATGTTTCTGGGAGGGAGGGGAAGGTGTGAGGCGATGTGCGGGAGATGGGCCGGACACGGGTTGATGGCCCTGTCAACGACCGTGGGTGGAAAACCATTTGATTTTGATTTTGATGTTTTGCCATTTTGATGTTGTTAACCTTTTACAACAAACTAACCCGAAACAGTATTACAAAACAGCCACTGACTAGCAACAGATGATTGACCAAATAGTGTACCTCAATTAAGTTACAACTGAAGGATACATAATTAATAATCAGTAGTTAATTGGAAGTAACTTCATGTTATTTCTGTATTTCTCCTTTAGCTTTTCTTATGAGAAAATGAAAATGCTGTAGCAGCTGGGAAAGAAATGGCGTAAGCCTTGGACTCCCTCCCTATCAGGAACACACACTGTCTTTGATTGCTGAGTCTGTCTCAATGAATGGGATTCCTGTAAAGACATCAAGATAAGAGACATAAATTAAAGGAAGGCATTGCCTTAATTTTAAGACAATGTGCCTAATTACACTCAACACTCAAGAAGCTTGACAGCGTCCAGGACAAAGCACCCATTGATTGGCACCACATCCACAAATACTCAATCCCTCCACCACCGACGCACAGTAGCAGCAGTGTGTACGATCTACAAGATGCACTGCAAGAGTTCACCAAGACTCCTGAGACAGCACCTTCCAAACCCACGGCCACTAGCATCTAGAAAGACGAGGGCAGCAGATAAATGGGAACACCACCAACTGAAAGTTTCCCTCCAAGTCACTCAACATCCTTACTTAGAAATATATTGCTGTTCCTTCACTGTCGCTGGGTCAAAATCCTGGAACTCCCTTCCTAACAGCACTGTGGGTGTACATACACCACATGGACTGTAGCAGTTCAAGAAGGCAGCTCACCACCACCTTCTCAAGAACAACTAGGGATGGGCATTAAATGCTGGCCCAGCCAGCAAAGCCCACATCCCATGAATGAATAAAAAACATATTAGCTAGAACCAATGGGGTTAACTCTTATCACCTTCTTGACAAATTATAGACCGATTAGCTATTTCCAACAATTTGGCTAAGGTGGGCTTATAACATCTTTTGAGAAGACAAAAGGGGTTGCAGGAACCACCTTTATGTACATCAAGTGTGGAAGATCCAGTTTAGATCTTTGGGGATAATTGAGGATCCTATTAGCGTGAAAGTCGTTTCCAATAAACTTCAGGGCAGATGAGTAGTTAGAACTGGGACTGGTTCAGCAACGGATTCCCTGCCAGTAGAAATCCCAGGAAACCATAGTGCTTCTCGGAGGCAGTAACCCTTTCTCTGTAGGCATGCAGGGTTTAAGTTGTTGTCCACTTCTCTTGGGTTGATCACCCATTTGAAAGTGTGGAGCTGGTAGAATTTCATTGATGAATATACTTTACCTGTATTCTCCCTCTGTTAGTTGATAAGTTTATAAAACTTGCTTATAAACCAATCAATTTCAATACTATTGATTGATCTTTGCCTGATAATTATACCTCTGTCAAATTCAAACAGTTTAAAGGGGAAAATTGTGTTCCAGTATTAGGCAGTGCATAGCTAAACTGGAACAATCTGAAATAACAAACACCCCCTTTTAAACAACAGCCATCGGTGCAATGGGGATGCTACAAGAGCCATCATTGGGAGCTCCAACGATGGGTAAGCTTAGTGTGCAAGCCTGTCTCACAATTGCTGTCCATGGGCTTGTCTGTCAGATGATGCAGTGATTGTAATGGGATGCGTCTGCAGCCTGTATTTGAGGCACACATAATAAAGGGGGGGTGGAGCAGGGGGTGGGTATATGAAGCTTTCCTAGGGAGGCTTCACCTCAATGGGTGACCATGCACACAGCCTCCAGATGAGGAGGGCAGAAGTCCACATGGGTCATGGGTACTTGAATATTGATGGGTTCAGGTGGGAGGGTTGGAATGTCCACCACAACAATTATGGGATCCTGTATTATTGGGAGAGGCTGGAGAATAACAGAGGGAGCTCTTCCTTCATGTCATGAGGTTCCAGGTAAATATTGTGCACACGGACAGTCAGAGGGGATCATCGAAGCTTGTTTTGAAATGGTAGTGCAAAACCACTATCTTGCTCTTCTGGAGTTATTGCGCAGTTTTAATGTGAAAGTGGAAGTGATTCTGAATGGGAAGGGTCTGAGGCTGTGTGGGAGGAACACAGTGCTGCACCTGGTGCTGCAAGAGTGACCTGGAATCTTATTCTACAGAAAGGAGGAGGTCCTCGTAATGCTGAAAACCATTGGAAGCCAATGCATTTATCAGTGCTGAAAGAGGTGTACTATAACTCAATGGCTTCACATCACATTAGCTGCACATCAGCATTAACACATCAGTGTATAATTTGGAAATGCAGGCAGTCAGGGAGGAGGCACAGGTGCAGCATATATGGCATTCCATTTATGGAGGCCAGTCAGGTGCTCTCCAGAATTGGCATTCCTAATGGATCAAATGACATCCAGTAATTGATCATGAGCAATTTATTGTTAATTGGAATGCCAGATTATAGATTGGAGCACGGAGCCAGATTAGGTAACACATGTAATTCAAACCTTCTCGCACCAATCAGAGATTCAGATGTCATATTCCTGGGATGGCACCTTGGCCACCTCAATGTGGGTGGTAGCACCTTGAAGACAAGGTAGCATTAGCGACAATGCAAGCAGGGCTGAGACCATTAGGCAACAGACTGAGAGCTTCACTATCTAGGACCATTCCTCATTAATATCTGCAATGTTGCATTTCAGAGACAAGATCAAAGAAGAAATGGATCCAGGGTTTCGATGCTGCCTTTCTGAGAGTCCTAATGTAATGGAGCAAGTGAAGGAGAGTGAGATGACGCAGAGTGCAGCTCCACCAGGAGCTGATGTCCAGGCTCAAGGGAAATCAGAGCAAGGACAAAAGTGTAAAGAGGAGAGACCCAGACAATGGAGGTGAATTGCCAGAGCAAAGGTATACTGAAGAAGACTCTCCTATTTATAGATGAGTGAAAGACGATGACGGGCACATCTGCACTTGTCCTGAGCTCTAATAAATCACATATGCCACATTCTTTGTGAAGACCTGACACTCATGCATTTGGAGGGTATCCCCCACCAGTGACTTTAAAGGTGACCACCACGCTCAATTTCTTCGCCTGTGGGTCCTTCCAGGGATCAATAAGGGACCTGTGTGGCATCTATTAGTCTGCAACACATAAATGCACAAAGGAGGTCACAGATGCCTTTTACAGGAAGGCATATCAGTATGTGAAGTTTGCTCTGGACGCAGGCATCGGCTTCGCTACCATCTCAGGCTTCCCAAGAGTGCAGGGTGCAATCAACTGTACCCAAGTAACTTTAAAGGCTCCATGGCAGCAGCTCCTAATGTTTATAAACCGCAAAGGCTACCATCCCATCAATGTACAACTGTTCTGTGATCATCGGAAGCACATAATGCACATTATGCACCAGATGCCTCAGATTTTTGAAGAGCCTGAACGTCTGCAGGGATGGCTGCTTAGGGATAAGGTGTACACACTGAAATGCTGGCTGATGACACTGGTCCATTGTCCTCAGAGTCGTTCTGAGAAGAGGCACAATGCTGCACCCAGCACCACACGCTCCCTTATACAGCAGACCATAGGGGTTCTTAAGATATGCTTCAGATGCTTGGACCGTTCAGGTGGCTCGCCACAGCATAGTCCCGATAGGGTTTCAGGCAACGTCACTGTATTCCTTGTATGCACAACGTCCCTTCACTATCTGGCAATGCAAAATGGAGGAAGATGAGAGCTTATCAAAGGATGAAGAGCCGGAGGCCGAAGAACCTCACGAGAGTGCTGAGGGTCAGTTTGAACATGACAACACTATGGAGGAAGCAAGACATGCCCGTGACACTTTAATTGTTGACAGGTTCCAGGAGGAGTAAAGGCAGGGAGGATGACCATAGTTCTCCTAGCCCTTTCATCTCAAGGGATGGCCAACCATTCACATTGAAAATTTGTTCAGCATTCGTACTTGCACCTCCTGGCCTCATGATTTGCCAGACCATGATCTCTGCAAAGGTCCATAGAGTCTTGAGTATGCCCTCACTCTGGGAAGTGAGAGTCCACACAATGACAAGACCAATACGAGAACTGACTTGAAGTAGTCTCTGCCAGATAATGATGAAATTACAGCAGCCAGTGGGATGAGGACACGGCTAGTGATCTCCCGTCCATGTCTTCCATTTTGCCATACCACTCAGGAGACAAATGCTGCTAGTCACTCAAGGCTGATGAGCTGCCCTCGCACAATGGTCTTCCATGAGGAAGAGTTAGAAGCGTATAAATTACACACTTCTAATGAAGATTTTAACACATCTCCCTGACATCACACAAGGGTGTGGAGACTATCTTCAGTGAGGTTGACATCACATGAATGTTAATCTCATAGTTGGGCAGTATCACTGAGTGGGAGGATGGATAAACCTCAAAATAAGAGGATTCCAATGTACATAATCTCAACGAGGGAGGAGGCTTCAGTTGATCAAGCCATTCACAAAAATATCTAATGTATTTACAAAAGTGTAATCTTTTTACAGTGGTAGCATACCCATGACCTAAAAGTGATTTCAATATTTCTTAATTTTCCTGGTGCAGCCCTGACATCCTCAGCAGAGGTGGAGGCAGCCTGCTGACTGCTATATCCTGATGTCTCCGATGACCTTGGCAGATGTCATCTGGTGGTCTGAGGCCTGGAGGGCCCCAGCCTGATAAGGGTCTCCTGCTCAGGGCAGATGCACCCTCCTAGACCTGAGCAGCTGGAGTGGATGGGATCACAGGCAGAGGGGATTCTGAGCGGCTGGATACCCTTGGAGTGTCCTGAGTGGAGGATCCCGGGATGTCCAGCTGATGGTCTTCCTCCCTGTGGGTGCCCAAGGGCCCCATCCTAACTCCTGCAGGAGATGGTGCACCTGGAGGGTGGTCAAAGTGCCTCGATCCCTGTCGCCTACATCTTAATGGTGCCCACCAGGGTGTGTGGCTATTGAGTCTAGGGCCGAGCGCAAATCTGGCAAAACCTGCTGGACCAAGGCGTCCATGGTAGTTGCCAAGTTTCCAATGGTAACCTCGAGGCGCTCGCATGTTGGAGCCGCGATATCAGACTGAACATGGATGGACTCCTCCATCCTTCGCTCTAGTCTGCTGAGTGGCTGCCAAATCTCTGCTTGATGTTCCGCGCCTGTCGTTGCATCTCCAGCATTGAGTTGGTGGGCGCTTCCAGAGGCTCATCATCTGACTCAGACTGAATGGGTGGCTGGTCTCCAGCAGCCCTCCAAGTGCTGGAGACCTCGGCTGTCCCTGCTGCTGAATGCTGTGGGGACAGTGACATGTTCTCCAACAGGTGAGCCCGAGCCTAATCTAGAGCTATGCCCACTGAGGTGTATGTCTCTGTACTGGTGGAGGGTGTGGGTGAGCACTGTGATGGTTCTTCCTCAGCTTCCTCTTCGGACATGGTCTGACTTATGGTGGGCACCCTTGTGGGCCTCGATCTGCTGGTGCGTATAAGATAGAGAATAGAGGAATATAATATGCAGGTCACTTGCTGTGATTGACAGGATGTGATGAACTGATGGAGGTGTGATCTGTACTAGGTTGCTGAGACAACCCAATCTCCCCTTCCCCACAGCAGCAATCCTTGTACTCCCTAGTGATCTCAGCTGCAGCGTATCCGAGTTCACTGAGGGCAATTATGTCAACCGTGCCTCCCCTGGTCTGCGCTCTTTACCTTATGTTGTGGGCAAGCTTGCCCTGAATGAAGACAGTGGATGGCATGTGCTGAGAAGGGATGGAGCATTGGTTGGGAAAGATGGATTCCACCCTGTGTGTGGTGAGCCCTCCCAAGAAGAGCTGGGGAATGAGTGTGAGCAGTATGATAGATGAGATGATGATATGAAAGTATCTGTGAGACAATCAGTGGTGATATGTGGCCCCCGCTAATGTTGTGCGAGATCCCCGAAGACAGTAGCCCTTTGAATACATGATACCTTGATGAGAGTTTGATAATGAAGGCTGCCTTACCCTAGCAAAATCCTCTTCCTGCATTGGATGCTTTTAGGGTGGGGTTGCAGACTGCACTGATGTCCCTGTGATGGCATCCCAGGCCAGAGAGGTGAAGCTGGTATGCACCCTGGAGCCACCCCTGGGATAGAGCACATTTCTGTGCATCTGCAGTCCTCTTGTTAAGGACTGGAGAGCCTGGTGGGTGAAGCGGGATGCTGCCTTATTCCTTTGGCTTGCAGCCGCCTTGTTTTCATGTGTAGACATCTCTGTAGGTGTCCTGGGGACAGGTGGGCTGGACAGAGTGAGTTGTTTGTGTTCAGGTGGTGTTAAGATATAGCACCTGGACCTTTTACCCCACCAGATTTAGGGAGATACTTGCCAATGTATAATTAATGAGCTTTCAAGCACAGGACTGAGCACACGTTCCCACCATTATGAGCAGCAGGGTAGGCACCAACAAATGCACTCGCCACAATCACTCTCTCTCTCTCACATACAGACACACTCTCTGTCTCTCACACACTATCTCTCTCTCACACATATGCACACACTCTCTCACTTGCACACACACACACTCACCTGCATACACGCACACAAACTCTCACACTTATGTGAATAGACACTCTCACACTCTCCCTCTTACACAATCTCTCTCTATCTCTCGCACACACATACACACACCAACTCTTCCTCTCTCACAAACACACTCACACTCTCTTACACAATTTCACTTTGCCCCTCACACACACACACTTATGCAATCTCTCTCTGTCTTCCTCTCTCTCACACGCGCACACACTCCTACACACACACAAACCCAAACGCACTCGCCCTCTTACGTAATCTCACATAATAATCTCACATCATAACACACTCACACTCTCACACAAACACTCTCCCTCTCTCACACTCTCTCTCTTACACAATCTCTCTTTGCCTCTCACACACAATTACACACACACTCTCACACACGCTCTCTCTTGCACAATCTCTCTTTGCCTCTCACACACACTCTCTCTCACACACAATCATACATACACACACTCACACAGAATCTTAGGCAATCGCTCTCTGTCTCTCACACACACACTCATACACACATACACATACACCCTCTCCCTCTTACACAATCTCTCTATCTCTCACACAAACACACTCTCTCTCACACACTCTCTCACACACACTTCCACTCTCACAAACACACTCTCTCACTCTCTTCCACACACACACACACTCCCTCTCTCACACTCTCTCTCTTTGCCTCTCACATGCACTGTCTCTCACACGCACTCTCACATTCTCTTACACAATCTTTCTCTGTCTCTCTCACACACACATACTCTGATGTACACGCACACAAACACATACGCACTGTCCCTCTTACACGACCTCTATCTCTCTCTCACACACACACACACCCTTCCTCTCTCACAAACACACTCTCACACTCTCTTTTACACAATCTCTTTCTGTCTTACTCGCATTCATACAATCACACTCTCTCTCAAACACACTCTCTCTCTCATTTTAACATACTCTCTCACACACACACATTCACTCTCTCACACACACTCACTCCCTCATACACACAAACTCACACTCTTTCTTGCGCAATCTCCCTCTGTCTCTCACACACACACTCTTTCTCACACACACTCTCTCTCTCTCACATACACACTCTCATACTCTCTCACACAATCTCTCTCTGTCTCTCACACACACACTCTTTCTCACACACACACTCTCTCTCTCACATACACACTCTCATACTCTCTCACACAATCTCTCTCTGTCTCTCACACACACACTCTTTCTCACACACACTCTCTCTCACATACACACTCTCATACTCTCTCATACAATCTCTCTTTGCCTCTCACACACACTCTCTCACGCAAACAAATGCAGAGACTCTCTCTTACATGCACACACGCACACTCTGACATGCTCTTTCTCTCATGAACACACTCGCACACAGACACTCTCTCTTACTCACACAGACACTCTCTCACACACACACTCACTCTCTCTTATGCAATGGTACAGAAGGTAAAATGGCATGGGATCAGAGGTGAGCTGGCAGGATGGATACAGAATTGGCTTGGTCATAGAAGACAGAGGGTAGCAGTGGAAGGGTGCTTTTCTGAATGTAGAGATGTGACTAGTGGAGTTCTGCAGGGATCAGTGCTGGGACCTTTGCTGTTTGTAGTATACATAAATGATTTGGAGGAAAATGTAACTGAGCTAATTAGTAAGTTTGCAGACAACATTAAGGTTGGAGGAGTTGCAGATAGTGAAGAGGATTGTCAAAGGATACAACGGGATATAGATCGGTTGGAGACTTGGGCAGAGAAATGGCAGATGGAGTTTAATCCGGACAATGTGAGGTAATGCATTTTGGAAGGTCTAATACTGGCAGGAATTATACAGTAAATGGCAGAACCCTTAAGTGCATCGACGGGCAGAGGGATCTGGGTGTACAGGTCCACAGGTCACTGAAAGTGGCAACGCAGGTGGATAAGGTAGTCAGGAAGGCATATGGCAGGCTTGCCTTCATTGGCAGGGGTATTGAGTATAAAAGCTGGGAAGTCATACTGCAGCTGTATAGGCCACATTTGGCCTTGGTTAGGCCACACTTGGAATATTGCGTGCAATTCTGGTCACCACATTACCAGAAGGATATGGAGGCATTGGAGAGGGTGCAGAGGAGGTTTACCAGGATGCTGCCTGGTCTGGAGGTTATTAGCTACGAGGAGAGGTTGGAGAAACTTGGATTCTTCTAACTAGAGCGACGGAGATTGAGGGGCGACTTGATAGAAGTTTACAAAATTATGGGTGGCATGGGCAGTGTAGATAGTCAGAAGCTTTTTCCCAGGGTGGAAGAGTCAATTACTAGGGGATATAGATTTAAGGTGAGAGGAGAAAACTATAGAGGAGATGTGCAGGGCAAGTTTTTTATGCAGAGGGTAGTGAGTGTCTGGAATTCGCTGCCAGAGGAGGTGGTGGAAGCAGGTACGATAGTGGTGTTTAAGAGGCAGCTTGACAAATACATGAATAGGATGGGAATAGAGGGATACGGACTCCGGAAGTGCAAAATGTTTTAGTTGACGGGCAATATGATCGGCGCAGGCTTGGAGGGCCAAAGGGCCTGTTCCTATGCTGTACTTTTCTTTGTTTCTTTGTTTCAATCTCTCTCTCTCACACAAGCACACACACACTCACACACAGACAATCTCTCTCATACGCACATTCTCGCTTTCTCACACACACACACGCTCTCACACACTCTCACACATTCTCTCTCACACACACAAACACACACACGCTATCTCACAACACGCTTTCACATTCTTTCTTACACAATCTCTCCCTGTCTCACACACACTCACATATGCAAATATACACACTCACACGCATTCTCTCTTACACAATCTCTGTCCCTTACACACACACTCTCACACACACTTTCTCACATTCTAACACACGCTCTCACTCTCTCACCTGCAATCATACACACTAATCACACACACTGTCTCACACACATGCTCTCTCACACACTCGCCCCCTCTCTCACGCACACACTCATACACTCTCTTACACAATCTCTCTGTCTCTCACAAACACTCTCTCTCACATAAACACACACACTCACTCTCACACACACATTGTCTCACACACATGCTGTTTGTTGAAGATTACTTGTGAGCACTGCGCTTTCTTTCTTTCTAAGCAACCCCAGAAGATTAATATGCCTTACTATTTACAGAAATAAAACAAAACAACCTCAAAATAAGGCCTTCCTGCTTAGTTAACACATTAATGGAAGGTTACCTGGACAAAATGGAATGCAAAGTGGTTGCTGAAAGAAACAAAGGTAGAAATGGCAGAGATGACATGGTAACAATCTTTCAACATTCCTTGGCTACAGGACTTGTGCTAGAGGATTGGAGGGTTGCTAATGTCAGCCTCATATCAGTGTTGGGGAAGTTACTAGAAACTAATATCAGTGACAAAATAAACTTTTATTTGGAAAGGCAATGGGTTGATTGAGAAGAGTCAGCAAAGATTTGTTAAAGGTAAATGCCAAATGAGTGCAGCTAAGGAAACTGAGTACAAACTTGGAGTTTGATGAAAAGGGGGATTAGGTGAAGTGGTGGTGGAGTGGGGGAGGAGGTATTCACTTCCTTCTTCTAACTTTCTCACCCTGTAGGAATTAGTTCTTGCTCTGCTACAGGGAAAGGAACTAGCTGTTGTGTAAGTATCTGGTGAGTGGTTAAGGTCTATCCTATTCCTGAGGTTTAAAATAGTATACAAAGTAGTGATAAAGTTAATAAAATATATTTAAAAAGCAACATAAGTGAATAATATTATGAAGTGAATGATATAACTAAGGACAGGTAATGTGCCAAGGCTGTAGCACGTGGGAGTTGCTGGTTAACATTGTGATCCGGGCAAACACGTCTGCAGTAAATGTTTGTGGCTTGAGGAACTTCAACTCAGAGTAATTGAGCTGGAGGTTAAGCTGCAGACTCTACAACACATCAGGGAGGGGAAAATTGCTTTCTACCAGGAGGCAGTAACACCACTTAGGATAGGGTCTTCTGATTTGGTCAGTGGTGAGGGACAGGAGGATGTGACTGCAAGTGAGGCTGGCAAGGGCACCCAGAGGGCAGGAGTGTGAGCCACTGCAATTATCCAATGGGTTTGAGGTTCTTTAGGCTTGTTTGGATGAGAGCAGGGGCTGCAGCGTTGATGAACAAACTGACCATGGCATTGTGGTACAAGAAGCCATTCAAGTGGGGGGTGCAAAGAGGAGCATGGCAGTAGTACAGGACAGTATAGTGAGGGGGATTGACACTGTTCTCTGCAGCAACGAGCGAGAGTCCAGATGGCTATGTTGCCTACCCGGTGCCAGGGTTTGGGATATTTTCTCAGGGCTGGAGAGTAACTTGCAGTGGAGGGAGAGGATCCGGTTGTCATGATCCATTAGGTACCAACGACATAGGTAGAACTAGGAAAGAGGTTTTGAATAGATAATGTGAGGAGCTAGGTACTAAATTGAAAAGCAGAACCTTAAAGGTTATAATCTCTGAATTATTACCTGAGCCATGTGAAAATTGGCATAGGGTACATAAAATTAGAGAGATGAACATGTGGCTCAAAGACTGGTGTGGGAGAAGTGGGTTCCAGTTAGTAGGGCTCTTGCACCATATTGGGAAAAGTGGGAGTTGTACCATTGAAATGGTTTACACCCGAACCATACCGAGACCAGTATTCTTGTGAACCACATTACTAGGAAAGTAGAGAGGGTTTTAAACTAAATAGTGGGGAAAGTGATCAAATGTGCGAAGATGTGAGATATCAAAGAATTGAGACAAGGTGAGAGAGGAGAAGAGAAATATGGGAAATGAGGGTCGGAGGATGGCAGGAAGGGATAGAGAGAAAAAAACCAAAGCATGCACCAAGAATCAAGAACCAATGTCACAAAAATACAAAAAGATAAAACTAAAGGCTCTGTTTCTGAATGTGTGTAGCATTCATTAAAAAGTAAACAAATTGATAGTGCACATTGAAGTAAATAAATATGATCTGATAGCCATTACGGAGATGTGGCTGCAGGATGACAAGGATTGGGTCCTGAAAATTGAGGGATATATGACCTTCAAGAAGAACATGAAGCTAGGTAAAGGTGGAGGAGTACCACTGTTAATCAAGGATGGCAATTGTGCATTTGATGACCTTGGTTCAGGAGATCAGGATGTAGAATCAGTTTGGGTGGCAACTCATTTCAGGGGAAAGAAGTCACTAATGGGCGTGGCCTATAGGCCCCCTAAAAGTAACCACAATGCAGGACAAAGTATACAAAAGGAATATTGGCAGCTTGTGATAAAGGGACGGCAACAATCATGGCTGACTTTAAAAACAAAAAACTACTGTGGATTCTGGAAATCCAAAGCAAAAACAGAATTACCTGGAAAAACTCAGCAGGTCTGGCAGCATCGGCGGAGAAGAAAAGAGTTGACGTTTCGAGCGAAGGGTCATGAGGACTTGAAACGTCAACTCTTTTCTTCTCCGCCGATGCTGCCAGACCTGCTGAGTTTTTCCAGGTAATTCTGTTTTTGTTATGGCTGACTTTAATCTACATATAAACTGGAAAAATCAGATTGGCAGTGCAGCCTGGATGAGGAGTCTATAGAATGCTTTCGAGATAGTTTCTTAGAGCAGCACATTCTGGAACCAACCAGAGAGCAGGTTATATTAGACTTGGTATTGTGTAATGTGACAGGATTAATTAATGACCTCAGAATAAAGGCACCCCTAGGTAGCAGCGACCACAATATGATTGAATTTTACATCCAGTATGAAAAGGAGAGGACTGAGTCTAAGAGGAGTATTTTAAACTTAAATAAGGGCAACTATGTGGGCATGAAAGCTGAGTTATCTGAAGTTAACTGGGATTTTTTTTATTCATTCAGGGGATGTGGGCTTCGCTGGCTGGGCCAGCATTTATTGCCCATCCCTACGTGCCCTTGAGAGGGTGGTGGTGAGCTGCTTTCTTGAACAGCTGCAGTCCATACGGTGTAGCTATATCCACAGTGCTGTTAGGAAGGGAATTCCAGGATTTTGACCCAATGAAGGAACGGTAATATATTTACAAGTCAGGATGGTGAGTGACTTGGAGGGGAACTTCCTGGTGGTGATGTTCCCATCTATCTGCTGCCCTTGTCCTTCTAGGTGGTAGCGGTTGTGGGTTTGGAAGTTGCTGTCTCTGGAGCCTTGGTGAATTCCTGCAGTGCATCTTGTAGATGGCACACACTGCTGCTACTGTGCATTGATGGTGGAGGGAGTGAATGTTTGTGGATGTGGTACCAATCAACTAGGCTGCTTCCACAAACTAAGTTAGGGGATAGATCAATAGAGAAGCAGTGGCAGACATTTAAGGGGATTTTTCAGAATATTCAGCATAAGTATATTCCTACTATAAAGAAAAATTCTAAAGGGAGGACCCACCATCCATGGTTAACTAAAGAAGTTAGGGAAAGAATCAAACTTAAGAAAAAAGCATACAACTCCGCAAAGATGAGTGGCACATCAGATGATTGGTCAGAATATAAAGAACAGCAGAGAATGACTAAAAGGTTAATCGGGAGAAAGAAATTATAGTATGAGAGGAAGCTAGCTAGAAACGTAAAAACAGATAGCAAGAGTTTCTACAGGTATTTAAACAGGAAAATAGTAAGTAAAGTGAGTGTTGGTCCCCTAAAGAATGACAATGGGGAGTTAATGGTACATAGTAAGGAAATGGCAGATGAAATTAACAAATATTTTGCTTCTGTCTTCACCGAAGAGGATATAGAAAACATTCCCATAATAGCTATAAATCAGGAGGTGGAAGAGAAAGAGGAACTTTGTGAAATTACAATCACTAGGGAAGCGGTGTGGATGGAGCTGCGTGCTGACAAATCCCCGGGTCCAGATGTACTTCATCCGAGGGTCTTAAAAGAGGTGGCTAATGAGATAGTAGATGCATTGGTGTTAATTTTCTAAATTTCCCTAGATTCTGGAAAGGTTCCATTGGACTGGAAAGTATAAAATATAATCCCCCTATTCGAGAAGGGAGGGAGGCAGAAAACTGGAAACTATAGGCCAGTTAGCTTGATGTCTGTCATGGGGAAGGTGTTAGAGTCAATCATTAAAGAGGCTATAGCTGGGTACTTAGAAAAACATAAGGTGATCGGGATGAGTCAGCATGGTTTTGTGAAAGTGAAATCATGTTTAAACAATTTATTGGAGTTCTTTGAAGGAGTAACAGGTGCTGTAGATAAAGGGGAGCCTGTAGACATTCAGTACTTAGATTTCCAGAAGGATTTGATAATGTGTCACATCAAAGGTTATTGCAGAAAATAGAAGTTCACGGTGTAGGGAGTAGCATATTAGCCTAGATAAAGGATAGCTGGCTGGCAGATAACAGCATAAACGAGGCTTTGTCTGATTAGCAGGATGCAACTAGTGGGGTCCCTCAGGGGTCTGTGCTAGGGCCTCAACTTTTTACAATTCACATTAATGACTTAGAGGGAGGTGAAGGCATGGGAGGTGATGACACAAAGATAGGTAGGAAAGTATGTTGTGAAGCAGACATAAGGAATTTGCAGATGGATATAGATAAGTTGAGTGAGTGGGCAAAAATCTGGCAGATGGAATATAATGTGGGAAAATGTGAATTTGTTCACTCTGCTTTTTTATTCTTCCTTCCAGACTATTACATAAATGGAGAATGACTGCAGAATTCAGATCGTGCAGAGAGATCTAGGTGTTCTTGTGCATAAGTCACAAAAAGTTAGCATGCAGGAATAGCATGTAATCAAGAAGGCCAATGGAATGTTATCCTTTATTATGAAAGGAATTGAACATAAAAGTAAGGATATTATGCATCAGTTATACAGGGCATTGGTGAGACCGCTTCTCAAATGCTGTGTGCAGTTTTAAGAACAAAGAACAAAAAAAAGTAGAGCACAGGAACAGGCCCTTCGGCCCTCCAAGCCTGCGTCGATTATATTGCCCGTCAAACTAAAACATTTTGCACTTCCGGGGTCCGTATCCCTCTATTCCCATCCTATTCATGTATTTGTCAAGCTGCCTCTTAAACACTACTATCGTACCTGCTTCCACTTATTTAATTAATTTATTTATTTATTTATTTATTTATAATTTAAGTTTAAAATAATTATTTATTTATTGGTCTCCTTATTTAAGGAAGGATGTAAATGCATAGGAGACAGTTCACAGGTGGCTTACTAGATTGATACCTGGAATGAATGGGTTCTCTTATGAGGATAGATTGGACAGGCTGATCTTGTTTCCATTGGAGTTTATAAGAATGAGGGGTGACACCACCATCACATCCCTGGGTATGTTCTGTCCCACCAGCAGAACAGGCCCAGCAGATGTGGCGGCACAGTGGTATACAGTGGTGTTCCCTGGGAGTCCTCGACATAGACCCTGGACCTCATGAAGTCTCATGGTATCAGGTCAAACATGGGCAAGGAAACCTCCTGCTAGTTACCACGTGCTGCCCTCCCTCAGCTGATGAATCAGTGCTCCTCCATGTTGAACACTGCTTGGAGGAAGCACTGAGGGTGGCAAGGGCACAGAATGTACTCTGGGTGGGGGACTTCAATGTCCGCCACCAAGAGTCGCTCGGTAGCACCACTACTGACCGAGCTGGCCGAGTCCTAAACGATGTAGCTGCTAGACTGGGTCTGCGGCAGGTGATGAGGGAACCAATAAAAGGGAAAAATATACTTGACCTTATCCTCACCAACCTTCTTTCCACAGATGCATCCGTCCATGACAGTATTGGCAGGAGTAACCACCGCACAGTCGTTGTGGAGACGAGGTCCCAGCTTCACATTGAGGATACCCTCCATCGTGTTGTGTGGCACTACCACCGTGCTAAATGGGATAGATTTCAAACAGATCTACAAACTCAAGACTGGGCATCCATGAGGCACTGTGGGCCATTAGCAGCAGCAGAATTGTACTCAAACACAATCTGTAACCTCATGGCTGGGCATATCCCACACTCCACAATTACCATCAAGCTAGGGGATCAACCCTGGTTCAATGAAGAGTGCAGGAGGGCATGCCAGGAGCAGCACCAGAAAGAACAAAGAAAGAACAAAGAAAAGTACAGCACAGGAACAGGCCCTCCAAGCTTGCAATCATACACACTATCACACACACTGTCTCACACACATGCGCTCTCACACACTCGCCCCCTCTCTCACGCAATCACTCATCCACTCTCTTACACAATCTCTCTGTCTCTCACAAACACTCTCACATAAACACACACACTCTCTCCCACACACACACGCACGCACTCTCTCACACATTCTCCCTCTCACATTCTCCCTCTCTCTCACACATTCTCCTCTCTCATACACACACTCTCTCACACACATTGTCTTTCGCGTGCACAAACACACACAATCCCTCACACACACACTATCACACTCTTCCTTATGCAATCTCTCTGTCTCTCACACATGCAAATACACACTCTTAGACAATCTCTGTCCCTCACACACTCACTCTCTCACACACACAAACACTCTCTCATGTTCTGACACACTCAGACACTCACACACATTCTCTCTCTCACACACACTCTCTCTCTCACACTCACTCTCTTACACAATCTCTCTGCCTCTCACACACACACGCACTCACAAGCATGCACTCTCACACATGCATGCACACATTTTTTTCTTACACAATCTCTCTGTCTCTCATTCACACTCTCTCACATTCTCCCTCTCTCACATTCTCCCTCTCACACACGCAAATACACACGTGCAAATACACACACACTCTCTTACACAACCTCTGTCCCTCACAAACACTCTCTCACATAAACACACTCTCTCCCTCACACACGCACACACACATGCTTTCTCATATTCTAACACACACTCAATCTCACACAAAAACTATCACACAAACATGCTCTCACAAACATATTCTCTCACACACATGCTCTCTCACACACTCGCCCCCTCTCTCACACACTCGCCCCCTCTCTCACACACTCGCTCCCTCTCTCACACACTCGCCCCCTCTCTCACACACTCGCCCCCTCTCTCACACACTCGCCCCCTCTCTCACACACTCGCCCCCTCTCTCACACACTCGCCCCCTCTCTCACACACTCGCCCCCTCTCTCACACACTCGCCCCCTCTCTCACACACACGCTCTCACTCATACTCTCACACACACACGCACACACTATCTCTCTTACACACACTCATACATTCTCTTACACAATCTCTCTGTCTTTCACAAACACTCTCTCTCACATAAACACGCACAAAACACACACTCTCTCGCAAACATATTGTCTCACACACTCTCCCTCTCTCACGTACACACTCTCACACACATTCTCTCTCACACACAAACACACACTCTCTCTCATATTCTATCTTACACAATCTCTGTCCCTCACATACACACACTCTCTCATGTTCTAACACACTCTCATACTGTCTCTCACACACATTCTCTTTCTCACACACACACAAATACGCTCTCTCATAGTCACACACAAACACATATACACGCTCCCTCTTACACAATCTCTCGCTGACACACACATACAAACACACACACAATTTCTCTTACACAAACTCATACACAATCTTACACAATTTCTCTCTGTCTTTCACAAACACTTTCTCTCATATAAACACACACACACAAAACACACAACCTCTCACACATTCTCTCACACAATCTCACACACTCTCCCTCTCATGCACACTCTCTCACACAGATTCTCTCCCGCACACACAAACACACATTCACTCTCATACTCTTTCTTACACAGAATCACACAGTGCAGAAGAGGCCCTTCGGCCTATCGAGCCTGCACCGACACGTGAGAAACACCTGACCTACCTACCTAATCCCATTTACCAGCACTTGGCCCATAGCCTTGAATGTTATGACATGCCAAGTGCTCATCCAGGTACTTTTTAAAGGATATGAGGCAACACGCCTCCACCACCCTCCCAGGCAGTGCATTCCAGACCGTCACAACCCTCTGGTAAAAAAGTTTTTCCTCACATCCCCCATAAACCTCCTGCCGCTCACCTTGAACGTATGTCACCTTGTGACTGACCCTTCAACTAAGGGGAACAGCTGTTCCCTATCCACCCTGTCCATGCCCCTCACAATCTTGTACACCTTGATCGGGTCGCCCCTCAGTCTTCCCTGCTCCAATGAAAACAACCCAAGTCTATCCAACCTCTTTTCATAACTTAAATGTTTCATCCCAGGCAACATCCTGGTGAATCACCTCTGCACCCTCTCCAGTGCAATCACATCCTTCCTATAATGTGGCGACCAGAACTGCACACAGTACACCAGTTGTGGCCTCACCAAGGTTCTATACAACTCCAACATGACCTCCCTACTTGTGTAATCTATGCCTCAACTGATAAAGGCAAGTGTCCCATATGCCTTTTTCACCACCCCACTAACATGCCCCTCCGCCTTCAGAGATCTATGGACACACACGCCAAGGTCCCTTTGTTCCTCAGAACTTCCTAGTGTCATGCCATTCATTGAATACCTCTTTGTCAAATTACTCCTTCTAAAGTGTATCACCTCACACTTTTCAGGGTTAAATTCCATCTGCCACTTATCTGCCCATTTGACCATCCTGTCTATATCTTCCTGTAGCCCAAGACACTCAACCTCACTGTTAACTACCCAGCCAATCTTTGTGTCATCTTCAAATTTACTAATCCTACCCCCCACATAGTCATCTATGTCGTTTATATAAATGACGAATAATAGGGGACCCAGCACAGATCCCTGTGGTATGCCACTGGACACTAGCTTCCAGTCACTAAAGCATCCTTCTGTCATCACCCTCTGTCTCCTACAACTAAGCCAATTTTGAAACCACCTTATCAAATTACCCTGTATCCCATGTGAATTTGCCTTCTTTATAAGTCTCCCATGTGGGACCTTGTCAAAGGCTTTGCTAAAATCCATATAAACTACATTAACTGCACTACCCTCATCTACACACCTGGTCACTTCCTCAAAAAATTCAATCAAATTTGTTAGGCATGACCTCCCTTTGACAAAGCCATGCTGACTATCCCTGATCAAACCTTGCCTCTCCAAGTGGAGATAGATACTCTCCTTCAGAATTTTCTCCAATAGTTTCCTTACCACTGACGTGAGACTCACTGGTCTGTAGTTCCCTGGCTTATTCTACAATCCTTCTTAAATAGCGGAACCACATTAGCTGTTCTCCAGTCCTCTGGCACCTCCCCCGTGGCCAGAGAGGAATTAAAAATTTGGGTCAGAGCCCCTGCAATCTCCTCCCTTGCCTCCCTCAGCAGTCTGGGACACAAATAATCTGGACCTGGAGATTTGTCCACTTTTAAGCCTGCCAACACCTCCAATCCCTTGTCACTCCTTATATCAATTTGCTCAAGAACCTTGCAGTCTCTCTCCCCAAGTTACATACCTTCATCCTCATTCTCTTGGGTGAAGACGGATGTGAAGTATTCATTCAACACTCTAGCGATGTCCTCTGGTTCCACCCATAGATTGCCTCCTTGGTCCCGAATGGGCCCTACTCTTTCCTTGGTTATCCTCTTCCCATTGATATACTTAGAGAATATCTTGGGATTTTCCCTACTTTTACCAGCCAGAGCTTTCTCATATCCCCTCTTTGCTCTCCTAATTGCTTTCTTAAGCTCCACCCTGCACTTTCTGTACTCCAGTAATGCCTCTGCAGTTTTGCTGTTGTACCTGCTAAAAGCCTCTCTTTTCCTTTTCATCGTAACCTGAATATCTCTGGTCATCCATGGTTCTCTGGGCTTGTTACTCCTTCCTCTCACCCTAGAGGGAACATGTTGAGCCTGTCCCCTCCCCATTTCCTTTCTGAACCCCCCCCACCACTGCTCCTCTGTAGATTTCCCCACAAGTAACTGTTCCCAGTCTACCTTGGCCAGATCCTGCCTTATTTTATTAAAATCCACTCTCCCCCAATCCAAAACATTTTTTTGCAACTTGTCGATTTCTTTGTCCATAACAACCTTAAATTGTACCATGTTGTGGTCGTTATCACTAAAATGCTCCCCCGCCACCACCTCAGCCACCTGTCCGGCTTCATTCCCCAGAATTAGGTCCAGCACTGCACCGTCCCTTGTTGGAACCTTTACATATTGACCTAAAAAGTTCTCCTGTACACATTTCAAGAAATCCACTCCATCCAAGCCCTTAACACTGTGTGTATCCCAATTAATGTTGGGAAAGCTGAAATCACCTAATATAATTACCCTACTGTGATTGTTTTTACACACCTCTGCAAATTGTGCACATATTTGCTCCTCAGTTTCCCGCTGACTATCTGGGGGTCTATAATAAACACCTAACAATGTGGCTGCCCTTTTTTTATACCTGAGCTCTACCCACAAAGCTTCATTCAATGCCCCCTCCAAGATATCATCTCTCTTTACTGCAGTAACTGACTCCTTAACTAATAATGCAACGACTCCTCCTCTTATGACCCCTCCCCTGTCTCATCTGAAGATTCTATATCCCGGAATGTTGAGGTGCCAATCCTGCCCCTCCCTCAGCCACATATCTGCGATGGCTACTATATTACAATTTCACGTGTCAATCCTCACCCTTGACTCATCCGTTTTGCCTGTAATACTCCTGGCATTAAAGTAGAGGCCATCCAGCCTTGCCTTACTCCCTTGAAACTTAATGTAGCTGTACTCCCTCTGACTTGATTGTTTTACTGTATTATGATGTGTCCCTATTCCGCTAACATTCTGTGTCCCCTCCCCCTGCCGAATTAGTTTGAACTCCTCCCAACAGCACTAGCAAACCCACCTGCAAGGATGTTAATTCCACTCTGGTTCAGATGTAGACCGTCCCGCTTGTACAGGTCCCACCTTCCCCAGAAACAGTCCCAGTGATCCAGGAATCTAAAACCCTCCCTCCTGCACCAACTCTTAAGCCAAGTATTTATCTGTGCTATTCTCCTATTTCTGAGCTTGCTAGCACATGGCACTGGGAGTAATCCAGAGATTACAACCCGAGAGGTCTTGCTTTTTAGTCTACTACCTAACTCCCTGAATTCTTGATGCAAGATCTCATCCCTCTTTCTACCTATGTCATTGGTACCAACATGTACCATGACCTCTGCCTTATCACCCACCCCCTTCAGGATGCCCTGCAGCCGTTCAGTGACGTCCCAGACCTTGGCACCAGGGAGGCAACACACCATCCTGGAGTCATACTGACGGCCACAGTAGCGCCTATTTGTTCCCCTGACTATAGAATCCCCTATTACTATTGCTCTTCCTCTCTTCCTCCACTCCTTACAGACAGGCCGCTTGTGGTGCCAGAAGCTTGGCTCTGTCCGCATTCCCTGGAGGAACCAGCCTCCAAATGGAATACCGACTTGCGAGCGGGACCCCAGAGGACCCCTAAACTACCTGCCTGTTTCTCTGGGACTGCCTAGTGGTCACCCATTCCCTTCCTTCCTCAAGTCCCTTCAGCTCCGGTGTGACCACCTCTCTAAATGTGCTATCCACGATGCTCTCAGTCTCGCGGATGCTCCACAGTGTCCCCAGCTGCCGTTCCAGCTCTGAAACCCGAACTTCCAGGAGCTGAAGCTGGACACGCTTCCTGCACACATGCTGGTCCTGGGCACTGGAAATGTTCCTGGCTTCCCACATGGAGCACGCCACGGCTTTGAGCCCTCCTGCCATGAATTATCCCTTTAAATTAAACCCTTTAAATCAATTACTCTAGGGCCCTTCTTTCCTGATCCTCATTACTACCGAATATACAAACTATAAACCACAAAAAGACCTTTAACTATAAGTGATAAAAGTAATAAATACTTACCTGACCTTACCCAGTACTTACCAGTCATTCTTTTCCCTTGTAGCCTCTACTGCTGCAGCAGGGCAAGACCACTCTCTGAAGATTTAAGAAGTTGGATAGCAAAGAAAAAATGCAAAGAGCCCCTTCTGCACTGAATTCCTACTGTGCACCAAATTGCCAATACCCACACTCACTCTGGCTGTGTCTCACTCAGGATGAGGTCTCTCCCACCATCACACATACACTCTCTCACACACATGCTCTCTCACACACTTGCCCCTCTCTCGCGTACACACTATCTCTTACACACACTCATACAGTCTCTTCCACAATCTCTCTGTCTCACACACGCAAATACACACTCTCTCTTACACAATCTCTGTCCCTCACATGCACTCCCTCTCTCTCTCTCACACACACACAAATGCACTCTCACACTCTCTCACGCACACACTCTCCCTCTCACACTCTTTCTCTTACACAATCTCTCTCTGTCACACATACACTATTTCTCTTACACACACACTCTCTTACACAACCTCTGTCCATCACAAACACACTCTCTCACATGTGCAAATACACACACTCACACATACTCTCTCTCACACACATACTTCCTCACATTCTAACACACACTCTCACTCTCTCAAATACAATCATACACACCATCACACATACACTCTCTCACACACATGCTCTCTCACACACTTGCCCCTCTCTCGCGTACACACTATCTCTTACACACACTCATACACTCTTACACAATCTCTCTGTCTCTCACACTTGCAAATACACACTCTCTCTTACACAATCTCTGTCCCTCACATGCACCCCCTCTCTCTCTCTCACACACACACACAAATGCACTCTCACACTCTCTCACACACACACTCTCCCTCTCACACTCTCTCTTACACAATCTCTCTGTCACACACACTATTTCTCTTACACACACACACTCTTACACAACCTCTGTCCATCACAAACACTCTCACATAAACACACTCTACCTCAAACACACTTACTCACATTCTAACACACACTCAGTCTCACACACAAACACACACATTATCACACATACATGCTCTCACAAACATATTCTCTCATACACATGCTCTCTCACACACTCACTCCCTCATACACACAAATTCACACTCTCTCTTACGCAATCTCTCTCTGTCTCTCACAAACTCTCTCTCTCACATACACACTCTCATACTCTCTCTCACACAATCTCTCTCATGTACACACACACAATCTCTCTTACACATACTCATACACTTTTTCTTACACAACCTCTCCTTGTCTTTCACAAACTCTCTCACATAAATACACACAAAACAAACACTCTCTCACAAACACATTCTCTCATACACTCTCCCTCTCACACGCACACTCTCTCACACACTCTCCCTCTCACACACATTCTCTCTTGCACACACAAACACACACTCTCTCTCAAACTCTTCCTTACATAATCTCTCTCTCTGACCCACACACACTCTCTCTTACACAATCTCTGTCCCTCACACACACTCTCTCATGTTCTAACACACACACTCACTCTCTCACACACACATTCTCTGTCACTCACAGACACAGACACACTCTCCATCTTACACAATCTCTCTCTGACAGACACACACACACTCTCTCACACACACACTTACACATTCTTTCTCACACAATCTCTCTCTCTCACACACACTTTCTCACATATGCAAATTCACACACACACACTCGTCTTACACAATCTCTGTCCCTTACACTCACTCACTCTCTCTCACACAAACACACACACTTTCTCACATTCTAACACACTCTCACTCTCTCACATGCAATCATACACACTATCACACACACACCCTCTCACACACATGCTCTCACACTTGCCCCCTCTCTCTCGCACACACTATCTCCTACACACACTCATACACAATCTCTCTCTGTCTCTCAGAAATGCTCTCACGTAAACAGACACTCTCTCCCTCACACACACACAAATACACATATGCATGTGCACACACACACACATGCGTGCACACACACATGCACGCACACACTCTCACTCTCTCACGCACACACTCTCACTCTCTCTCGCACACACTCTCACTCTCTCACGCACACACTCTCACTCTCTCACGCACACACTCTCACTCTCTCTCGCACACACTCTCACTCTCTCACGCACACACTCTCACTCTCTCACGCACACACTCTCACTCTCTCACGCACACACTCTCACTCTCTCACGCACACACTCTCACTCTCTCACGCACACACTCTCACTCTCTCACGCACACACTCTCACTCTCTCACGCACACACTCTCACTCTCACGCACACACACTCACTCTCTCATGCACACACTCTCACTCTCTCACGCACACACTCTCACTCTCTCACGCACACACTCTCACTCTCTCATGCACACACTCTCACTCTCTCACGCACACACTCTCACTCTCTCATGCACACACTCTCGTTCTCTCATGCACACAAACACACAATCCCTCACACACACACACTCTCACACTCTTTCTTACACAATCTCTCCCTGTCTCTCACACAGACAAATACACACACACTGTCTCTCTCTCTCTGACACAATCTCTGTCTCTCACACACACAAACACATACAGTCTCTCATGTTCTAACACACACTCAGACACTCACACACACATTTTCTCTCTCACACAGAAATGCACAAATGCACTCTCACACTCTCTCATACACACTCTCTCCCTCTCACACTCTCTTACACAATCTCTCTGTGTCACACACACACTATTTCTCTTACACACACACTCTCTTACACAACCTCTGTCCATCACAAATACTGTCTCTCACAAGCGCACACTCTCTACCTCACACATACACACACTTACTCATGTTCTAACAGACACTCAGTGTCACACACAAACACACACACTATCACACACACATATGCTCTCAGAAACATAAACTCTCACACACTTGCCCCCTCTCACGCACACACACTCTCTCTCACACACACATACACACACACAGTTTCTCTTACACACACTAATATACTCTCTTACACAATCTCTCTCTGTCTTTCACATAAACACACACAAAACACACACTCTCTCACAAACACATTCCAGCATATTCCAGGGAATATCCCACAAGCAGCTGGTAGGTTGTAGAAAATGCTCTCATGCCCACATGTCCATCCCTGGCCTGCTGCAATGTTCATCTCAAACTGGAGGAACAGCACCTCATCTTCTGATTCAGCACTTCACAGCCTTCCGGGCTTAACATGGAGTTCAACAACTTAAGACCATGAACTCTGCCCTCCATCTTTACCCCATTTTTAACCCAATTTTTTTTCTTTTAATTTTTAATTTTCATTTATTTAACCATTTCTTTTATATTCTTTATCCCCACCCCCACAGTCCTTCCCCACCTCCACAGGGCCATCTGACCCTTGTTCTGCTATTAACACATTCTGTGATCTTATCTTTATGCCACTATCAGCACCTTCTTTAGTCTTTACGCAGATGAGTGAGGCAGGTAGAGGGATCCAGGAAGTAGCACTGCAGGAGCCTCAGCCCTTGCCCTTATCCAACAGGTTCGATTCTTGCTCCCTGTGTGGACGAGAGCGGGGACTATAGGGAAGATGAGCAAACTGACCAAAGCACCATGGTACAGGGAGCCATTCAAGATGGGGGGAGAAAAGAGAAATGTAGTTGTAATCGGGGATAGTATAGTTAGGGGAATAGATACTGCTCTCTGTATCCAGGATCAAGAGTCCCGAAGGCTGTGTTGCCTACCTGGTGCCAGGGTTAAGGATATCTCATCTGGGCTGCAGAGGAACTTGGAGTGAGAGGAGAAAGATCCAGTTGTCATGGTCCATGTATGTACCAACTGTTGCCGGAGGTCACCGGTAACGATTGTTGGCTTAGTACAAAAAGGAGAAGAGTCAATTCTCTCTTAACTCTAAATTCACATCGTTAGATCATCTACATATAGCTTATACATCTGGTTAAATATAGACATGCAGTTTACAGCAGGTTATACAGTTTTATACCCAAAACTAGGATCTAAACGCACACCCACTAGGTTTCTCTGACACTCTCTGAGTGGTCACAGAATATAAAAGCTAATACCGAAAAGGACAGCTGAAGCTGGCCAGGCGTTCCGTTCTCTCTCTCCTGCGTCTCTACATTGCTGACGTAGGTTCTTCCACTTCCGCGATGGTTGGTCTCCGGAGTTCTCGCTGCCTCCACTCCCAAAATTCTCCATTCTTATACTGAATCTTATCTCTTCAAGCTGTGCTCTCTCTCTCCCATTGATTTAGACTTGCTTGCCGAGTCTGTGGCATCTTCGCATTGGCTCTGTCCCAAGGACTTAGGTAGCATTACCTCGTTACTCCTTTCCTAAATAAGGACTTGTGTCTTATCACAGTCCCTTTGTTTTCCAAGAAACTCAGCTACTTTAAACCGGTTCCAGCCAGCTCAGGACAGTGACTGGACTCAGGTTATTTCAGGTCAAAAGTTGCTTTTGCCTGTGTCAGCAGTTCGGCTGCAGCCCCTGGTCAACACAATGATATAGGTAGAACGAGGAAAGAGGTTCTGCTGAGGGAATACGAGCAGCTAGGGGCTAAATTAAAAAACAGAACCAAAAAGGTAATAATCTCCAGATTACTACCTGAGCCACGAGCTAATTGGCACAGGGCCAATAAGATTACAGAGGTAAATGCGTGGCTCAAAGATTGGTGTGGGAGAAATGGGTTTGAATTCATGGGGCATTGGCACCAGTACTGGGGAAAGAGGGACGGGCGTTTGGACGGGCTCCACTTGAATCATGCTGGGACCAGTGTCCTGGCGAATCGCATAACTAGGGTTTTAGATAGGCCTTTACACTAAATAGTGGGGGGGAGGGTTCAGTTGCATGGAAATATAAAAAACGTTTAAGGAGAGGGTAAGAGTGCAGGTTTGTAACGAGGCTGATTGTTACCAAACATTGAAAGGATGGAATAGAGTGTGTGAACGCCATATTGCACCAAAGAATCATATAAGAGTAGGGAAAATTGACAATAGGGCAAACCTAAAGGCTTTGTATCTGAATGCACGTAGCATTCGGAATTAAACTAATGAGTTAACAGCGCAAATAGAGATAAATAGGTATGATTTGGTAGCGATTACTGAGATGTGGTTACAGGGAGAGCAGGTTTGGGAGTTGAATATTCAAGGGCACTCAGTGTTTCGGAAGGATAGGCAGAAAGGAAAAGGAGGTGGTGTAGCATTGTTAGGAAAGGGAGAGATCAGTGCTATAGTGAGGAATGATATAGGCACTGGAGAGCAAGACATAGAGTCAGTCTGGGTAGAAATGAGAAATAACAAGGGAAAGAAGTCCCTGGTGGGAGTAATCTATAGGTCCCCAAACAATAGTTCAGCAGTCGGGCACAGTATAAACCAGGAAATACTGGGAGCATGTAAGAAAGGCACGGCAATAATCATGGGCGATTTTAATATGCATATAGACTGGACTAATCTAATCTGAAGCGTAGCCTCAAGGAGAGTTCATAAAGCATATTAGAGATTGCTTCTTGGAGAAATATGTTGTGGAACCAACCAGGGAGCAGGCTATTCTGGGTTTGGTTTTGTGTAATGAGATGGGATTAATTAATGATCTCATAGTAAAGGGTCCTCTAGGGAAGAGTGATGATAGCATGCCAGAATTTCAAGTTCAAAAAATGAAAAAATAACTCCCTTATTCAAAAAGGGGGGGAGGCAAAAAGTAGGAAACTATAGACTGGTTAGTTTCACATCTGTCATTGGGAAATTGTTGGAATCCACTATTAAGGAAATGGTAATGGGGCATTTGGAAAGTCAAAATGCAATCCATCAGAGTCAGCATGGTTTTATGAAGGGTAAATCATGTTTGACTAATTTTGAAGATGTGACAAGAAAAGTGGATAATGGGGATCCTGTAGATGTAGTGGACTTCCAGAAGGCCTTTGATAAGGTGCTGCACAAAAGATTAATACACAAGATAAGATCACACAGAGTTAGGGGTAATATATTAGCTTGGATAGGGGATTGGCTAACCAACAGAAAGCAGAGAGTCATGATAAATGGGTCTTTTTCTGGATGGCAAGCTGTAACTAGTGGGGTGCCACAGGGTTCGGTCCTTGGGCCCCAACTACTTACAATCTATATTAATGACTTGGATTCAGGGATAGAAGGTACTATAGCTAAATTTGCAGATGACACCAAAATAGGTAGGAAAGTAAGTTACAATGAAGAAATAAAAAAATCTACAAATGGATATGGACAGGTTAGGTGAATAGGCCAAAATTTGGTAGATGGAGTTTAACGTGGATAAGTGTGAGGTTATCCATTTTGGCCAGAAGAATAAAAAGGCAACTTATTATTTAGATGGAGAGAAACTTCAGAATGCTTCAGTGCAGAGGGATCTGGGTGTCCTAGTGCATGAATCACTGAAAGCTGGTATGCAGGTACAGCAGGTAATAAGGAAGGCAAATGGAATTTTGGCATTTATTGCTAAAGGAATAGAGTATAAAAATATGGAAGTGTTGTTGCAACTGTACAAGGCTTTGGTGAGAGCGCACCTGGAGTACTGTTTACAGTTTTGGTCCCCTTACTTAAGGAAGGATGTAGTATAAATGGAGGTGGTTCAGGGGAGGTTCACTAGATTGATTCCAGAGATGTGGGGCTTGTCTTATCAGGAGAGATTGAGCAGTTTAGGCCTATACTTGCTATAGTTTAGGAGAGAGGAGATCTAGTTAAGGTATATAAGATGCTAAAGGGGATAGACAAAGTAGACGTGGAGCGGATGTTTCCCCTTGTGGGGCATTCTAGAACGAGAGGCCATAGTTTTAGGCTAAGGGTTTAAATCAGGGATGAGGAGTAATTACATTTCCCAAAGGGTGGTGAATCTGTGGAATTCACTACCTCAGTGTGCAGTGGATGCCGGGATGCTGAATAAATTTAAGGAGGAGATCGACAAATTTTTAATTAGTAACAGGTTGAAAGGTGATGGGGAAAGGGTGGGAAATTGGAGTTGAGGCCAAAATGAGATCAGCCATGATCGTATTGAATGGCGGGGCAGGCTCGAGGGGCTGAATTGCCTCCTCCTGCTCCTAGTTCTTATGTTCTTACCACTACAGTTAACACTCCCTTTGTCTTGTTTCAGGACATCTTAGTCAATCTTTGTTTAGCTCCCATCTATCCCTGACCTATTTTGCTCCAATTGCTCCATCCCCTCTTGAACAGTATAAAATCCATCACATTTTTCCTTCTCTTTAGCTCTGAAGAAGCCATCCAGACTTGAAATGTTAACTCTGTTTTTCTCTGCACAGATGCTGCCAGACCTGCTGAGTTTTTCCTGCATTTTCTGTTTCTATTATAGAAAATGTGATCTGCTTATGGTCAACAAAGCAGGACACTGCAAGAGGGAATGGCATGTTACTCGTTACTCGTGGCAATTCTACACATAAATAAATACATAGTCGAGGTCCCCATGAAAGCTCATTGACCTGAAACATTTACGATATTACCCGATATTTACGGGAAGCGTAAAGGGTGGAGGAGGGAGACTGGGAGATATGGAGGTTATGCTGATTTTAATGACAGAACCTAAGTATGTTTACGTTCTTCCATCTCCCACCCAGCATCTAGTCCAGTGTCAGCTGTGGCTCAGTTCATAGCACTCTCGCCTTTGAATCAGAGGGTTGTGGGTTCATGTCCCACTCCCGGAAAACCATGAACTGTGAATGTACTCGAAAGAGTTGCAATCTGTGACTGTTGATAACTCGAAAGAGTTTGAAAGGCTGTACGAAGACCAATTAGGAAAAACAGAGGCAGGAGGTACGTGGGGACGGCCCCTGGTTGGCTGTGATTTTCGCCCCCCTCAAACTAAGCATTTGAACAGGATGTGTGGAAGGTCAGTGAGCTGGGCTATGACGGGTTCCTCTATGACGTTTTGCTGATAATGTTGCTCTTGAGCGAAAAAAGCAACAATGTTGGAAACGCTCAAGAGGTCAGACAGCGTCTGTGGAGAGGGAAGACACAGTGTTTAAGGTCATAACTGAGCCCGAGTCTTAATAAGTGTTTCGAATACAGAATTCACTGGCATTTATGTTTTTAATCATTTTCCCGACCGAATATATCTTATGGTAGTTAAGTTAGTCGCCACCGAGGGAAGTTTGTATCGAAGTGAAAGGACATTGGGGAAGTGCTGTATAATCAGCGCAGTTGGTCTACAACTCCACAACAAAGCAGGATTGCAATTAACACCGCACAACATTACAAACAATCTGTCTTCATTTGCTTTCACGTGTCCGTAGAACATTTTCTGCCCATTTTCCTTAAAATTTCTCTACGAGCAACTACAGCGTCTTCTCTCCGCTCGTCGCACTGCTTCGATCCTTGTCCCTTGTCGCTGTGGATCAGCTGGGAAACTAGCAGCCAAGGCTGATCCTCCTGCATCGACAGGTCGCCCTGCTGCCTGACTTTGTCCTGAAACCGGGGACTTTGCAAATGGAGCAGAGAAACCAACCAGCGAAATTAACAACTGGTATGTGCACACAGATGGGTCTTGTGGGGATATGGATTTATTGTTCGTTTATTGTTTGATGGTTTATTGTTTACTGAATTTGGGCGGTGGAATTTTACTTTAGTGCCTGTATTTTTCAGCGCTGTGTGAACCATTTAGCACCCAAACCGCACACCCCTGTTACTGGCGGCACTGGTTACCACTTTGGTGCGAGTCTTCGTGCAGGCGGAGGCTGACTTCTATAAGTACAGAGAGTAAGCAGATTGTTAGTGTTAGTCAGCGATTAATGCTGATTTCACACGTGATGCCATTTTGGAACTGACACCACCTCTTAACCTCGCACAGCTGAACAGGCGCAGGAGCCCCTGCACCAGCCATATTTCAAAGGATTATGAACTGTTAGTTCATATGCTCTTGTTGGGTTGCAAACATATTCGATGGTTTCCAGAGTTGTTTAAAATTGCTCAAGTCTGTAGGGCATGGTGTGGCCCATGCTGAAGGACTTTGTCCTCACTTCAAGAAGTCTGCACAAACCAAATGCTCCCAGATATGGGTGCAGTGGATTCCATCCCTCTTGGACGTTAGATAGGGAAAATGTTCAGAGGTGACACAGAGGAGGACTCTTGGCAGGGGACCAAATCTATCTAGAATGCTCAGGGAACTATTTTCCTGTCTTAACTCAGTGAGGAACAGTGTGTCAGACATCCCCACTTCAGATGGTTCTCACCTAAAACCTGGCACCTGCAGCCACAACTGCAGGCTTTGAGTATAGCAAGGATGGCCTTACCATTGTTAGTAACGTTGACTGGGCCATGAACATTCAAATTTTGATTATCTTCTAGATTTTGGGACACCTCCCAATTTGCTGTCCAATGTTGTACAAGGGAGGTCACTGAGATGAGGGAGGCAGTGTTGTAGTAATACAGAAGCTCAGGCTAATGCTCTGGGGTCACAGATTCAAACCCCACCATCGCAGCTGGTGTCAATAATGGTGACCATGGCAACTATCATTGTTGTAAAAACCCACCTGGTTTATTGATGTCTTTTAGGGAAGGAAATCAGCTGTCCCTACCCAATGTGGTTGTCTCTTAACTGCACTCTGAAATCAACTCAAGGAAAATTAAGGATGAACAACAAATGAGACAGCGGCACCCATGTCCCATGAAAGAATAAATATATTCAGCTCTCAGAATATAGAGCCTCAGTTTTTTTATTCTTTCATGGGACATGGGTGTCGCTGAAGATAAGCACTCACAAGGTGACACACATTCAATTTGGACCTTGGGGAAGCTCCAGCCCACCTGCTTCTCTCTCGCTGGCAAGAGATCATTAAAAAAACTGAGGCTCTATATTCTGAGAGCTGAATATATTTAATTATCTCTTGCCAGCGAGAGAGAAGCAGGTGGGCTGGAGCTTCCCCAAGATCCAAATTGAATGTGTGTCACCTTGTGAGTGCTTATCTTCAGCTCTGTGATGTACTGCAGCTGGAAGGGATTCCACTCCCTCAACATCTAGCTAATGTGTGACCATATATACCAATGCCTGGTGTCCTGAAAGCAGTCATGATGCCTTCATTTAGAGTCTGTCTGCTGTCTCATCTGCATTTGTGCCACCAAGCCAAACCTGGCTGATGACTGTGGTGTGTAATCAATGCACATGTGGGCAACATGCATATAGTGAAAGCCATGTTGTGGCAGAACAGACTATTGGAGTGCTTAAACAACACACCCTGCCCTGGAACACACTCTGGAGCCCTGTGGGATTTTGCATGTCCAGATTCATCATGATGTATGCAGCACAACCACCATCATTAGTGGACAGTCTTTGCCAGATGCTATAATGTGGGATTTGGGAAGAAGGCACTGGCAAATACGGTCCCTTTCTGACCAGACAGTCCCTGATTGACTCATCTGACTGTCGTACCAGTGAATGCAATGCTAACATAAAAGCCACCACAACCCAAAATTCCAAACCAATTTTTAAAAATTAAGCTATGCAATATTGCATATAACAGTTACCTAATTACCCTTGTGCATTCCCTTGGCGCCTGCCTTCCATGGACCTTTGCCTGTCCTGTGCTACATGGTGTTACCCAAGTGGCTGCAGCATAACTGGTAGAAAGTTGCTGACTTACAGTGTGAGAGATTGAAGATGGCCTCACAGGATGTCCCTAAGCAGCTCTGGCCCTAGAAGGTCTGGCCTTCAACTCCTTCACCTTGACATGGGTGACAGCAGTCTGGCCTGGTTGGCTGACAGGCACTGATGTCTTAACAATGGTGGGAGGACAGATACTGTCACCCTGGGAGAGGATAGCTTTTTGTGTTTTACAGTGCCACTGCTACTGTAGCAATGTTTACGGAGGATATTGCTGGACTGCTGTGATGCCCTGCAAGCATCTTTGAACACTGGTATCTGGGGCTTTGATAGCAGCCTTCTGAGCCTCCTTGGCAGCAAGTTGAGCAGACTAAGCTTGTGCTATGATATCCAAGTGTTGGGTGGCTTGTGCTGCAGTGCAAGTTGAGACATTGACCATCTGACATGGCATCATTGATGGGTCTGCAAGTGTTCTCATGGAGTTGGCCATCAGTGATGTCCTGGAGCTGAGATGACTGACCACCAACAACCACAACCATCTTCCTTTGTGCTAGGCATGTCTCCAATCAGTGAGAGTGATTCCAATTGACTTCAGTTTTGCTAGGGCTCCTTGATGTCACACTCAATCAGATGCAGCCTTGATGTCAAGGGCAGTCACTCTCACCTCACCTCAGGACTTCAGCTTTTTAGTCCATGTTGACACCTCATTTTTAGGTACGCTGCTCCTGGTATGTTCTCCTGCACTCCTCTTTGAACCAGGGTTGATCCCCTGGCTTGATGGTAATGGTAGAGTGGGGGATATGCTGGGCCATGAGGTTACAGATTGTGCTTGAGTACATTTCTGCAGCTGCTGATGGCCAGAGCGCCGTGAGGATGACTACGTCGGGCTATTGCTTGACCAGTCTGAGACAGGCTCTCCCAATTTTGGCATTAGTTGCAGATATTAGTAAGGAGGACTTTGCAGGGTCAACAGGGCTGAGTTTGCCGTTATCATTTCCAACGCCGAGGTTGATGCCAGGTCTGGTTTCATTCCTTTTTTGTGATTCCTTTTTTAGCAGTTTGATAGGCCATTTCAGAGGGCATTTAAGAGTCGCACGTAGGTCAGATCAGGTAGAGACAGCAGATTTTCTTCCTTTACACTAATTAGTGAATTAGTCCCCCCCCCCCCTCCAGCCCTTCCACCTGCCTGAGCAGCCTCGGCATGGTTTGGAGCAGCCACAAACACAGCACAGTGAAAGATAGGCAATTGCTGCATGCACACACCTTGAAGTTGAGAGTGAAGTGCAGTCCTCCAGGTGCACATCCCCGCTGGTCTAATTAGCCGCTGACATGGCCATTTAATTTGGATGCGGAGGCCTGATTCCAGCAAACTGGGTTTTTAATGGGCGTTCATGAGATGCAAATATGGTCCCCAGCAGGCAACCTGACCTGCCATCAAAGTCAGCAGAAAACTGCATTCCATTTTCACATCAGGAAACTGACTTTTGGCCACACTCTGAAATTTGTGGTCCTAGGATTCTCACCACTGGCAGGACCGGAAAATCCCACCCATAAGGTATAGAGCAGTAAGTGAGGCTCCCGGAGTAGTTGATGGAATTTGAAGGTGCATTTCACTTGCTACTTGTAATTTTTTTCATTCTTCCATGGGATTTGAGTGTCGCTGGCAAGGCCACCATTTGTTGCCCATTCCTAATTGCCCTTGTAGCTGATGGTTGGCTGGTGCAAGGTGGTGTTGGAAAGGGAGTTCTAAGTTTTTGACCCAGTGATAGTGAAGGAGTGGTTATAATTCCAAATCAGGATGGTGTGTGGCTTGGATGGGAACATGCAGTGGTGTGTGGTGGGAACATGCGTAGTGGTGTTCCCATACATCTGCTGCCTTAGTCCTAAAAGGTGATAGGGGTTATGCGTTTGGAAGGTGCTATTGAAGGACGCTTGGTGAGTTGCTGCAGTGTGCATCTTTTATGCGGTACACATTGCTCCCACTGTGCATCAGTGGTGGAGGGAGTAAATGTTTAGGTTGGTGGATGAGTTGCCAATCAAGTGGATTGCTTTGTCCTGGATGATCTCGAGCTCCTTGAGTGTTGCTGGAGCTGCATTCCTAACTTGTACCTTGTAGATGGTAGACCGTCATTGCAGAGTCCGGAGGTGAGTTACTCGCCGCAGGATTCCTAGCCCCTGACCTGCCCTTATAGCCACAGTATTTAGACAGCTCGTTCGGTTTAGTTTCTGATCAATGGTAACTCCCAGGATGTTGATAGTGGGGATTCATCAATGGTATGCCGTTGAATGTTTAGGAGCGAGGTTAGATTCTCTCTAGTTGGAGATGATCATTGCCTGACACTTGTGTGGAGCAACTGTTATTTGCCACTTATCAGGTAACATTTACCAAGCTCGTATATTACCTGGGTCTTGCTACATATGGGCACAAACTGCTGAATCTGAGGAGTTGCAAATGGTACCGAACGTTACGCGGTCATCAGCAAACATAGAAAATAGTAGGCTCCAACAACTCATCGACACCAACACCCATCCAGGACCCTCCACCCCTGCCTGTCCCTCTGTCCCCACCCCGTCCTCCAATCCCAGCCCCGGCCGTATATTCACTATACCCCCTGACCTTCCCCTCTCCGGCGCTGAACGTTCAGTGCTCAGCAAAGGACTTAGTTTCATACCCTTACGCCCTCATCTCAATGAATTTCGGGCTCGGCACGATGCTGAACTCTTCTTCCGCCGCCTTCGTCTCCGTGCTCACTTCTTTGGGCAGGAGTCCTCTCCCCGTTCAACGGATCCTTTTACCTACCTCCAATATTCTCCCTCCACCTGGATCCCTCCCTCTGGATTCTTACCTTCTCTTGATCTTTTCATTGAGAACTGTCGGCGTGACATTAGTCGTCTCAATTTCTCTGCTCCTCTCACCCATTCTAACCTGCCTCTCTCGGAACTTGCTGCACTCCGTTCTCTCAGGTCCAACCCTAACATTGTCATCAAACCCGCTGACAAGGGTGGTGCTGTTGTTGTCTGGCGCACTGACCTCTACCTCGCAGAGGCTGAGCGTCAACTCGCAGACACTTCCTCCTACCTCTCCCTGGACTATGACCCCACTACTGAACATCAAGCATTGTTTCCAGGACTGTCACTGACCTCACCACCTCTGGAGATCTTCCTTCCACAGCTTCCAACCTGATAGTCGCCCAACCTCGGACGGCCCGCTTCTATCTCCTACCCAAAATCCACAAACAGGACTGTCCCAGCAGACCGATCGTGTCGGCCTGTTCCTGCCCCACAGAACTCATTTCTCGCTATCTTGACTCCCTTCTCTCTCCCCTTGTCCAGTCCCTTCCCACCTACATCCGTGATTCCTCTGACACCTTACGTCACATCAACAATTTCCAGTTCCCTGGCCCCAACCGCCTCCTCTTCACCATGGACGTCCAATCCCTCTACACCTCCATCCCCCACCGGGATGGTCTGAGGGCTCTCTGCTTCTTCCTCGAACAGAGGCCCGAACAATCCCCATCCACCACTACTCTCCTCCGTCTGACTGAACTTGTTCTCACACTGAACAATTTCTCCTTTAACTCCTCTCACTTCCTCCAAATAAAAGGTGTGGCTATGGGTACCCGCATGGGCCCCAGCTATGCCTGTCTCTTTATGGGTATGTGGAACATTCCTTGTTCCAGTCCTACTCCGGCCCCCTCCCACAACTCTTTCTCCGGTACATCGATGATTTCTTCGGTGCTGCTTCATACACTCGTCGGGACCTGGAAAAATTTATTAATTTTGCTTCCAATCTCCACCCCTCCATCATTTTCACATGGTCCATCTCTGACACTTCCCTTCCTTGACCTCTCTGTCTCAATTTCTGGTGATAGACTGTCCACCAATATCCATTACAAGCCTACCGACTCCCACAGCTACCTCGACTACAGCTCCTCACACCCCACTTCCTATAAGGACTCCATCCCATTCTCTCAGTTCTTTCGCCTCCGTCGCATCTGTTCTGATGATGCTACTTTCAAAAACAGTTCCTCTGACATGTCCTCCTTCTTCCTTAACCGAGGTTTTCCACCCATGGTAATTGACAGGGCCCTCAACCGTGTCCAGCCCATCTACTGTGCATCCGCCCTCACGCCTTCTCCTCCCTCCCAGAAACATAATAGGGTCCCCCTTGTCCTCACTTATCACCCCACCAGCCTCCGCATTCAAAGGATCATCCTCCGCCATTTCCGCCAACTCCAGCATGATGCCACCACCAAACACATCTTCCCTTCGTCCCCCCCTGGCGGCATTCCGCAGGGATCGTTCCCTCCGTGACACCCTGGTCCACTCCTCCATCACCCTCTACTCCTCTCCCACGGCACCTCCCCATGCAAACGCAGAAGATGCAACACCTGCCCCTTCACTTCCTCTCTCCTCACCGTCCAAGGGCCCAAACACTCCTTTCAAGTGAAGCAGCATTTCACTTGCACTTCCCCCAACTTAGTCTACTGCATTCGTTGCTCCCAATGCGGTTTCCTCTACATTGGAGAGACCAAACGCAGACTGGGTGACCACTTTGCAGAACACCTTCGGTCTGTCCGCAACAATGACCCAGACCTCCCTATCGCTTGCCATTTCAACACTCCACCCTGTTCTCTTGCCCATATGTCTGCCCTTGGCTTGCTGCATTGTTCCAGTGAAGCTCAATGCAAACTGGAGGAACAGCACCTCATCTTCCGACTAGACACTTTACAGCCTTCTGGACTGAATATTGAGTTCCACAATTTTAGATCCTGAACTCTCTCCTCCATCCTCACCCCCTTCCCGTTTCTTCTCCCTCCTTTTTGTTTTTTCCAATAATTTATATAGATTTTTTCTTTTCCCACCTATTTCCACTAATTTTAAATGTATTTCCACCATTGTTTATTTCTACCTTTTAGTATTCCCCCACCCCCACTAGAGCTACCCGTACCTTATCTGTCCTGTCTTATACTCTTAATTAGCACATTCCTTTAGATAACATCACCACCTTCAACACCTCTTTGTTCTTTTGTCTGTGACAGCTTTTAGTTATCTCCTCCTATCACTGACTGCTTGTCCCAACAAACGCCCCCCCCACCAAACCAGCTTATATTTCACCCCTTTCCTAATTTTACTTAGTTCTGTTGAAGGGTCATGAGGACTCGAAACGTCATCTGTACTCTTCTCCGCTATGTTGCCAGACCTGCTGAGTTTTTCCAAGTATTTCTGTTTCTGTTTTAGAGAATAGTAGGAGTAGGTCATTCGGTCCTTCAAGCCTACTCCGCCATTCAGTGTGATCATGGCTGATCCTCTATATCAATGCCCTACTCCTGTGCTCCCCTGTACCCTTTGATGCCTTTTTGGTTCAGAAATCTATCTATTTCCTCAAATATATTCAGGATCTTGGCCTCCACAGCCTTCTGCGGAAGAGAATTCCACAGGTTCACCACCCTCTAAGTGAAGAAGTTTCTCCTCATTTCCGTCCTAAATGATCTACCCCATATCCTGAGACTGTGACCCCTTGTTCTAGACCCCCCCACCAGCCAGAGGAAATATGCAGACTGCATCCAGTCTATCCATCAATGTCAGAATTTTATGTTTCAATGAGGTCTGCTCTCATTTGTCTAAACTCCAGTGAATACAGGCCGAGCCAGCCTAATCTCTCCTTATACGGCAATCCTGCCATCCCAAGAATCAGTCTGGTGAATCCTCGATGCACTCCCTCATTGTCAAGTATACCCTTTCCTAAGTTATGAGACCAAAACTTCACACTGCTCCAGGGGGAGGTGATGGTGTAGTGGTATTGTCTGACTGAATCCAGAGACCCAGGTAATTCTCTGGGGATCCGGGTTCGAATTCCGCCATGGCAGATGGTGGAATTCGAATTCAGTAAAAATCTGGAATTAAAAGTCTAATGATTGTCGATTATTGTAAAAACCCATCTGGTTCACTAATGTCGTAGGGAAGGAAATCTTACGTGTGACTCCAGACCCACAGCAATGTAGTTGATTCTTAAATGCCCTCTGAAATGGCCTAGCAAGCCACTCAGTTGTATCAAACTGCTGCAAAGTCACAAAAAGGAATGAAACTGGATGGACCACCCGGCATTGACTTAGGCACTGGAAACGACAACGGCAATCTCAGCCTTGTCGACCCTGCAAAGTCCTCCTTAGTAACGTTTGGGCGCTAGAGCCAAAATTGGGAGAGGTGTCTCACGGACTAGTCAAGCAGCAGCCTGACGTAGTCATCCTCACGGAATCTTATCTTACAGACAATGTCCCAGACACCACCATCACCATTCCTGGCAGGACAGACCCAGCAGAGGTGGCGGCACAGTGGTATACAGTTGGAAGGGAGTTGCCCTGGGAGTCCTCAACATTGACTCCGGACCCCATGAAGTCTCATGGCATCAGGTCAAACGTGGACAAGGAAACCTGCTAATTACCACGTACTGCCCTCCCTCTGCACATGAATCAGTGCTCCTCCATGTTGAACACCACTTGGAGGAAGCACTGAGATTGGCAAGGGCGCAGAGTTTACTCTGGGTGAGGGACTTAAATGTCTATCACCAAGAGTGGCTCGGTAGCACCACTACTGACCAAGCTGGCGGAGTCCTAAAGGACATAGCTACTAGACTGGGTTTGCGCAGGTGGTGAGGGAACCAACAAGAGGGAGAAATATACTTGATCTCATTCTCACCAATCTGCCTGCCGCAGATGCATCTGCCCATGACAGCATCGGTATGAGCATTGTGGAGACGAAATCCAGCCTTGACATTGAGGATACCCTCCATCGTGTTGTGTGGCACTACCACCTGGCTAAATGGGATAGATTTTGAACAGATCTGCCAACTTAAGACTGGGCATCCATGAGGCGCTGTGGGCCATCAGCAGCAGCAGAATTGTACTCGAACACAATCTGTAACTTCATGGCCTGGCATATCCCCTACTCTACCGTTACCATCAAGCCAGGGGATCATCAGGGGTTCAATGAAGAGTGCAGGAGGGTATGCGAGGATCAGCACCAGACATACCTAAAAATGAGGCGTCAACTTGGTGAAGCTATAACACAGGACTATTTGCGTGTCAAAAAGCATAAGCAGCAAGTGATAGAGCTAAGCAATCCCACAACCAACAGATCAGATCTACACTGCAGTCCTGTCACATACAGTTGTGAATGGCGGTGGACAATTAAACAACTTACTGGAGGAGGAGGCTCTACAAATATCCTCAATGATGGAGGAGTCCAGCACATCAGTGCAGAAGATGAGGCTGAAGCATTTGCAACAACATTTGGTGTCGCTGTCTCATTTGTTGTTCACATCCTTTAAAAAGTACGCGGGTGAGCACTTGGCATATCATAACATTCAAGGCTATGGGCCAAGTGCTGGTAAATGAGATTAGGTAGGTAGGTCAGGTGTTTCTCATGTGCCGGTGCAGACTCGATGGGCTGAAGGGCCTATTCTGCACTGTGATTCTGTGATAGTGTCTTCGGGCCCAACCATCTTCAGCTGCTTCATCAATGACATTCCTTCCATCATAAGTTCAGAATTGGGGATGTTTGCTGATGTTTGCACAATGTTCAGCACCATGCGCGATGACTCAGATACTGAAGCAGTCCATGTCCAAATGCAGCAAAACCTGGACAATATCCAGGCTTGGACTGACAAGTGGCAAGTAACATTTCCGCCACACAAGTGTCAGGTAATGACCATCTCCAACAAGAGAGAATCTACGCATCGCCCCTTGATGTTCAATGGCATTACCATCACTGAATCCCCCACTATCAACATCCTGGGGTTACCATTTGACCAGAAACTGAACTGGACCAGCCATATAAACACTCTGGCTACAACAGCAGGTTAGAGGCTAGGAATTGTGAGACAGGTAACTCACCACCTCACTCCCTAAAGCCTGTCCACGATCTACAAAGCACAGATCAGGAGTGTGATGGAATACTCTCACTTGCCTGGATGAGTGCAGCTCCCACAACACTTGAAGCTTCTCACCATTCAGGACAAAGCAGCCCCCTTGATTAGCACCACATCCACATACATTCACTCCCTTGACACGCAGTAGCAGCAGTGTGTACCATCTACAAGATGCACTGCAGGAATTTTACCAAGGCTCCTGAGACAGAGCCTTCCAAACCCATGACCACTAATATCTAGAAGGACAAGGGTAGCAGATTGATGGGAATATCACCACAAAGATATTCCCCTCCATGTCACTCACCATCCTGACTTGAAAATATATCGCCGTCCCTTCGCAGTCGCTGGATCAACATCCTGGAATTCTCTTCATCACAGCACTGTGGGTGTAACTACACCACAGGGATTGCAGTGGTTCAAGAACGCAGCTCACCACCACCTTCTCAAGGCCACCTAGGGATGGGTAATAAATGTTAGCCCTGGCAGCAAAGCCCACATCCCCTGAATGAATAAAAAAAGGTGTGGCCTCACCAAGACCCTGTACAGTTGCAGTAAGACATCCTTGCTTCTGTATTCAAACCCTTTCACAATGAACACCAACATACCATTTACTTTCCTAACTGCTTGCTGCACCTGCACGCTTGCTTTCAGTGATTGGTGTACAAGGACACCCTGGTCCCTTTGTGTATCAACGTTTCCCAATATATCACCATTTACGTAATACTCAGCCATTTTGTTTTTCCTGCCAAAGTGGATAACTTCACACACATCCACATTATACTGCATCTACCATGTATTTGCCCACTCGCTCAACCTGTCTAAAGCCTCTTAATACCATCCAAGTCGTTCACATTCCCACCAAGTTCTGTGTCATCAAACTTGTAAATATTCCATTTGGTTCCCTCATCCAAATCATTGATATATATTGTGAATAGCTGGGGCCCAAGCACTGATCCCTATGGTTCCCCACTAGTCACCGCCTGCCACTCTGAAAAAGACCCATTTATTTCTACACTCTGTTTCTTGTCATCTAACCAATTCTCCATCCATGCCAATATGCCATCCATGCCAATATGTTACTTCCAATCCCATGTGCTTTAATTTTACACACTAACCCTTTAAGTGGGACTTTATGAAAAGCTTTTGGAAAATCCAAATACACCACATCCACTTGTTCTCCCTTATCTATTCTGCTCGTTGCATCCTCAAAGTGCTCGAAGGTTTGTGAAACATGATTTGCCTTTAATAATACATACTGACTTTGTCTAATCTGTTGATATTTTCTAATTGTCCTGTTATCATGTCCTTTATTATAGACTCTAGCATTTTCCCTATTACTGAGGTTAGGCTAACTGGTCTGTAATTCCCTGTTTTCTCCCTCCCTCCTTTTTTAAATAGTGGGGTTACATTTGCCACCCTCCAATCTGCTGGGACTGTTGCAGGCTCTACATAATTTTGGAAGATGACAACCAACACATCCACTATTTCCATGGCCACCTCCTTTAGTACCCTGGGATGTAGATTATTGGGGTCTGGCAATTTATTGGCTTTCAGTCCCATTGATTTCTCCAGCACTATTGTTTTAGCAATACTAATTTCCTTCGATTCCTCCTTCTAACGAGACGCTTGGTTCCCTAGTATTTCTGGGAAGTTATAATTTATGTCTTCCTCCTCTTTTTAGACTATAAGACCATAAGACATAGGAGCAGAAGTAGGCCATTCGGCCCATTGAGTCTGCTCTGCCATTCAATGAGATCATGGCTGACCTGATAATCCTCAACTCCACTTTCCTGCCTTTTCCACATAAACCCTTGATTCCCTTACTGATTAAAAATCTGTCTATCCCAGCCTTGAGTATACTTAACGACCCAGCCTCTACATGCCTCTGCGGTAAAGAATTCCACAGATTGAGTGCCCTATGAGGGAAGAAATTCCTCCTCATCTCTGTTTTAAATGGGTGGCCCCTTACTCTGAGATTATGCCCTCTGGTCCTAGACTCTCCCACAAGGGGAAACAACCTCTCAGCATCTACCCTGTCAAACCCCCTAAGAATCTTATATGTTTCATTAAGGTCGCCCTACATTCTTCTAAACTCCAATGAGCACAGGCCCAACCTACTCAACCTCTCCTCATAAGAAAATCCCTCCATACCCTGGATCAACCTAATGAACCTTCTCCAATGCCATAATATCTTTCCTTAGATAAGGGGACCAAAATTGTTCACAGTATTCTAGGTGTGGCCTTGTGTAATTTTAGCAAAACTTCCCTATTTTTATACTCCATTCAATTTGAAATAAAAGCCAGCATTCCATTTGCCTCCCCTATTACCTGTTGAACTTGTATGTAAGCTTTTTGGAATTCATGCACAAGGACCCCCAAATCCCTCTTGTGCTGCAGCCTTCTCCATTTAAGTCATATCCAGCTCCTCTATTCTTCCGGCCAAAGTGCATAACCTCACATTTTCCCACATTATATTCCATCTGCCAAGTTTTTGCCCACTCACTTAACCTGCCTATATCCCTCTGTAGACTCCTTGTGTCATCCTCACCACTTGCCTTCCCACCTATTTTTGTCATCCGCAAACTTTTCTATTATGAATTATCCCGTTTCAGATTCACAATTATCTTCATTAATCTTTACATACTTATAGAATCTTTTACAGTCTGCTTTTATGTTCCTTGTAAGTTTACTCTCATACTCTATTTTTCCCCTCTTAAAATCAATCTCTTGGTCCTCCTTTGCTGAATTCTAAACTGTTCCCAGTCCTCAGACTTGCTACTTTTTCTAGCAACTTTATATGACTCTTCAGGTAGTATTATATGATACTTATCTTTCATTTCTTTTGTTAGCCATAGTTGGGCTGCTTTTCCTGTTGTGTTTTTGTGCCATTAAGGAATGTATAACTGTTGCAATGCATACATTTGTTCCTTAAATATTAGGCTTTTAATGAAGTTCCCCGATCTACCTTAGCCAACTCGCACCTCATACCTTTGAAGTTTCCTTTGATAAGATTTAATAGCTTAGTTTCAGATCGGACTACTTCGCTTTCCGTCCTAATGAAGAATTCTATCATGTTATGGGTCACTGTTCCCTAAAGACACAAGATTATTAATTAAACTCTTTGCATTGCACAATACCAAATCTAGAATAACCTGTTCCCTAGTCGGCTCCTCGACATACTAGCCTAAGGAAACCATCTCGTACACACTCCAAGAATTAATTTGCCATGGAGAGTGAAACATCCCCACCCCTGACCTCATGGTGGAGGGAAGGTCATTGAAGCAGTTGTAGGTGGTTGGGCCTCGGTCACTACCCAGATTGTCTCAGTAGCAATTTCCTGTGGGTGAGATGATAGGCTTCAACAACCACCACCGTATTCCTTTATGTTAGGTATGAAGTTATTGAACTTTTTATGGCAATGTACCCAGGTCCAAGGCTGCTGGACTGCTGCCATTGAACCATCTGGTTCTGTTGTCGTCTGAGTTTGCCTGGAGGGCCTCTTCTCCCTCTCGGTGACATCTCTCTTGCTCTCCATCTCCCGCACCAAGTGTTGCTGTGCGAAATTGGAAGTTTTGAGGTTGTGGTAGCCCGTTACAATTTTGCACCCACTGCTTAGCGCTGGGTCTGCGCTGCATTCATTTAAAGGTGCAGGCAGCATGAAGCTTGCCTGAATTGGAAGCATTGGTGAGGTTAATCACAGTGCCTGTTTTAAGTGTTATTCAACAATGAAATTTGTGTCTTACTGCAGTTTGTGCAACTGTTTCATGTACGTTCCAGTATGTGTTGTAGAATTTGACATAAATATAATATTGACATTTATATTCAAACAATATAAGAGACACAGAAGGAGAAAAATTCATGCAGTGTGTCTAGGAAAATGTTTTCAACCAATTAGTGACAAACCCAACGAGAGGAGATGCAATTCTAGACCTAGTCTTGAGGAACGAAGAAGGACAAGTGGGTGAAGTGACAGTTGGCGACCATATCGGGGACAGTGTTCACAATTCAGTTAGATTTAGCATTACCATGGAAAAAGACAAATAAGGCAGGAATAAAAGTCTTGAACTAGGGGAAGGCAAATTTTGCAGAAATGAGAAGGGACTTGGCTGAGGTGGACTGGACAGCACTGCTGGAGGATAAAACAATGGAAAACCAGTGTGAAGCACTAAAAAGCGAGATCCTAATTGTAAGGAGTAGACATGTCTCCTACAAAAATAAGAGTGGTACTGCCAAATCTAGACCTCCCTAGTTGTCTAGAGGAATACAGGGGAAGATCAAACAGAAAAAGAAAGCGTACGATAGGCACAAAGAACTAAGCACACTGCAGATAGCCTAGACGAATATAGGAAGTGCAAGGACGAAGTAAATAAGGAAATCAAAGAGAGGGCATGAAAAAAGATTAGCAAGTGAAGTTAAAGATAACCCAAAGGTGTTTTACCAATACATTAATGCTTTTAGCATTAACCTTTTAGGTTAGTTAAGGAAAAAGTGGGACCTATCAGAGATGAAGATGGAAACTTGTGTGTAGATGCAGAGGCTGTGGGAAGGGTTTTGAATGAATATTTTGTCTCCGTGTTTACAAAGGAGGATGTAGATATAGTAGGCCAGGAGAAACACTATGAGATATTGGATGGGATAGTCATAAAGAGAGAGGAAATACTTGAAGGGTTGAAATCCTTGAAAGTTGATAAGTCACCAGGATTATTTCCGAGACTGCTGAAGGAAGTCGGAGGAGATAGCAGATGCTCTGAGGATGATTTTCCAATCTTCACTAGATACAGGGGAGGTACCGGAGGACTGGAGAAATGCAAACGTAGTTCCATTGTTTAAAAAGGGATCGAAGGAAATGCCAAACAGTTATCGGCCAGTTAGTCTTACATCGGTGGTGAGCATTAGTAGAAATTAGTAGAATCAATCCTGAGAGATAGGATTAACTATCATGTGGAAAGGCATGGACTAGTCAGGGATGGTCAGCATGGATTTGTTAAAGGAAGGTCTTGCTCACAAATTTGACTGAATTATTTGAGGAAGTGACAAGAAGGGTTGATGAAGGTAGTGCAGTGGATATTGTGTACATAGATTTTAGCGAGGCATTTGACAAAGTCCCACATGGCAGATTGGTCAGGAAAGTAAAAGCCCATGGGATTCAGGGTGATGTGGCAAACTGGATAAAAGGCTGGCTTTGTAACAGGAAACAAAGGGTAATGGTTGATGGATGCCCTTGTGAATGGAAAGTTGTCTCAAGTGGTGTTCCACAGGGCTTAGTGTTGGGACCCTTGCTGTCTGTGTATTATTTTAACGATTTGGATGTGAACGTGGGGGGCATGATTGGGAAATTTGCAGATGACACAAACATTGGCCGAGTAGTGGATAGTGTAGAGGATAGCCATAATATCCAAAACGATACAGATGGGTTGGTGGAGTGGGTGGTAAAGTGACAGATAGATTTTAACATAGAGAAGTGTGAGGTCATACATTTAGGGAGGTCAAACAGTTACAGGGATTACACAATAAATGGGAATATACTAAGAGGGGTAGATGAAGTGAGAGATCTTGGCATACAAGTACACAGGTCCCTGAAGGCAGCAGTTCAAGTAGACAAGGTTGTAAAGAAGGCATATGGAATGCTCTCCTTCATTGGCAGAGGTATAGAATATAAAAGTAAGGATATAATGTTGGAATTGTATAAAACACTGGTGAGGCCATAACGGGAGTATTGTGTGCAGTTCTGGTCACCACATTACAGGAAGGACGTAATAGCTCTGGAGAGAGTGCAGGGGAGGTTTACAAGAATGTTGCCAGGGTTAGAAAAGTGTAGCTACGAGGAGAGATTGGATAGGTTGGGATTATTTTCCTTAGAACAAAGAAGACTGAGAGGTGACTTGATTGAGGTGTACAAAATTATGAGGGGAATAGATAGAGTGGACAGGATAAAATTGTTTCCCTTGGTGGAGAATTCTACAACCAGGGGACATAGATTCAAGATAAGTGGCAGAAGGTGTAGGGGGGACATGAGGAAGAACATTTTTACGCAGAGGGTAGTGGGTGCCTGGAATTCGCTGCCCAAGTTGGTGGTAGAGGCAGAAACTCTAAACTCTTTTTAAAAAGTACCTGGATTTGCACCTTAAGTGCTGTCAGCTGCAGGGGTATGGGCCGGGTGCAGGAAGGTGGGATTAGAAAGGGCACCTGGGTGTCCTCGGGCTGGCATGGACAAGATGGGCCGAATGGCCTCCTTCTGTGCTGTAACCTTTCTATGGTTCTATGGAATGTTGAAGAACAAAAATTTATAGAAGACAAGATGACTCCTGCATATGTAACACTGAAATGGGGAGAAGTAATATTTTATTTTAATTGTCTAGTTGATGCATCAAGCAAAATGTAGTTTTATATTATTTGAAGCGATTGGCCTGTGACATAAGTATTGCGAGCACTAGTGATAATTTGTAAGGGGAAGGGTGCATCTTAAGATTGCAAGTGATTTGATTTCTGAGTAAATGGGTGTATATGTTCATAAGTCATTGAAGGTGGCAGAACAGGTTGAGAGAGTGGATGATAAAGCATATAGTACCCTGGGCTTTAATAGGGGCATAGAGCACAAGAGCAAGGAGGTTGTGTTGAACTTGTATAAGACACTAATTCGGCTTCCGCTGCAGCATTGTATCCAGTTCTGGGCGCCACACTAAGAAGGTGAAGCCAGTGGAGAGAGTGCTGAAAAGATTCACAGGCATGGTTGCAAGCATGAGGAACTTCAATTATGAAGATAGATTGGAGAAGTTGGGACTGTTTTCTTGGAGAAGACAAAGCTAAGAGAAAATTTGATGGAGATTTTCAAAATCATGAGGGGTCGCGATAGAATAGATAGGGAGAAACTGATCCCACTCGTGAAAGAACTGCAAATGATAGGGCAGAGATTCAAAGTATTTAGCAAAAGAAGCAAAAGCAACATAAGGAAACTATTTTTCACGGAAGGAAGAATGTGCAGGGTTATTCCTCCATCAGTCCTCCTCCTAAGTGAATTGCTCCTTCAGAGAGCTGGCGCAGAAACAATGGGCTGAATGGCCTCCTCCTGTGCTGTAACAATTCTGTAAATGCATTTTAGTAAATATTCCTATATTACCAACTTTACTCTCAAACTGTTTAAGTGTAATGTAACTGATTAAAGAGGTTATATCCTTTATCCGCACCTTACCTTTGAAATTTTGTTTTTCAGTGGCTCCAAATGTAACAGAGGACAACTTTGTAAGTATATGTATTGAGTGAGAGTATAAGTATGCATACAGAGTGATGATATAAGTATGCTTGCAAAGTAAAGGTGTAAGTACGTGTGTTGTGTCACTAAGTAGCTAAAATGGAGTTAATTCTAACTTGCAAGAGTTAGGTGGGTTAGGGAGAGAGTAGGAGCGTGAAAAGCCCTGAAACTGGCATTGCCTTGAGAAGTTGGTTTCAACCTGCCTTTAACTGTAGAATGTTAAGCGAGCAATGCCCTCTCGAGAGGCAGATTGTTAATTTCAATGTCTTAATAGGTCATTAAGTGAGATATTAACATGGGTTTTGGAATTTAGCTGTTGATGCACAGGTTTCCTGAGCTTCCTGGTAGCTGCCAGTGAAAGCACAGAATGCAACAGCAATTCAGGGGCTGAAGCAATGGTGGTAAACAATTCCCATAAATAATGAAACCTGTCAGCTGCTTTCTTGCTGAATTGTGCGGAAGGACTTTGCTCATAGTACTTGTTCTGGAAGATTGCATTTACTATTTTGGAGGTAACTTTTAACAGCCTGGATGTTACCAACACTACATTGGAGGTGTGTGTGTCAAGATTCACTTGCAAAGTGGAGATCAATCAGATTAGCATGGGTATCCACTATGCTTGGACCTCAGGTGAGAGCCAAAATGACCAGCGGCATCAACAGAACCAATGAGGGGATGAGCAAAGTGGTGCAGCAGACAGGAGGAGATACCGACAACAAGCAGACAATCGGCTTCCTGGGTATGTTGAAACACCAGTATCTCAGGAAGTTTGGAATCTTGTCAGGTGGTAGCAGACGTTTGCAGTCTGCTGGTGGACCTTGTGACCACACGTAACCAATGTCTGTCGAAGTGACTACCGCTCTCAACTTATTTGTTTCTGGCTCCTTCTAAGGATCTTGCAGTTGGCCATCTATAAATTTATTACACAGATGGCTTATATCATGTTTGCCAATGAAGGCATACTTTGCCACTAATGATGCCAGTCAGAATGAGAAGCTGGAGCTGGTTTTCCATAGGTGTGGGGTGTCATGAAGGCACCCCCAGATCACCTAGGAGTATTGATCAACCGCAAGGATTTCCACAACATCAGTGTACGAGCACAATGTTTCAAGCACAAAAAGGTGATTGAGATGAGTGCAAAGTCCCCAGGACAATGCCATGATGGTTTTGTCCTGTGCTAGTCCACCCGTCCTGATCTCTAGGCAACATGAAGCAGACTTACCAGCTGACTGCTTTGAGATAAGTGGGTACCTACTTAAAACTTGGCTGATGACAAGCCTGAGGAATTCAACCAAGGCGCAGGAGTGGCACAATAAAGTCACAGGCCACTGCAGGCACCTGGACAGATGCCCTTCAATTCCCAGCAGCCAAGGTTTCTAGAATGGTTTTAGAGTTGCACAATGCTGCACATCATCAAGACTTGTACCTTCAGGAGCTGGAAGGGGCAGAGCCTTTTCAGAGGAGGAGAAAAATGAGGAGCAAGATGCTGCGAATCCAGCAGCAGCAGCTAGCATTGCTGCCTCAGATTTTAGAACTCAGATAGCCAGATAGGATAGAACACTGGAGGCTACTGATAGTCATTCAGTTATTTGGCCCGTTGAGTCCATGTTGACTCTCTGTCGAGCAATCCATTCGGTCCCGTTCTATACCCAGAGCCTTGCAAGTTTTATTTCCCTGAAATGTCCATCCAATTTCCTTTTGAAGTTGTTCATCGTCTACGTTTCTACTACTCTTGTTATCAGCCAGCTCCAGATCAATACCACTCACTGCATAAAAAGCTCTTCCGCATATACCCCCTGTAATTCTTGCCAAAATCTTAAATCTGCCACTTATGTCTTGTACCATCAGCTATTGAGAACAGCTTTTATTTGTCTCCTTATCTAATTATGTACTGACCGCCCTTTGCTCCAAGGAGAATAACCCCAACTTCCCAGCTTAAGCTTGTAGCTAAATTCACCACCTCTCTGGAACCATTCTGGTTCCTCTTTGCGTCCTCTCAAGGATCCTCGCTACCAAGCCACTCTTGGTTGGACATTGAAGTCCCCCACCCGGAGTACATTCTGTGCCCTTGCTGCCCTCAGTGCTTCCTCCAAGTGATGTTCAATGTGTTGAAGTACTGATTTATTAGCTGAGAAGGATAGCATATGGTAAACAGCAGGAGGTTTCCTTGCCCATGTTTGAACTAATGCCATGAGATTTAGTGTGGTCCAGGGTCGACGTTTAGGACTCCCAGGGCAATTCCCTTCCAACTGTATGCCACTGTATCACCACCTCTGCTGGGTCTGTCCTGGTGGGACAGAACATCCCCAATGTCTGGGACATTGCCTATAAGGTATGATTCCATGAGTATATCTATGTCAGACTGTTGCTTGACTAGTCTGTGAGACACACCATGCCAATTTTGGCACAAGCCCCAGATGTCAGTAAGAAGGACTTTGCAGGGTTGACAGGGTTGAGTTTGCCGTTATCCTTTTAGACTTTTTAGGTTTGATACAACCGAGTGGCTTGCTCAGCCATTTCATAGGGCAGTTAAGAGTCAATCACATTGCTGGGGGTCTGGAGTCACATGTAGACCAGACTAGCTAAGGACAGCAGATTTCCTTCTCTAAAGGGAAAGGGTTTTTCTGACCATGGTTTCATGGTCATCATTAAATTTTTAATTTCAGATTTTTATTGAATTCAAATAAATGAATTTAGCGCCTGAAGTGGGATTCAAACCCTGATGCCCAGAGCATTACCCTGGGTCTCTGGACTTCTAGATGGGTGACAATACCACTACACCGCTGCTTCTCTCCACTGTAGGCTTCCCATGCTTCTGGGTAATTTGAAAAAAAGGGCACAATGCTTGAACGTATTCCTTTTATCTTTGCAGAGGACAGGACTCTGCCTATGATTGTATGTCACTTCTGGCAAATATAAATGAGCCATGTTATGAGCTTGACTGATTATATTAAATTGGTTATTAATGTAGCTATTAATGTATTCATGATCTTTCAGCAAGTGCTGCCCAATCATAGAATCACATGTAACAGTAGATGCTTTGTTTTGGGTTTCGCAAATGTGGGCTGGTTGAGGTACCCATTCTCTGCAAAGAAAAGAAATGTGTTCAGGCCTTGTGCTTTTTTGAATCGCCTGGAACCATGGGAGGCCTTGGGTTCCCCGGTGCTTTCTCCATGGCAACACCTCGACCAATTAGCATCAGCTTGCCAAACAATCAGCACCCCTTCTCACCTGTCATATTAACTGTTGTGATTGTTTGAAATTTGGCAATCTTGTGTTGTCCTGGTGAGTGCAAGATGAAAAGCTTCAGTAAAATGTATCTCTTTTCAGCAATGCCCAAATATCAAAAGGGTTAATGTTAGAGTAAAGGGGAAGGAGGGGGAGGAATTTCTGAAATGTGCTCAGGAGAATTTCCTTGACCAGCATGTTCTCGGTCCAATAAGGAAGAGGCATTGCCGAATCTGGTGCTAAATGTCCGTGGGGAACATTTGTATAAGAGTGATCACTGTATCATAAGATTTAGATTAGCAATAGAGAGGAGCAAGGTAGAATTTCTAAAATGGAAAAGGACCAACTTCAATGAGATGATGGGACCTAGTCAGGGTAAGGAAAAACTGTAATGCAACAAACACATGATCTTGCAGGAAATGATGTTTTATTTGCAGGCTAGATAAATTCTAACAAGGACAAAAAATTAAGGGAATTAAAGCTAGGGCTCCTTGGATGATAAAGGAAATAAAGAATACGAAGAAACAAAAAGAGGGTGTATGATGTACGTCAGGCGAATTCTTCAAGTGAGAACCAAGCCCAAATACTATAAATTGAGAGGGGAAGTAAATCGAAAAATATGATTCGCAAAAAGAGAACATAAGAATAGAATGGCAGTTAACATAAAAGGGAACCCAAAAATGTACTGGCATGTAAATTGCAAGTGGGTATTAAGAGGTGGAGTGAGGCCTTTTAGGAGCAAAGAGGGTGATATATGCTTAGAGGTACAGGACAAGGCTTGAATTCTGAATGAGTACTTTGTATTGATGTTTACTCAGGAGGAGGATGTTGAAAAAAATATCAGTAGAAGCGGAGATAATGGATGGGATGAAAACTGATATAAAGGTTGTACTGGAAGAGCTGGCTATGCTTAGAGTGGATAAGTCACCTGATCTGGATGGCTTGCATCACAGGTGACTGAAGGAAGTAACAATGGAGATAGTGGAAAGTCTTGCCATAATCATAACTTTCTCTAGATACGGGGCAGATACCAGAAGACTGCAATGTGGTAAATGTGACGCTCTTATTCAACAAATACTTATACAGACATTCTTAGTAGCTATAGGCTAATGAGTTCAACATCAGTGATACATAAGGTTTTAGAAGCAATAATCAAGAAAAACAATCAACTGGCAGTTGGAGAGGTTTGAGTTAATTAAGGAGGGCCAATGTGGATTTGTAAGAAGCAGATTGTGCTTGACTAATCTAATTGAATATTTTGATGAAATAACAGAGAAAGCTCAAGAAGGAAAAGCAATGCATGTTGTCTATATTTAAGAAAGTATTTGACAAAGTACCACATAAAAGGCTGGGTTAATAAATAGCGAATGGAATGGAAAACAGCAAATCATGGTGAATGGCTGTTTTAAATGACTTGGATATTGGAATACTGCAAAGAACAAAATTTGCCAATGATTCCAAATTTGGACCTGTGACTGACTGTGAGGATGATATCAATCAACTACATTAGGATATAAGGCTAATAGAATGTACAGGCAAGTGTGTTACAATCTCCATGATGATAACCAAAAGACCTCCAAGTGAACAAGTTACAAACAAGATTTCATATAAACTTTTCTTTTAACACAAATCAGAATTAATATAATTAACATAAATTAACAGGCTTATCACAGTTAGTAGGAACTATAAATTATACATGAAATAGCCAATAAAGAAAGGATAGATCTCTCAGGTTATCTAGGCAATCATACCAATTTCAGCACCAACTTGGATCTTCCTCAATCAGGATTGCAGTCTCTTTCCTTCAAGAACTTAACCAAATCTTCGCATGCAGCAGCTTCTGTGTAAACAGGGTTTCATTGATGGAATCTTCTATGCAATAGCACACTTCTTTCCAGAGCCTTCTCAACTCTCAGCACCTGTTGGCTGTGGTGGCACGGGTCTATCAGAACCACCTTCACCTTTGTGCAGGATGGTCTATTTTGGACAGCCACTCGGAAGTGAAAGAAGCAGTGGCCCACAGTCCTAAATGTGCTTTCTGACTGCTCAGAAATCCAGCCGCTCAGAAATCCAGCCACTCAGCTGGCTGATGCATTCTCTATCCAGCTGTTCTCTTTCCTCTTTGTGTCTCTGCCACATAGCTTTTACCTTCCTTCCTGTTGGTACTGCTTCCAGGACAAGGGTATATCACATGTCCAGTATTTATTATCCAAAAAACTGATACAGTGCCGCACAACATACTTGTGGACAAAGTTTTGGAATAAAAGACACAGGAGCAACATGGATACAAGATTGTTTCCTGTCACTCAACCAAAGGGTAGCAGTTAACAATTGTTTTTCAGACTGGAGGAAGGTTTGCAGTGGAGGTGAGTGTTGGGACCCTTACTCTTCCTGATATATATTAATGACCTAGACCTTTGTGCACAGGGCACAATATCAAAATTTGCAGATGATACAAAACTTGGAAGCACTGAGAACTGCTAGGAAGATAGTGCAAATCTTCAAAATGACATAGACAATTTGGTGGAATGGGTGGACAAAGGGCAAATGAAGTTCAATACGGAAAAATGTGAGGTGATACACTTTGGTAGGAAGAACATGCAGCAACAATACAAAATAAAGGGTACAATAATAAAGGGGGTGCAGAAGCAGAAGCAATCTGGGTGTATATGTGCATAAGTCATTGAAGGTGGCAACATTGGTTGACAGTGCAGTTAATAAAATATACAGTATTCTGGGATTTAAGGGGGGCATAGAGATGAGGGACTTCAGTTACACAGATGGATTGGAGAAGTTGGGAATGCTTTCCTTGAAGAAGAGGTTGAGAGAAGATTTGATAGAGGTGCACAAAATCATGAGGGGTCTGGAAAGAGGAGATGAGGAAAATCTTTTCCCACTGGTGGAAGGATCAAGAACAAGAAGGCATAGATTTAAGATAATTATTAAAAGAAACAACGGAGACACGAGAAGATGTTTTTTTAACTCTGAGTAGTTAAGATCTGGAATATGCTGCCTGGCAGTGTGGTAGAGGCAGATTCAATCATGACATTCAAGAGGGAATTGGATTATTATTTGAAAAGGAAGAACGTGCAGGATTTAAAGGAGACACTAGGTGAATTTCTGAGAGCCAGCACAGACACAACAGGCTAAATGGCCACCTCCTGTACTGTAACAGTTTTGTGATTGTGAAAAATTATAATCGATCCCTTGACAAGTAACACAAACTCAAAATTCATTTTCAAACAATGTTTAAATACTTAAATACTTTAAATTCCCCCAACATATTAACAATTTCCCTTACTGGCACTGCCTGTGGATCAAAGACCATCACAGTTCCCCTTGGAAAAATGTTTCAACCACCCAACCATCTGAATTACGAACATATGAACAAGGAGCAGGAGTAGGCCATTCAGCCCCTCGAGCCTGCTCCACCATCTAATAAGATCATGGCTGATTTGATAGTAACCTGAAATCTGCATCGGATCTACTGCTGATAACCTATCACCCCCAAGAATCTATCCACCTCTGCCTTAAAAATATTCAAAGACTCTGCTTCCACCGCCTTTTCAGGAAGAGTTCCAAAGACTCTCGATCCCCTAAGTGAAAAAAATTCACCTCATCTCTGTTTTAAATGGGCGACCCCTTATTTTTAAACAGTGACCCCCCCCCCCCCCAGGTTTTAGATTCTTCCAGAAGAGGAAACATTTTCTCCACATCAATCCTGTCAAGACCTCTCAGAATCTTTTGTGTTTCAATCAAGTCTTACTCTTCTAAACTCCAGCAGTTACAAACCTAGTCTGTCCAACCTTTCCTCTTCAGACAATCCACCCATTCCAGGCATTAGCCTGGTAAGCCTTCTCTTAACTGCTTCCAATGCATTTATATCCTTCCTTAGATAAGGTGATCAATACTGAACACAAGTGCTCCAAATGTGGTCTCACGAGTACCCTGTACAACTGAAGCATAACCTCCCTATTTTCATATTCAATTCCCGTTGCAATAAATGATAACATTCTGTTAGCTTTCCTATTACTTGCTGTACTTGCATACTAGCCTTTTCATGCACTAGGACACCCAATCCCTCTGTAATCTCTCCCCATTTAGATAATATGATTCTCTTCTATTCTTCCTGCCAAAATGGCTAATTTTACATTTTCCCACATTAAACTCCATCTGCCAGATCTTTGCTCACTCACTTAACCTATATCTGTTTGTATCTATATATGTTTGTAGTCTCCTTATCTCCTTTTCACAACTTACTTTTCTACCTATCTTTGTGTCATCAGCAAATTTGGCAACCATCCCTTCAATCCCTTCATCCAAGTCATTTATATAAATTGTAAACAGTTGAGGTCCCAGCACTGATCCCTGTACCACTCGTTACATCTTGCCAACCTGAAAAAGACCCATTTATGCTAACTCTCTGTTTCCTGTTAGCTAGCCAATCTTCTATTCATGCCAATGTTACCCCTTAAACCATGAGCTTTTATTTTCCGCAATAACCTTTAATATGGCATCTTATCAAATGCCTTCTGGAAATCTAAGTACAGTACGTCCGCCAGTTTCCCTTTGCTACATGCTACTTCCTCAAAGTACTCCAATAAGATGGTTAAGTTGCTTTAAGAACTTCCTATATCAAGGTTCAGCCACAAAAGATTGATATTCGTTTTTATGCAGTACATAAATTTTCTTAATCTCTTTTTGCTTTCCTCCTCTCACTAGGTCGACCTTCATCCAGTTCCATTTTAGCAAGGACAATTGTCTTTGTTTTAAAGTTTTAATTGTTGCTCAAGAACATGTATCCTTCCTTACAGCTCCATAATGTCAGAAATGGACTCAGCTTTTCCACTCTCCTTCATAGCATTCCTTTGTTTTGTTTCATTAGTTTGAGTACTCTTGTTATTTGCTTTGCCACACCTAGCTCATGCTTTTCCTGGATTTTTTTCATTCAGATGGCTTCAACACATCTCTAACTGCCATTAACTTTTCCTTTTCAGTCTGATGCTCCAATGTTGCTTTTACAATTAGCCAGCTGGGTTCTTTGGACACACCTTTAATTGAAACATTAATTCTCACAGCATGTTTACAGAAAGTCATCGTTTCTGTTAACTGACTCGGCTGTTCCTACAACTATAATGGACTTTCCCGAAACCACTGGAGATGGCAACGTACTATCCCCAGCCAATAAGAAATCAAGAGGCGAGTAGGAGTGTGGTGTCACATTCCTGGATTCAGTGCTGAAAGCGGTTTAATGACCAAATCAGGGCAGGTAAGGTGAGTACAGAGTCAATTATCACAAATATGCATGCATCACGCCTAACCACGCAGTCAGCTGCTTTAAACCTACTCCTCACACCAACGTATCTTGTAGGAACAACGTATTTCTCTATACACATCCTCACACATCTGTCCATCTGAACTCATCTTGAAATAACATCAAGCCTCAGGCTCAGTGACCTTCAACAAATGTCCATTCATCAGTTCAACATGCTCCATTAACCTATTATAGGTCTCTTCCTTCCCTCCTTGCAGGAGGAGAGGGGGCAGGAACAGGCAGAGGCCCTCCATCAATCTTACAATTAACATTTGTAGAGGAAGTGGTGCTGGAAATCATTGAATTCTCAGCATGTCTGGCCATCAGAGATGGGGAGATGGAGGCTTTCCAGTTACCTGGTGACCGAATTAAATATTACACAGCAACATGACAACTCTCATTCATGTTGACTTGATATCAACAGCCAGTGAATTATGATCACATGTAAAATGATTAATTAAAATATTCTTACCTTGATAGTTCTAAGCCAAGCCTTTAATCTCCCCCAGGGCCTTCAGGCATCCCATAGGAGGTGGTTCAAGAGAACAATGGCGACTCTCAAAGGAGGTCACATCCTCTGTGCGCCATCACAGGGCTCCTAAAGATCATGCACCATGTATAAAGGAAAATAGTTGTGATGTGAGAGGCACCAGGCGTAAGCACAAGTGAGCTTGAGCAGATAATCATCATGAGAGAGGGGCAGTAGTGAAAAATCCACACGGGAAGGCTCAGGACTTTCCAAGCTCTGTTCAGTTGAATGCAGCTGCTTAATTTTAGGGGCTGTTGATTAAGAAGATAACCCTGGAGCAACAGCAAAGAACATGTGACATACTGGCAATCTTACCAGCCACACTGTGGGCTTGCAGAAAGACAGGAGGAATCCATTTCAAATACAAGTGGCATAATGCCACAAGCATTTGCAATGATATTGTAGTCTACGGAAAGTGTGGTCACCTATATGGAGCATCAAATACAGCAAACAAAAGTGTATGCAGGCCCTCATGGTTTGCATTACTATGAATGTCATTGTAAATACGATTGATGAAACCTGAACCGTGGCTGTTCACTGCCCACTGATCTCAAACAGCACATTTTTGAAAAATCATTCATGGGGTGTGGGTGTCGCTGGCTAGGCCAGCATTTATTGCCCTCGTACAGAGGGCATTTAAGAGTCAACCACATTGCTGTGGGTCTGGAGTCACATGTAGGCCAGACCAGGTAAAGGCAGCAGATTCCCTAAAGGACGTTAGTGAACCAGATGGGTTTTTAACAACAATCGGCAATGGTCATCATTAGATTTTTAATTCCGGATTTTAATTGAATTCAAATTCCACCATCTGCCATGGTGGGATTCGAAGCCACATTACCCTGGGTCTCTGGATTACTAGTCCAGTGACAATACCACTACGCCATCGCCTACCCCAGAGAGGTGCAGGTGAGCCATGAGATGAATGAATGAAAGGGGACTTGGCTCAAAGCACTTGCACTTTCTCAGTGTTGCTTCATGTCCCCAATGGCTGGTGCCTCCACTGTTGCAATTGAAGCAGTCTTTGATGAGGCCATCACAGGCTCCAAACCCCAGAAGACGTCAAAGAGCATCTCTGCAGCCAGAGCAGGGATCTGAGCAGTCGGCCTCTACTTCTGCTGAAGCCACATAATTTGCACCACAGAGAACTGCTAGTACAACTAAGCACAAACATTTGTAGTTGCACAAGGGTATGCAAATGGACGTATTGTGGAAAGTTCGATTGCTAAGTTTGTGTCACATATTTGGGCCACATAAATATTATGTTTCTTTACACCACTTTGAGTTATCGTCTTTGGCTGCTGCCTGACTTGTAGTCACTTGTGGTGAATGGTAGGACAAAGCTTGATTCCAAGCTATGGGTGGCCATGAAATGGATGCTCGATTGATTGCAGGACTGCTTTGTGTTGGGGGAAGCAGGGGGTGGATGGGCTTAGATAAGTGCACTGGTAGAACTTAACTGAACCTCATCATTATGCCATTATGAGGACATCCTGCATTAATTGTACATCAATTGGGTGTGTTACGAAGATGCGCTATGCAAAATATTAATTTATAATGTCATCTGTTGGATATATGTATATTGAACTTTTTGAAAAGAACATTGTGTGCTAAACAAGGGGCACTGGCCTACAGAAGCCAGTCAGGGTACAAACCTTCAATGCTCTCAACAGGAGTCAGCCCACGTGGCAACTTGTGATATGCATAGAACAGTTGTCACCTTGATTGTATGCAGTGGAAGTGAATGACCAAATATACTGGCGCAACCTCAGGCTTACATGCACAATTGGCAAACTGTTCCTTTACAGCAATCGGCCAGTCAGGAAGATGGAATCTCACCACCTGTACAGAATAACCATCGCTCCCAGAGGTCCAGTTATTCCCCAACAATGGAAATGCAGCAATAACAGTTATCACGGCAACCAGTACCACAGGCATGACACTTTCTGGACAAGGAACAATGCCCAGACGAGCAGCCAATGATAACGTGCGTGATTTAAAGACTATGTATGCAATGCAAGTGAAGAGACTGACTCGTAGAATAAAAAGTTGTTAATACATTAGAAGAGTGGCTGTACAGTGGGTAACTTGGGTAACTCATAGTTACACATGATTGTGCATGCAAACTTGTCTTTTGTTCATTTTGAAAAGGGGGATGTTTGGATTTGAAATGCAGCAGTACTGCAAGTCCTTGCTGTACCACGAGGGAGGCTCAGTAAGCTGCCATCTTGCAATCAGTCCAATAAAGACCTCTCACTGAGCCAGACACTGAGAAAGCACTGCAGCCTTTGAACTCTGGACAAAATTCATGGTCCCTGTCAACTTCATAGCCACTGGCAATACTGCCCTTTCTCCACATTCAGCCTGCAAGACATGACTGATTTCTGTGAGCACCTCCTTTGTAAAACAGAGACAAAGCACACACTATGTACTTAGGTTGAGGTAAGAGAAATGCTCCTTGAAGAGCCCGATTGGATAAGGTCTTCTACTAAGAACTCTTTCTCCTCCACTTCCCTCTGTGTGCAATTTTTCCTTTCCAATGCTGCCATTGCTCAATTTTCCTTTCACGTTGTAGGCCAAAGGGCCAAAAAACATAGCACTATCAAATATTTGAAGTTAGAACCAAGGCCTTCGCCATGTGCAGCACCACTCCCTGTTAACTTCAAAAACTTTGAACAGCACTAGGAAACTCGTAGTAGTTCTACAAACGCGGACAAAGCCAGGAAAAATCAACCAGCGATGAACTGGCAAGTAGTTGATTTGATAGCGCTGGCGTTCACCCTGCTACTGAACGGAAGTTCAGATGTGTGTATTTAAGAGAGGTGTTAGTTGGTGTGGAGAGATTGAAAATGACAGTGCTCACGTCATATTTCTGATGCATGTTCCAAACATCTAGGCTGATACTCTTAACAAAATGGCGCAGACCGGGCTGGCAATATCTGCATGCAGTACCAATACTGTTTTAGTGCTAAAATGGCACCCATGATACTGAAAGTATAGGTGCCAGAAACTGACCCTTGTGATCTAGTTTTCCAGACAGCTAAAGATAATTCATCAATAGCCCAGAGGAACAGGCTATTTTGAAATGAAAGTGTCAAAAACCATAAATTGAAAGATTATTAGTAAAGGTACAATGTATGCGCTTCATAATTGTGGGGAAATCATTTCAAGCAGACTTTGCAGCACAGCCTCCTGTTTCTGAAGCAAATTTGTGTAGGTCTTTATCTTCTTCATTTGGGATGGCAATCCTGCAAGATCTTCTGAAATCAATGGCATGAAAATCAAATAGGTTCAATGAAGGGCAGCAATTACTAATCTTGTAAAGAAGATGAAAATCTACCCCAAGCTGTTATGACCTGGAGTGCATTACCTAAAAATGTGTTGGAAGCAGAAACAATAAGAATTTTCAAAAAGAAATTGGGCATGCTTTGAAAAGGAAGGACTATTGGGAAAGACCAGGGGAGTGCAACTAATTGAATAGTTCTTTCAAAGAGGCATGACGGACAGTATAGCCTCCTTCTGTGCTATATCATTTATTAAGCCTGCAGGAAATAGTTTATCAATAAAAGGTTGCAAGAAAGGCTTTAGAAATATCTACTGTTCAGTTTGAATGTCACTCTGATTTTTCTGATACCGGTGTGATGTTGAATCTTAACCTAGACAAACACTAATTGATAAAATTGCCAATGATGCATCAGAGAATATTTTTCTGAGATTCGAGTTAACTGCTGACTACTGTGACAGAGAAAGCTTTACTCCATATGTGATGTATACATTTAATGTTGCTGGATTCAACAAGTGGGAAACAATTCAAGTTCCGAGCACTGATGGCCCACATCACATTATGCACAAAAAAGACCTCCCTATAAATGTTACTTTTTAAAAATGAGCATTTAGTTTTTTGTGCTTATCCATTCTTTCATTGAGAAACCTGGGTGAAAAGTCATGCCGTTAGAAAAGAATAGGAGAAAGAGATAAGGTGAAGAATACATTTGTTATCTTTAATTAATTCCTCATATTGTCACTTCCAGGAAGATTACTTGGTAACAGATGATCTACTGGTGGATTACTTCAATAAATTCCTCAGTCTGTTCGTAAGTGATTTCTTGATGAAATAGTAGTATAATGCTCTGTAATTTATGCTGATTGTCATAGGTATGGGAGTTACACTGTTCCTTTACTCCAATTATGAAAGTTATATAAGCAGATCAACCATGGTGGTTGCAGAATGTGGTTTTCCAGATCCTTCCCTGTTTGTCTTGGAATGACCTGTGCCATTTTTAAAGATTTGCTGTAGATTTTACAAAATAATACTTTTCTATTTAGCACCTTTGTGTATAGTTACATTGCAAATTTGAAGTGTAGTCATTTTTACTTCCTATTAAATCTTAAATTTGCATTGTAAATCCATAGTCAGGGCTCAACCTGAATAAAGTTTAATAGGAATCCTCTGGAGAGGTTTGGCTCATGCAGCTTTAGTTTGACACTACATATAATGTAAACCCAGTGCAGTTTCAAACAAAGTGACCATTTCATAAACCTATCTGAACTTAATGTGGAGAGCCGAGATTCTCCATTACCCTGTTCCATTAACATTTACGTTTTTAACTTCTAGGAGCGATTTTTTAGATGTCTTCAGAGCTCGCTTCTAAACAGTTGAGCAGAAACTAAAGAATATAAATAGCAGTCCTGCTTTTGCAAGAGCCTGAATCTGAATCAAGAATAAATCAGGAGATCAACATAAAAAACAAAAAAAATACACCCTGACAACGAGACAACTACACCCTCAACTTAGCCTTGCATCACTAGTAATAAAACAAAAGAAAACATTAGTAATATTTGAAAATGAAACTGTGATGGAAAGCTTTATGTGAGAAATGATCCACTGGGGCCCCAGATCGCCCCATCACATAGGGTGGATTCGTCTCATATTTGCGGTCATTTTACCCGCTGGCCGCATTGGCGGGTTTTCATGCCATATCGTCCTAAACCTGCCGCATTAGTTATATATTTCCATGGCGGGCAGGCCATCACCTCGCTGCTTCACATCGGGTGATATATTTAAAGTCCAGCCGTGTGCACACATCTCAGTGCTTACAGGCCATGACTACTGCAGGGAAGATATCCATGAAAGGCAAAAAGATTGCAGCCTCCGGGTTTAGTGATGCATCACTGGAATGCCTTTTGGACACCATAGAGGCCTGCCGTGATGTCCTCTACCCCCACTCTAGCCGCAGGATGGGCAGCAGCATAACCAACCAGGCTTGGGAGACGGTGGCAGTGATGATCAGTGCCAGTGCTGAACAGAAGAGGTTGATCATCCAATGCAGACAGAGGATGAATGTTCTCAGTTGTGCAGCCAGGGTATGGTAACCATCTCATCACTAGCTCACACACTCAGGGCCAACACACATTCACTGGCATCTCACTCACTGCCAGCTCCAGGGACATACCCATTCTCACATATGTACCCTCACATGTCCATCTGGCCTCATCTCCTCTGGAGACTGCCTCCTCAGCCCTCACCATCTTGAGGCCACTTGCACACATCAACATGTGCCCTCCTTCCCCAGTACAGCCCTCATCCTGCAGCCTCTTCCCTTGCCTGAGGCCACTTCTCCCCCTTCACCAAGCAAGCCCTAGCTCTGCAGCCAAGCAAGCCAAGCAGCCATTGAAAAGCCACCCACATATGGCTGATCTGATAGATAGAGACCTGCCATGAGTCCTCCTAAAAGTGATGTAGTGCTGCCTGTGAAGCCTGGCGCTGACGACTGTAATTGCTAACCGAACCAAGGTGGGCAAACAAACCTTGATGTCCCGAGCAAACTACAGCCCACTAGGTGCACATCGCTTGTGTTGTGAAACATGCCAGGGTGTTTTCTCGCCGACGCGGGCGGACGATCCAACGGGCTGGGGAGGAAACGATTCCGGTGGGCAGGCCTAATAATGATATGTTAATGTATTACAATGAGGCTCCCAACGTCTGATGGTGGAGAACACAGCCCCCCATTGGTGGGCTGAGCGGATGATTGCGAACTTATTTCACGCCGTTGTGAAACCAATCGCGCCATGTTGATCGCTCACGCCACTGAGCATGGTGGGCACGGAAAAACCCGGCCAAAGATAACGGTATAGTGAAATGGGAAGCAGCAGATTGTGGAGCACAAGCCTGTTTATATTGCCTCCTTTTAGTTATGTCCAAGCTGACACAATGGAAGATAAAAATACATCCCTTGGCATTAATCAGAGTTGTTCCATATTGATTTATTTCTTGTGTTAAATCAAAGATAAAAGGTACTTGCAAATGCAAGTAACTTAGCAAAGACTGGCCAAACAATCTTAATCAGAGAGAGGTGTACATTTCACTTGGCCAGCTGGCTTTAAAATAAAGACAAAATAAATCTTAACGAATACTGAAATCCCCCATTGAAAGCATGTTCTAAGAACTCATTTTCATTTTAGTGAAGTTTGTAAATTATGGGAGTTCCCAAATAGCATTGCCTCCATTTTTTGTTTTAACATGGTTAGCTCACATGCTCTGTCGTCTGCTTCGCTCGCTACCTCTCCCCTCCCCTCAATCCCTCCTGCTCACTGCTTCCCTCTCTGGACCCTCCTCTTCGCCACTTCCATCACCCGACACTCCGAGCCACTTCCCTCTCCTGACCCTCCTGCTCGCCGCTTCCCTCTCCGGACCCTCCTGCTCGCCGCTTCCCTCTCCCGACCCTCCTGCTACCCGCTTCCATCATCCGACCCTCCCGCGCGCCGCTTCCCTTTCCCGACCCTCCCGCTCGCCGCTTCCCTCTTCCGACCCTCCCGCTCGCCGCTTCCCTTTCCCGACCCTCCCGCGCGCCGCTTCCCTTTCCCGACCCTCCCGCTCGCCGCTTCCCTCTTCCGACCCTCCCGCTCGCCGCTTCCCTCTCCCGACCCTCCTGCTCGCCGCTTCCCTCTCCCAACCCTCCTGCTCGCCGCTTCCATCATCCGACCCTCCTGCTCGCTGCTTCCCTTTCCCGACCTTCCCGCTCGCCGCTTCCCTTTCCCGACCCTCCTGCTCGCCGCTTCCCTTTCCCGACCCTCCTGCTCGCCGCTTCCCTTTCCCGACCCTCCTGCTCGCCGCTTCCCTCTCCCAACCCTCCTGCTCGCCGCTTCCATCATCCGACCCTCCTGCTCGCTGCTTCCCTCTCCCGACCTTCCCGCTCGCCGCTTCCCTTTCCCGACCCTCCTGCTCACCGCTTCCCTCTCCCGACCCTCCTGCTCGCCGCTTCCCTCTCCGGACCCTCCTGCTCGCCGCTTCCCTCTCCCAACCCTCCTGCTCGTCGCTTCCCTCTCCCGACCCTCCTGCTCGCCGCTTCCCTCTCCCGACCCTGCTGCTCGCTGCTTCCCTTTCCCGACCCTCCTGCTCGCCGCTTCCCTCTCCCGACCCTGCTGCTCGCTGCTTCCCTTTCCCGACCCTCCTGCTCGCCGCTTCCCTCTCCCGACCCTGCTGCTCGCCGCTTCCCTCTCCCGACCTTCCCGCTCGCTGCTTCCCTCTCCCGACCCTCCTGCTCGCCGCTTCCCTTTCCCGACCCTCCTGCTCGCTGCTTCCCTTTCCCGACCCTCCTGCTTGCCGCTTCCCTCTCCGGACCCTCCTGCTCGCCGCTTCCCTTTCCCGACCTTCCTGCTTGCCGCTTCCCTCTCCGGACCCTCCTGCTCGTCGCTTCCCTTTCCCGACCTTCCTGCTCGCCGCTTCCCTCTCGGGACCCTCCTGCTCGCATATTCCCTCTCCGAACCCTCCTGCTCGCCGCTTCCCTTTCCCGACCTTCCTGCTCACCGCTTCCCTCTCCGGACCCTCATGCTCGCCGCTTCCCTTTCCCGACCCTCCTGCTCGCCGCTTACCTCTCCGGACCCTCCTGCTCGCTGCTTCCCTTTCCCGACCTTCCTGCTCGCCGCTTCCCTCTCCCGACCCTCCTGCTCGCCGCTTCCCTCTCCCGACCCTGCTGCTCGCCGCTTCCCTCTCTGGACCCTCCTGCTCGCCGCTTCCCTCACCCGACCCTCCTGCTCGCCGCTTCCCTCTCCCGACCCTCCTGCTCGCCGCTTCCCTCTCCCGACCCTCCTGCTCGCCGCTTCCCTCTCCCGACCTTCCTGCTCGCCGCTTCCCTCTCCCGACCTTCCTGCTCGCCGCTTCCCTCTCCCGACCTTCCTGCTCGCCGCTTCCCTCTCCGGACCCTCCTGCTCGTCGCTTCGCTCTCCCGACCCTCCTGCTCGCCGCTTCCCTCTCCCGACCCTCCTGCTCGCATATTCCCTCTCCGGGCCCTCCTGCTCGCCGCTTCCCTCTCCGGGCCCTCCTGCTCGCCGCTTCCCTCTCCGGACCCTCCTGCTCGCCGCTTCCCTCTCCGGACCCTCCTGCTCGCCGCTTCCCTCTCCGGACCCTCCTGCTCGCCGCTTCCATCATCCGACACTCCTGCTCGCTGCTTCCCTCTCCCGACCCTCCCGCTCGCCGCTTCCATCATCCGACACTCCTGCTCGCTGCTTCCCTATCCCGACCTTCCCGCTCGCCGCTTCCCTCTCCGGACCCTCCCTCTCGCCGCTTTCCTCTCCCGACCCTCCCGCTCGCCGCTTCCCTCTCCCGACCCTCCTGCTCGCCGCTTCCCTCTCCCGACCTTCCTGCTCGCCGCTTCCCTCTCCGGACCCTCCTGCTCGTCGCTTCGCTCTCCCGACCCTCCTGCTCGCCGCTTCCCTCTCCCGACCCTCCTGCTCGCATATTCCCTCTCCGGGCCCTCCTGCTCGCCGCTTCCCTCTCCGGGCCCTCCTGCTCGCCGCTTCCCTCTCCGGACCCTCCTGCTCGCCGCTTCCCTCTCCGGACCCTCCTGCTCGCCGCTTCCCTCTCCGGACCCTCCTGCTCGCCGCTTCCATCATCCGACACTCCTGCTCGCTGCTTCCCTCTCCCGACCCTCCCGCTCGCCGCTTCCATCATCCGACACTCCTGCTCGCTGCTTCCCTATCCCGACCTTCCCGCTCGCCGCTTCCCTCTCCGGACCCTCCCTCTCGCCGCTTTCCTCTCCCGACCCTCCCGCTCGCCGCTTCCCTCTCCCGACCCTCCTGCTCGCCGCTTCCCTCTCCCGACCCTCCTGCTCGCCGCTTCCCTCTCCGGACCCTCCTGCTCGCCGCTTCCCTCTCCGGACCCTCCTGCTCGTCGCTCCCCTCTCCGGACCCTCCTGCTCGCCGCTTCCATCACCCGTCCCTCCCGCTCGCCGCTTCCCTCTCCGGACCCTCCCGCTCGCATATTCCCTCTCCGGACCCTCCTGCTCACATATTCCCTCTCCGGACCCTCCCGCTCGCCGCTTCCCTCTCCGGACCCTCCTGCTCGCCGCTTCCCGCTTGCTTCCCCCTACTCCCCACCCCCCCAGGTACTGCTTCCCAGTCACTCCATCCCTTAGCACCCTCAATCCCTCCCATGACCCTCCTACTCGCCACATCAATCTCCTCACACTCCCACTTGCAGCCTCTATCATGTCCTTGCTGCCCCCTACCATTCACAGCTTTCTTCTCCTGATGCCTCTTTTTAGGAACACTTTAGGAGTGCTGAACGAGGGATAGCTAACTGTAACACAATCACATGTCGAATTTCTTAAGTATTAAAACCAGGTAATTTCTAGAAATTGTTGCAGTCAACTAGGTGCTAATTATAGTCATTACTTAAGAGATAAAGTAAAGATTGACTTCTGATATTAAAGGAAAGCCACTTCATACGTAGCAGTATATCTGTTTCTCTTATTTTATGATTGATTAAGAAGGGGAAAATAGAGTACGGAAGCAAGCTTGCGGGGACCATAAAAACTGACTGTAAAAGTTTCTATAGGTATGTGAAGAGAAAAAGATTGATGAAGACAAATGTAGGTCCCTTACAGTTTGAAACAGGAGAATTTATAACAGGGAACAAAGAAATGGCTGACCAACTAAATACATACTTTGGTTCTGTCTTCACAAAGGAGGACACAAATAACATACCAGAAATGTTGGGGAACACAGGGTTTAGTGGGACGGAGGAACTGAAAGAAATCAGTATTAGTAAGGAAATGGGGCTGGGGAAATTGATGGGATTGAAGGCCGATAAATCCCCAGGGCCTGATAATCTACATCCCAGAATACTTAAGGAAGTGGCCCGAAAAAAAGTGGATGCATTAGTGGTCATCTTCCAAGATTCTATAGACTCCGGAACAGTTCCTACAGATTGGAGGGTAGCTAATGTAACCCCACTATTCAAAAAGGGGGGTAGAGAGAAAATGGAATTGTAGACCAGTCAGCCTGTCGTTCTAGAGTCCATTACAAAATATTTAATAGCTGAGCACTTGGAAAACAGTGGCAGAATCGGACAGAGTCAGCATGGATTTATGAAATGGAAATCATGCTTGACAAATCTACTGGAATTTTTTGAGAATGTAAGTAGTAGAGTTGATGAGGGGGAGCCAGTGGATGTGGTTTATTTGGACTTTCAGAAGGCTTTCAACAAAGTCCCACATGAGAGATTAGGGTGTAAAATTAAAGCATATGGGATTGGGGGTAGTGTACTGAGATGGATAGAAAACTGGTTGGCAGACAGGAAACAAAGAGTAGGAATAAATGGGTCTTTTTCCGAATAGCAGGCAGTGACTAGTGGGGTACCGCAGGGATCGATGCTGGGACTCCAGTTATTCACAATATAAATGATTTAGATGAGGGAGCTAAGTGTAATATCTCCAAATTTGCAGATGACACAAAGCTGGGTGGGAGGGTGAGCTGTGAGGAGGATGCAGAGATGCTTCAGTGTGATTTGGACAAGCTGAGTGAATGGGCAAATGCATGGCAGATGCAGTATAATGTGGATAAATGTGAGGTTATCCACTTTGGTAGCAAAAACAGGAAGGCAGATTATTATCTGAATGACTATAAATTGTGAGAGGGGAATGTGCAACGAGACCTGGATGTCCTCATACACCAGTCGCTGAAGGTAAGCATGCAGGTGCAGCAGGCGGTAAAGAAGGCAAATGGTATGTTGGCCTTCATAGTGAAGAGGATTCGAGTACAGGAGCAGGGATATTTTGCTGCAATTATACAGGGAGACCACACCTGGAATATTGTGTGCAGTTTTGGTCTCCTTATCTGAGGAATGATGCGCTTGCCATAGAGGGAGTGCAGCGAAGATTTACCAGACTGACATTTGAGGAGAGATTGAGTCGGTTAGGATTATATTCGCTGGAGTATATAATTCAGAAGAATGAGGGGGGATCTCATAGAAACCTATAAAATTTAACAGGTCTAGACAGGGTCGATGCAGGAAGGATGTTCCTGATGGTGGGGGAGTCCAGAACCAGGGGCCACAGTCTGAGGATACGGGGTAGACCATTTAGGACTGAGATGAGGAGAAATTTCTTCACCCAGAGAGTGGTGAGCCTTTGGAATTCGTTACCACAGAAGGTAATTGAGGCCAAAACATTGTATGTTTTCAAGAAGGAGTTAGATATAGCTGTTGGGGCAAAAGGGATCAAAGGATATGGGGAGAAAGCGGGAGCAGGCTATTGAGTTGGATGATCAGCCTTGATCATAATGAATGACGGAGCAGGCTCGAAGGGCTGAATGGCCTACTCCTGCTCCTTTTTTCTATGTTTCTATAATACAGAACTACTTGCATACCAAACAGCATTAGCAGCAAGTGATAGAGAGAGCTAAGCAATCCCACAACTGACACATCAGATTTAAGCTCTGCAGTCCTGTCACATTCAGTTGTGAATGGTGGTGGGCAATTAAACAACTCACTGGAGGATGGGGCTCCACAAATATCCCCATCCTCAATGATGGAGGAGCCTAGCACATCAGTGCAAAGAATAAGGTTGAAGCATTTGCTGCAATCTTCAGCCAGAAGTGCCGAGTGGATGATCCATCTTGACCTCCCCCAGAGGTCCCCAGCATCACAGATGCCAGTCTTCAGCCAATTCAATTCACTCCACATGATATCAAGAAATGGCTGAAGGCACTGGATCGTGCAGAGGCTATGAGCCCTGACAATATTCCGGTAATAGTACTGAAGTCTTGTGCTCCATAACTTGCCACGCCCCTAGCCAAGCTGTTCCAGTACAGCTACAACACTGGCATCTACCCAGCTATATGGAAAATTGCCCAGGTATGTCCTGTACACAAAAAGCAGGACAAATCCAACCCGGCCAATTGCCGCCCCATCAGTCTACTCTCGATCATCAGGAAAGTAATGGAAGGGATCATCAACAGCGCTAACAAGCACTTGCTTAGCAATTATCTGTTCACTCATGCCCTGTTTGGGTTCTGCCAGGGCCACCCAGCTCCTGAGTTCATTACAACCTTGGTTCAAACATGGACAAAAGAGCTGAACTCGTGAGGTGAGAGTGACTGCCCTTGACATGAAGGCCGCATTTGACTGAGTGTTGCATCAAGGATCCCTAGCAAAACAGGAGTCAGTGAGAATTGGGGAAAACTCTCTGCTGATTGGAGTCATCCCTAGCACAAAGGAAGATCATTGTTGGAGGCCAGTCATCTCAACTCAAGGACATCACTGCAGGAGTTCCTCGGGGTAGTGTCCTTGGTCCAACCATCTTCAGCTGCTTCATCAATGACCTTCCTTCCATCCTAAGGTCAGAAGTGGGAATGTTCACTGATGATTGCACGATGTTCACTATTTGCGACTCCTTAGTTACTGAAGCAGTCCATGTCCAAATACAGCAAGACCTGGACAATATCCAGGCTTGGGCTGACAACATTGGGCAAGTAACATTCACACCACACAAGTGTCAGGCAATGACCATTTCCAACAAGAGAGAATCCAACCATCACTCTTTGATGATCAATGACATTACCATCACTGAATCCCCCACTATCAACATCCTGGGGGTTATCATTGACCGGAAACTGAACTGGACTAGCATATAAATACTGTGGCTACAAGAGCAGATCAGAGGCTAGGAACTGTGCGATGAGTAATTCATCACATGACTCCCCAAAGCCTGTCCACAAGGCACAAGTTAGGAGTGTGATGGAACACACTCCACTTGCCTAGATGAGTGCAGTTCCTACAACACTCGAGAAGCTTGACACAGTCCAGGACAAATCAGCCAGCTTGACTGGCACCTTATCCACAAACATTGACTCCCTCCACGCACAGTAGCAGCAGTGTGTGCCACCTACAAGATGCACTGCAGGAATTCACCAAGGCTCCTGAGACAGCACCTTCCAAACCCATGACCACTACCATCTAGAAGGACAAGGGCAGAACAAGGGAATACCACCATCTGGAAGTTCCCCTCGAAGTCACTCACCATCCTGACCTTGAAATATATCGCCGTTCCTTCACTGTTACTGGGTGAAAATCCTGGAAAAGCCTCCTTAACTGCACTGTGGGTGTACCTACACCACATGGACTGCAGTGGTTCAAGAAGGTAGCACACCACCACTTTCTCAAGGGCAACTCGGGATGGGCAATAAATGCTGGCCCAGCCAATGAATCCTGTGAATGAATAAAAAAAAAGAGAGACTGAAGTAAAGACTCAAGCACATGCTGGGGGGAGAGGGGTGGCGAGGGAAGCAGCCATGTACTTGGAAAAGCTTGTCAAACGTGAGAATTCTTCTGCAGCTGAGACTGTTTAGCTGCAGCTCCATTGACATGCTTAGTTCGGCCTCTGAAGCTTTTCTGCCCACTCAAGCAATGCAAAAGCATGAAAGTGCTAGCAAATGCTCCAGAACTTTTCACCTCTCAGGCACAGACTGCAAATTAATGTGAGTTTTAGGGGGCAGCAGAGCAATAGGCCGACTGGGCAAGTCATATAGTCCCCTTGCAAAAGGCGGCCATGGCACAGTCACTGGCGGAGGCGTTCACAGCCCTGCAATGTCTGTCATTAAGGTTTGGACCAGTTTGCATTATGGTTCAAGCTACCAGCACAGCCTTGCAGTGTGGGTTTGGAGAATGCCTAAGTTGAGAGCACAGCATGCAGTCCAATGGCTGAAGTTGTCGCCAATCGATCAAGTGGAGTGGGGCGGAGATGGGTGGGGTTTCGGACAGCCAATGAGCACACTACGCACTGGCCATCCAAGTGGTGGCCAGCACTTTGCTGCATGCGTGAAGGGGCCTTCAGACTTAAGCAAGAGAGATTCTTCGGACACGTATACTAACCCACACGTCTCTTTGATCCTGCAGGAGGAGGACATCAGGACCATGGAGCCTGATGATTTAGCAGTATGCCTCATGGCTTACAGGTACCAGAGAGGCAGAAGGAGAGAGTGGCAGAGGTCCCTGGCTTGGCAAAGGGATGAGCACCTCTCTCATAATGAAGGGGCAGCCGGGCCTGCTGCGTGTGTAACTGAAGATGCACAGCGAGCCCTCGCTCGGAGGCGCCTCGCTAGACCCATTGCCTTCCTCTGTACCACAACATTCTGCAGTCTCTCTCCATTTATATAATATTCTGATTTTCTTTTCTTCCTGCCAAAATGGACAACCTCGCATTTTTCCACATTATACTCCATCTGCTAAATTTTTTCCCACTCACTTAACATCTGTATCCCACAACAACTGGATCTTTCCACTTGCATTCCCAAGTTTCTCTCCAAATCCGAAGAGATGTGCTTAACCCTAGCAGCGGGCAGACAACACAGCCTTTGGGAATGACGCTTTCCGCTGTAGAGAACAGTATCTATTCTCCTACTACTGCTACTCCCCTCTCTTGAATGGCCCTGTGTACCATGGTGCTGTGGTCAGTTTGCGCATCCTCCCTGTAGTCACTGCTCTCGTCCAGGTACGCTGTCAGAACCAGGAGCCTGTGGACAGATTGAGTTGACTAAGGCTTCAACAGTGCCACCTTCTGGATCCCATACCTCCTTCTTTCTCTGATCATGGACTTAATCTGATGTATGTAACCTAAGGCATGTGACTGCCTCCTGAAATAAAGTGTCCCTCCCTGATGCATCACCGTGTCCAAAGCCCGGACTCCAGCTAATCAATTCAGAGCCGAAGTTCCTTTAGTTGCAGACACTTATGGGAGATGTGGTTGCTGTGGATCACACTAGTGTTTATCAGCTCCCCCATCTTACAGCTGCAACACATCACCTGCCACAATATCTTTATTGTATTTTATTTAACTAATTAAGGTTTCATGTTTAGAAATATCACTCAATGATTATTTGTAGTTATATTAAGTGGTTTATCTATTTAGACTTTAAATTTAATACTGTACTTATAGCTCTCCATTACTGTCCATTACAGAGATACTGAGTGGCAAGGCCATAGAGGGATTTGGAAACAAGGATGAGCATTTTATAATCAAGGTGTTGCTTGACTGGGAGCCAGTGTAGGTCAGTGAACACAGGTGTGCTAGGGGAATTGGACTGCCTGCGGGTTAAGACGCAGGTAGCAGAGTTTTGGATGACCTCAAGTTTATGGAGGGTTATGTGAGACTAACCAGGAGTGCATTTGAATTGTCAAGTCTGCAGGTAACAAAGACACACATGAGATTTTCAGCAGCAAATGAGCTGAGAGAGGGGAATGTCAGGCAATGAAGGTGGAAATACCCTTCATGATGGCATGAATATGAGTTTGGAAGCTCATCACAGGATTAAATGTAGAATCATAGAGTGGTCATAGAATCATTACAGCACAGAAGGAGATAATTCAGTGCGTCGTTTCTGTGCTGGCCTTCTGAAGGAGCTGTTCACACACTGCCACTCCCCTGTCTTTTCCCTGTGGATCTGCACATTTTTCATTTTCAGGTAATGATTCAATTCCTTTTGAAAGCCTCAACTGACCCTCCCTCCCCCACACTCTCATGCAATGCATTCCAGATTCTAACCACTCCGAATCACATAATCAGAGAATTGTTACAACACAGAACCAGGCCACTCGGCCCGTCATGTCTGCGCCAGCTTCCGAATGAGCAATTCACCTAGTGCCACTCCCTGGCCTTCTGCCCATAACACTGCATATTCTTCCTTTTCAGATAATCCAATTCCCACTTGAATGCCTCGATTGACCCTGCCTCCACCATACTCTCAGGTAGCACATTTCAGATCTTAACCACTCGCTGCGTGAAAGTTTCTCCTTATACACCCTTTGCTTTTTTTGCCAATTACCTTAAGTCTATGTTCTCTTGTTCTTGATTCTTCGACCAGTGGGAACAGTTTTTTCCTATCTACTCTGTCCAGACACCTCGTGATTTTGAATACTTCTATCAAATTTCCTCTCAACCTTCTCTTTAAGGAAAATAGTCCCAACTTCTCCAATATCTATGTAATGAAGTTCCTCATCCCTGGAACCATTCTTGTGAAACTTTTCTGCACTCTGTATACCTTCATACCTTTCCTAGCATGGTGCCCAAAACTGGATGCAATACTCCAGTTGAGGCCAAACCAGTGTTTTATACAAGTTTAACATAACCTCCTTGATTTTTGAACTCTATGCCCCCATTAATAAAGCCTAGGATACTGTGTGCTTAATGAACAGTGCTCTCAACCTTTCCACCCTCTATGCCTGTCTTCACTGAAGAAGATACAAGAAATCTCCCAGAATTAGAGATCCAAGGGACTAGGGAGGATGAGGAATTGAAGAATTGGAGAAATCAATGAAACTGAATTGTATTGGAGAAATCAATGAAACTGAAGGTTGATAAGTCCCCAAGATCTGATCTGATGATCTACACCCTAGAGTGTTGAAAAAGGTAGCTATGGAGATAATGGATGCATTGGTGCATCTTCCAAAGTTCTATAGATACTCACATGATTCCTGGAGACTGGAAGGTAGCAAATGTCACTCCACTATTTAAGAAAGGAGGGGAGAGAGAAAATAGAGAACTACAAACCTGTTAGCCTTGTGTCAGTAGTAGGGAGCGTCTATTATAAAGGATTTGAAAAATGGACATTTGGATAATAATGATCTGATTGGGCATAGTCACCATGGATTTATGAATGGTAAATCATGTTTGAGGAACCTGTTGGAGTTTTTTGAGCATGTTACTAACAGAATTGATAAAAGGAGTCAGTGGACATGTTATACTTGAATTTTCAGAAGGCTTTTGATAAAGTCCCCCACAGGAGGTTGGTTAGCGAAATTAAAGCACATGGGATAGGAGGTAATATTCTGGCTTGGATTAAAAATTGGTTTACAGGCAGAAAACAGAGTAGTAATTTTCCGGTCATTCTCGTGTTGGCAGATTGTGACTCACGGTGTACCACAGGGATCAGTACTCGGGGCCCCAGCTGTTCACAATATGTATATATGACTTGGATGTGAGAACTGAATGTAATATTTCCAAGTTCACGGATGACACAAAGCTAGGTGGGAATGTGTGTTCTGGGGAAGATGTAAGGCGGATTCAAAAGGATTTGAACAGACTTGATGAGTGGGCAAGAACATGGAAGATGTAATATAATGTGGAAAAATGTGATGTTACCCACTTTGGTAGGAGGAACAGATGCACAAAGTATTTCTTCAATGGTAAGAGATTAGAAAGTGTAGATGTACAAAGGGACATGGGTGTCCTCATCAGTAAGTCACTGAATACTAACATGCAGGTGCAGCAGGCAATTGGGAAGGCGAATGGTATGTTGGCCTTTATCGCAAGAGGATTTAAGTACAGGCGTAGTGAAGTCTTGCTTCAATTGTATAGAACCTTGTTTAGACTGCACCTGGAGCACTGTGCAGTTTTGGTCCTCTTACCTTAGGAAGGATGTTATTGCCATATAGGGAGTACAACGAAGGTTCTCCAAACTTGTCCCCAGGATGGTAGGACTGTCTTATGAAGAGAGATTGGGGCAACTGTGTTTATATTCTCTAGAGTTTCAAAGAATGAGAGATGATCTCAATGAAACCTACAAAATACTTAAAGGGATATACAGGGTAGATGCAGATACGATGTTTTCCCTGGTTGGGGAGTCTGGAACCAAGGGACACAATTTCAAATAAGAAGGAAACCACCTCGGACCGAGATGAGGAGAAATATTTTTAGTCGAGGATTGTGAATCTTTGGAATTCTCTACCCCAGAGGATATGGAAGCTCAGTGATTGAGTATGTTTAAAGTAGACATTGATAGATTTCTAAATGTCAATGATATAAAAGGATATAGGGAAAGTGTGGGAAAAAGGCATTGAAGTGAATGATCAGCCATGATTACATTGAATGGTGGAGCAGGCTTGATGGGCTGAATGGCCTACTCCTGCTTCTTTGTTCCTATATTACCAACTTCAAAGCCTTATGCACATATAAACCCAGATTCTTCTGCTCCTGCATCCCCTTTAGAATTGTACCCATTATTTTATATTGTCTCTGTGTTCTTCCTACCAAAATGAATCAATTTACACATCTCTGCATTGAACTTCATTTGCCACTTGTCTGTCCATTCCACCAACTTCCTTTTGAAGTTCTACATTATCCTCCTCATGAGGTTCCAAGTTTTTCCACTTACAAACCTTCCTCCAGTCCATTAAACAACTGTTCACCACCATTCTCCAGTTTTGTATCCGTGTTGCCAATGTCCCTTTTATTCTGTGAGCTATAGGTTTGCCGCAAGTCCATTGTGCGGCACTTTTTCAAAATCCTTTTGGAAGTTAAGGTACTTCACATCAACAGCATTACCCTCATCAACCCTCTCTGTTACCTCTTCAAAAAACACCAGCAAGTTAGTTAAACACGATTTTCCCTTAATAAATCCATATTGGCTTTCCTTAATTAACCCACATTTGCCCAAGTGACTATTAATTTTGGACGGAATTATTGTTTCTAGGAGCTTCCCCACCACCAAAGTTAAACTGACTGGCCTGTAATTGCTGGGCTTATCTTTACAACCGTTTTTGAATGAGAGTATAATATTTGCAATTGTTCAATACTCTGGTACCACCACTGAGCCTAAGGAAGCCGAGAAGATTATAGTCAGTGCCTCCACAATTTCCACTCTCACTTCCCTCAGTATCCTTGGCTGCATCTCATCCAATACCACCTCCATATCAATTTTAAACCCTTCAAGTGTCTGAATTACCACCTCTTTCACCGTGACCTGCGCAGCATTTTCTTCCTTGGTAAAGAGAGATGCAAAGTATTTGTTTATTACCTCAGCTATGAACCCTGCATTCTTTTTGGTCCCTAATCAGCTCCACTCCTCCTCTTACCACCCATTTACTATTTATATACCTACAGAAGACTTTGGGTTCCCTTTGAGACTAGCTGCCAGTCTCTTCTAATACTCTCTTTTTGCTTCTCTTATTTGCTTTTTCACTTCCCTTTTAACTTTTCTATATTCAGCCTATTTCTTGTTTGTATAATCCACCTGACATCTGTCATAAACTTCTTCATCTTAATCGCTATTTCTTTTGTCATCCACAGAACTCTGGATTTGTTTGCCTTGACTTTCCCTTTCATAGGAATATACCTTGCCTGAACTATCCCCTCTTTGAAGGTAGTCCATTGTTCAGTTACCATTTTTCTTGTCAACCTTTGCTTCTAATTTATCTGGACCAGATTCATTCTTAGTGCACTGGAATTGGCTTTTCCCCAGTAAATTATTCTTACTCTATATTGTTTTTTATCCATTTCCATTTCCAACATAAACCATGTGAAACAATGATCACTGTTGCCTAAATGTTCTCCAGTGACACTTGATCCAATTGGCCCACCTCATTCCCAAGAATGAGTGTCCTGTAGTCAGGTCTTGTTGAAAATAACAAGAGTGACACCACAAGACAGCGCGAGAGAGCGGCGGAAAGATCAGAACCAGTGCGAGTGCAGGGAAGCTTCAATAAGTGATGTCAGCACAAAGGTGATAGCTGATTGGTCAGTAGTGGGTAAGTGTTTTTCTCCAGTTTAAAGTAGGTTAAGGTAAGAGTTCTAGTTTTTATTTAAAGTACATAAATAATTTAACTTTTTTTTACTGTATTTAACCTAAAGTAAAGGTTTTTTTTCAACTAGAGGCATGGCAAGGCAGCTCAGTCCCGTGTTATGTATCGCCTGCAACATGTGGGAAGTCTGAGACACTCCTTGCACTCTGAATGACCACGTGTGCAGGAAGTGCCACCAGCTGCAACTACTTGAGCTCCGAGTTTCAGAGCTTGAGCAGCAGCTGGTGGCACTGAGGTGCATCCGCGAGGCTGAGAGTTTCGTGAATAGCACGTATTTAGACTTGGTCACCCTACAGCTTACAGAAGTGCAGAGAGGGAATGGGTGACCATCAGTCAGAAGAAAGGTGTCAGGCAGGTATTCAGGAAATCCCCAGGGTGTAGCTCACTCGAGAACCTTTTTTCTGTGTTGGAAAACGGTGAGAGTGATGGTTCCTCTGGGGAGTGCAGCCACGCTCATGGCACTGTGAGTGGCTCAGCTGTACAGCGGGGGAGGAAAAAGGAGGGGAAGAGCAATAGTAGTAGGAGGCTCGATAGTAAGGGGAACAGACAGGCGTTTCTGCGACAGTAGACGTGACTCCAGGATGGTATATTGTCTCCCTGGTGCCCGGGTCAAGGATGTCACTGAAAGCTGCAGGGCATTCTAAATGGGGAGGGAAAACAGAGATTGTGGTACATATTGGGACCAATGACATAGGTAGAAAGAGGGATGAGGTCCTGCAAGCAGAATTTAGGGAGGTAGGAAGCAGATTAAAAAACAGGACTTCAAAGGTAATAATCTCTGGATTACTTCCGGTGCCACACGGTGGTGAGTATAGAAATAGGAGGTTAGTCCAGATGAATGCGTAGCTGGAGAGATGATGCAGGAGGGAGGGCTTTAGATTTCTGGGTCATTGGGACTGTTTCTGGGGGCGGTGGGACCTGTACAAGGCGGACGGGTTGCACCTGAACCAGAATGGACCAGCATCCTTGCGGGGAGGTTTGCTGGTGCTGTTGGGGAGGATTTAAACTAACTTGGCAAGGGGATGGGATCCTGAGAGGAGGTTCAGCAGGGGGAGATGCACAGCCAAAATTAGAAGAGAGAGCAAGTGAGTCTGGAAGGCATAGAATTTAAAGACCAGTTAAGGCACAAGGGAGTTTGGCAAGGTTGGATGGTATTGGACGAATAAGGCAGATGAGTTGAGGGCACAAATTAATACATGGAAGTATGATGTCATTGCTGTCACAGAGACATGGTTGAGAGAGGGGCAGGATTGGCAGCTCAATATTCCAGGATATCAGGTCTTAAGGCGAGGCAGGGAAGGAGGTAAAAGAGGAGGGTGTATTGCAATATTGATCAAGGAATCAATTACAGCAGTAAGGAGGGATGACATCTTAGAAGGCTCCTCAAATGAAGCCAAGTGGGTAGAACTTAAAAACAAAAAAGGAGCAATCACATTGCTGGGAGTGTACTATAGGCCCCCAAATAGTCAAAGAGAAATAGAAGAGCAGATATGTAGGCAAATTTCAGAGGAATGTAAAAATAATAGGGTAGTAATAGTGGGGGATTTCAACTTCCCCAACATTAACTGGGTTCGTCATAGTGTGATAAGTTTAGAAGGAGCGGAATTCTTAAAATGCATCCAGGAGAACTTTTTAAGCCAGTACGTAGAAGGTCCTACAAGAGAGTCCTGGACTTAATTTTAGGGAATGAAGCTGGGCAAAGTGATAAGGGTTTCAGTGGGGGAGCATTTTGCAGATAGTGATCATAACTCTGTTAGATTCAAGGTTGTTCTGGAAAAGGACAAGGATGGGCCAGAAATCAGAGTTCTAAATTGGGGGAAAGCCGATTTTAATAAGATCAGATATGATTTGGCCAGAGTGGACTGGCAGCAGCTACTTTTAGGTAAATCTGCATCAGAGCAGTGGGACTCATTCAAGAAGGAAATAGAGAGAGTACAGGGCCAACATATTCCAGTAAACGTAAAGGATGGGACCAACAAATCCAGGGAACCCTGGATATCGAGGGATGTACAGGATTGGATAAAGAGATAAAGGGAGGCTTATGGCCAGATACCGAGGGCTCAAAACAGCGGAAGCCCGAGAGGAGTATAGAATGTGCAGGGAGGAACTTAAAAAGGAAATTAGGAGAGCAAAACGGGGGCATGAAAATACAATGAAAGGCAAAATAAAGGAAAATCCAAAGTTGTTTTACAAGTACATTAAGAGTAAGAGGGAATGAGTAGGGCCCATTAAAGACCAGAGTGGTAATTTGTTTGTGGAGCCGGATGACGTAGGTAGGGTTCTAAATGAATACTTTACGTCAGTGTTCACAGGTGAGAGGGACGATGTGGGTATGGAATTCAGGCAGAAGGACTGTGATATAATTAAAGAAATTCGCGTAGAAAGGGAGGAGGTTCTAAAAGGTCTGGCAGGCTTAAAAGTAGATAAATCTGGAGGCCTGGATGAAATCTATCCCAGGCTGTTGAGTGAGGCAAGGGAGGGGATAGCAGGGGCTCTGACAATAATTTTCATTACCTCTCTGGCCACAGGAGAGGTGCCAGAGGACTGGAGGACAGCCAATGTGGTATGTTATTCAAGAAGGGAGGAAGGGATAAACCAGGGAACTACAGTCAGTCTAACATCAGTGGTGGGGAAACTATTGGAAGCAATTCTGAGGGACAGAATTAATCTACACTTGGAGAGGCAGGGATTAATCAAGGACAGTCAGCATGGTTTTGTTAAGGGGAGGTCATGTCTGACCAATTTCATTGAATATTTAGAAGAGGTGACCAGGTGTGTAGACGAGGGCAATGCATTTGATGGAGTCTACTTAGACTGCAGCAAGGCTTTTGATAAGGTCCCACATGGGAGACTGATAATGAAGGTATGAGCACATGGGATCTTAGGCAATTTGGCAAATTAGATCCAGAATTGGCTGAGTGGCAGGAAGCAGAGGGTGATGGTCGAGGGGTGTTTTGTGACTGAATGCCTGTGTCCAGTGGGGCTCCACAGGGATCGGTGTTGGGTCCCTTGCTGTTTGTGGTATATATAAGCGATTTAGACTTGAATGTAGGAGGATTGATCAGTAAGTTCGCGGATGACATGAAAATTGGTGGGGTGGTAAATAGTGAGGAGGATAGCCTTAGATTACAGGAGGATATAGACGGGCTGGTCAGATGGGCTGATCAATGGCAAATGGAATTTAATCGGATTAAGTGTGAGGTGATGCACTTGGGCAGGACAAACAAGGCACGGGAATACACGATGAATGGTAGGATCCTGGGAAGTACCGAGGATCAGAGGGACCTCGGTGTGCATGTCCACCGGTCCCTTAAGGTAGCGGGAAAGGTAGATAAGGTGGTTACGAAGGCATGTGGGATACTTGCCTTTATTAGCCGAGGCGTAGAATTTAAGATCAGGGAGGTTATGCTGGAGCTGTATAAAACGCGGGTTAGACCACAGCTAGAATATTGCGTGCAGTTCTGGAGACCACATTACAGGAAGGATGTGATTGCGCTAGAGAGAGTGCAGAGGAGTTTTACCAGGATGTTGCTTGGGTTGGAGAGTTTTAGTTATGAGGAGAGATTGGATAGACTGGGGTTATTTTCCCTGGAGCAGAGGAGATTGGGGGGGGGCATGATTGAGGTGTATAAAATTATGAGGGGCATAGATAGGGTAGACAGGAAGGGACTTTTCCCCTTGGTGGAGGGATCAATAACCAGGGGGCATAGATTTAAGCTAAGGGGCAGGAGGTTTAGAGGGGAGGAAGGATTTTTTCACCCAGAGGGTGGTGGACATCTGGAACTCACTGCCTGAAAAGGTGGTAGAGGCAGAAACCCTCATAACATTTAAGAAGTAATTTGGATGTGCACTTGTGATGCCATGGCATACCAGGCTATGGGCCTAGTGCTGGAAAATGGGATTAGAATAGTTAGGTACGTGTTTGACCACAGACTGGATGGGCTGAAGGGCCTTTTTCTGTGCTGTAGACCTCTATGACTCTAACCAGCATTGCTGCCTTTCTGATTAGCCTGGAAACATACTGCTGTAGAAAATTTTCCTGAACATGCTCTGTCCTTTACACTTCTGCTATCTCAGTCTATGTTCAGATAGTCTATACTACTGTATAATTCTTGCACTTCTCCGTAATTTCCTTACGAGTTTGTTCCTCTCCATCTTTCCCAATGGCTTGTCTTCTATAGACCATACTGAGCAATTTATTTGTACCTATTTGTTCTTTAGCTCCAGCCAAGTAGATTCTGTCGTCATCACTATTGCTGTACCAGCCGTCTTTGTACGCCCCTGCACAACTGATCCACCTGTGGAGCCTTGGACTTGGCTCTGGTTGCACTCGACAGATGCTGTCACTTTCCTCAGTATTCAGGACTGACTACTGGTTGGAGAGTAAGATGCGCTCACGTGACTTCTGCATTACCTGACTGTTTCCTCTTAACTGTTGGTAGTTACCCATTCCCTCTCTCCCTACATACTCTTAAGTTGCAGAGTGACCACATCTATAAATATGCTATCCGCAAAGCCCTCAACCTCACAGATGCACTGCAGTGACACATTTTTTTTGATGCATTCATGGGCTTCGCTGGCTGGACCAGCATTTACTGCCCATCCCTAGTTGCCCTTGAGAAGTTGGTGGTGAGCTGCCTTCTTTAACCACTGCTTGGGGAGTGAAAACAATGGCTTCAGGCTTCCCTATATTTAATTGGAGAAAATTTCTGCTCATTCCATACAGTGGATAAGCAGTTGGATAATTTAGCAACATTGGAGGAGTCGAGAGAGGTGGTGGCAAACTGGAGCTGGGTGTCGTCAGTACATGTGAAAACTAACAGATGCTGCTCAATATCTAAAACGTGGAGCTTCAGCTGCTGAAACTGACAGCACTTCCTGCACAAATGGTTATCCAGAACACAGGAAGCATCCTGAGGTTCCCACATAGGATGTGCACTCTAGAGTTTGGAGTACCCTCCCTCCATCTATTAGATAATAAACCTTGCAGCTACTAATAAACATTACTGCTGCTAATAAACTATTGGTAAACCTTACCAATACTAATAAACCTGCTATTAACAAACCTTTACTAATATTAGTAAATCTTACCAATACTAATAAACTTTACTGTTATTAACAAACCTTTACCAAAATTAATAAATCTTACTAATAAACCTTACTGATAGTCATAAACCTTACTTAAAAATAAACAATATTCCTCACCAGCTAATCACTTGCCTTCTGTTGGCTTCATTTAAATGTAGGGAAGCCAACTGAATTCTTTACTGAAAGTTTTTAACATTTTTAATTTCCCAGCTGTTTAGACTCAGCCCCTAACTTTGGAGAAAGGCAAATGCAGCAGGTATACCCTCCAGCCAATCAACTCATGGCTTTCTTGTGATGTCACTGTTTTTAAAACTTTTTTTTCCAAACTCGTGGGCACTGCTGCATGAAAACGTTTTTCCTCTTGTCATCATATTGCCTCTTTTGCCATTTACCTTAAATCTGTACCCTTTTCCTAAAACCAATGGGAGCAGTTTCCCCCATCTACTCTGTCCAGACCATTCATGATTTTGAATACCTCTACCAAATCTCCTCTCAACCTCTTTTCTCTGGGAGAAAAGTCCAGCTTCTGTAATCTTTCTACATAACTGAAGTTCCTCTTCCTGGAAACGATTCTTGTGAATCTTTTTGCACCCTCTCTAATGCCTTCATCTCACACCAAGGTTGTGAACATACTTGCTTAATCTCAGATTGCTGCCTGGGAGAAGTAGAAAATAATGGCTTTAATTGGAGAAAATTTCTGCTCATTCCATGTAGTGCTGGATGCTGGATAAGCAGTTGAATAATTTAGCAACACTGAAGGAGTCAAGGGAGGTGGTGGCAAGCTGGAGCTGGGTTTGTTGTCAATGTACATGTGAAAGCTAACACGGTGTCTTTGGAAGAACAGGCTTTGCAAACCATTATCTTTCTATTCTGTAGTTAATTTATACCTTTTCCTATGTTCATTATCCTAGCCATTTAGTTACACTTTAATCATTTATTACACCATTACTGTCATGATAAAAGCAAGATACTGTGGATGCTGGAAATCTGAAATAAAAACAGAAAATACTGGAAAAACTCAGCAGGTCTGACGGTATCTGTGGAGAGAGAAACAGAGTTAACGTTTCGAGCCGGTATGATCCTTCTTCAGAGCTGAAATCATTATTGTCATGTATTTCTTTACACAAGCACTTCTATCAGAAAATAAGCTTTGCATTTCTCTCACAGTACTTCAAAGTCATCCTATTTATACTGAAAAGTTTATCGCGCCATGATACAAAGAAGTTCAACTGCTCAACTCATAACACTCCATAATGTCCAACACATAACTGCTATAAAATAGTCTTTTTAAATAACCAGAAACAGGAATGAAGGATTGTGTCCAAACTTTAGAAGTAGTCTTACCAAATCTGTGGTTCCAGAGGTTTCATCACATGCCTAACCATTGCATCCTTTGTCTCCTCTCCAGTACTTTTCTGATTAATAAACAAATGTTTTCAAAGAAATGAAAAAAAAATGTAACTTTAATGCCTCAGTGGTTTTTCTCCTTGGTTGTTCTCAATAGTGCCAAGGGGCATAATCTTTAATTCATTGAGACTTTGTGACAATCTTGGTGAATTGGCAGCCTACTTGGAGGAAAAGAATTGTTCAGTACTTGTGCATTAAATCCATCTTCACTTTTTGTTTCACAGAGTTTTCCAAAGCCAGTTTGCTTTAACAAGGAAACTGAGACATTTGAAGTCATTGACAATGCCAAGAAAAATCTGTTAAAGCAGTTAAAAAGCTTGGAGCATGCTTTCACTCCTATTGACCCCATTTACAATGTGACAATCAAATCCAAAAGAAAATATCCTCAATTTGAACGAAGAATCACTGCTATGGATCTGAAATTTGAAACCAACTTCACTGTACAAGTAAGTAGATAATTCAGTGTCATTTTGTCTCTGGGTAGTGATGGTGTATTTCAAAGATTCATAAATGACATAGGAGGAGGCCATTTTGCCCATTGAGCCTATGCTGGCTCTTCTTAGCGTAACCCAGTCAGCCCCATTCTTCCCTCTATCCCCGTAGCCCTGCAAGCTCATTCCCTTCAAGTGTCCATCCAGTTTAGTTTTGAAAGCATTGATCATCTCTGTTTTCACCACCCTTGTGGTCAGCGAGTTCCAAGTCATTAACACACACTATGGAATAAAAATTCTTCCTCATATTCCCTGACCCCTCTTGTCCAAAACCTTGAAAGCCGGTATCCCCTAGTCCTTATACCATCAGCTAAGGGGAACAGTTTTTCTTTGTCTACCTTATCCAAACTTGTTATAACTCTGTACATCTCTTTTAATTCTTCCCTAAATCTCCTTTGGCCCAAGAAGAAAACCCCAGCTTCTCCACCCTAACCTTGTACCTAAAATCCTTCATCCAACCAGGTAAATCTCCTCTGCACCCTCTCAAGGACCCTTATATCCTTCCTGAAGTGTGGCGACCAGAACTGGGTGCGATACTCCAGTTGTGACCTAACCAGAGCTTTATAAAGGTTTGGCTTAACATTCCGGCTTTCGTACTCAATGCCTTCATTCACGAAGCTCAAGATCACTTATGCTTCCCCAACCACTCTCTCAGTATATCCTGCTATGTTCAAAAGATCTGTGGACATACACCCCCAGATGCTTCTGCCCTTGCATACTCTTTAGAACTGTGCCATTAAGCCTATATTGTCTTTCGCTATCCCTTCTGCCAAAATGCATCACCTCAGACTTCTCTGTGTTAAATGCCATTTCCCACTTGTCTACTCTTTCTGCTATCATATCATTCTCACTGTTTGTCACTCCTCCAAGTTTGGCATCGTTGGCAAATTTCAAAATTTTACTCTGATCCCAATATCCAAGTAATTTATATACATCAAAAAAGCAGTGGCCCTAACACTATCCCTTGTGGAACACCACTGTCTACCAACCTCCAGCCTGAAAAATAACTACAGGTATTTACCACGACTCACTGTCCTTGCACCTTTTTTAATCCAAATTGACACTTAAGAACAAGAAGAAAAACCATGATAACAGAAACCTCAGTTGAAAACAGTAATTGCTGTAAATATACCACATTTTAAAGGGAAAGATAGTGCAAAGCTTCATCAGAATGAGCAAGCAGAATGTAACATGAGCTGCATTCCCACATACTGGAACTTTCAACTTCAGTAGAGCTGCAAAGTGAACAATATTGTACTGCCTGCCCCTTATATGAATTGTTAGATTTTCCTTTCCATTAAAGTCAATGTAAAGGAAAATTAGTCAGGCTATGTTAACCTTGTATCTAACCTCGCCTAGACCACTCCTTGAGTACTGTGAACAATTCTGCTCCGTATTATGAAAAGGACACAGAAGCACAAGAGAAAGTATTTCCATGTGCCTAATGTCCTTATTTTTCTAGATAGTAGAGGCAGTGGGTTTGAAAGGTGCTGTCACAGGAGCTTTGGTGAATTGTTGCAGTACACCTTGTAGATGATACGCACACTGCTGCCACGGTGTGCACTGGTGACGAAGAGTAGAATAATTGAAGGTGGTGGATGTGCCCACCAATAGGCTGCTTTATCCTGAATGTTGTTGAGTGTTGAGTATCGTTGGTGCTGCACTCATCCAGGCAAGTGGGGAGTATTCCATCGCGCTTCCACCACACTTGTGTACAGGCTTTGGGGACCAGGAGGTGAGTTACTTGCCACAAAATTCCCAGCCACTGACCTGCTCTTGTAACCACGGTATTTATGTGCCTTGTTTTGCTTTGGTGAGCCCCGAGCATTAGAGGTGGGGGGTGGTTTGGGGAGGTGCATGTTGGTGGTTCAGTGATGCTAATGCACTGAATATCAAGGGGAGGTGGTCAAATGGTCAGATTTTCTCTTGCTGGAGATGGTTGTTGCCTCACACTTGTGCAACACGAATGTTACTTGCCACTCAGGCTTCGTCAATTTTAAAATTGCCTTCAACAGAGGAGGAGGTACAGTGATCAGCAGAGTCTTCGGCTGTCCCTGGCTGTCAGAGAAGACTATCTCATGCTGACTTGATGTCAGCAGCCAGTGAATTATGAACAATTAAAACATTCTAACTTTGACAGTAAGCAATGTCTTTAATCTCCCGCAGGACCTTTAAACATCCCACAAGTGGTAGTCAAGGAGGACAATGGCTGCTCAGGGGAAGTCATACAGTCTGAGTGTGCAGTTGTCACAGAATTCATGTGAACCATACACCATCTCTAATAGTCAAATCTGGGTGGGACAGATAAGGAAGATAGTTAGGCTTTCACCTGATAAACTTGCTTGTCACAGGTGAGCAAGAGCAAATGGCAGACATAGGGACAGCAGTGGAGAGTCCACTTCAGTTTATGGAAGATGCTCCAAGCTGGATGCTAATGCTGAACCTTGTGGGCCATTGACAAAGAGGATATTTCTGATGTAGCAGCAAAGAATGGCAAGCTGACCAGAATTATTGTGCATGTTTACAGAGAGACTGGAGGAGCATGAGCAGCATGATGTTGCAGGCATTTGCAATTATGGCTTCATTCATGGACAGAATGGCCACCTGCATGGAGCATCAAACATGGCAATCAAACAACTGCATGCTGGCCCTGACCAATGGCTTTCACACTAGGAAGGCTATCTTCCATGATGAAAGCATAGCCTTGGCTGTTTATTACTCCTCTGACCTGCTCAAAGTGCTCTACTTTACTGCTAGTAGGAAAATGCAAGTGGACCTTGAGAGGGATGATGGAGAAAGGCAACATGGAAGTGGGGACTTAGCACCCCACATGCTGCCTTTTTGTCCCGTTGTCTGAGTCATCTCCTGCAGAAGGACAGGCAGAGTAGTCTTTTGGCAGCTCCCTCATGGGCTCCAAAACACAGAGACCAAGGGCACCTCAGGTTTTAGAGTAGGGATCTAAGCAGCCTGCTTCTATGGCTGTTGACACCACAGGGCTTGCACCATGTAGAAGTGCTAGGAGGGGAAAGGATAAAGATTTGTAGGTAAACAAGGATATGCTTATGGGTGAACAACAGACTTTTAGATAGTTAAGTTTTTGCTTCATTTTTGAGCTATATCAATGCTGACCCAGAATCTGCAGGAGTAATGATGCTGAAATTATCAGCATTCACTGACTCCTCTGAAACTGAGAATAGCTTTGGATTTTGTACAAATGGAGATAAATGCAAAATCCATGGAGGGAATCTTGTGCCCTCTTGCGTAGCAAGTTACATAGTGAGGGGCCATTTAATCATTTAATCACTGCCAATTGAGGTGCTTAAGGTGGCTATTAGTGGTAGATGGGGGGCTCACCTTGCGGAGAGCAGAGCTGTCAGTGGGGTCCCTTGCTCAAAAGCACTCAGTGCCTGATCGAGGGACCCTGATTGGGAAGGGTGGGGAATCGCTGAAAGCCACCCACCTGGCCTTGCTGCCAATCCCTCCTCTCCAGAACCCCCACCCTTGGTCCCCTTCCTGTCATAACTCGCTTGTGGTGGGTCCCTCCTTGATCTGAGGCCTCAGATGGGTGTAGTGCCAGGAGCAGCAGGTGGACCATGAGAGGGATGATGAAGTCAGTGGTGCTGCCGAGTGAAGAAAAGCTACTAGCCTCTGATTGGCTGGCAGCTCTTAGCGGGTGGGACTTCCACGGCCAGGATCCTTGATCCCTGCTGGCCTATTACTTGCCTGAGTGGCACAGATGTTGTAGGCCTGCTCAAAATGAAGCAACATTGGGCCTCACTGATGCAGCCGACTTCTGAGACCCCATCACCTCCACAAGACTGCCCCATAAGTTGCTAACAGTGATCCTGTCCTCCATAGGCAGCACTGTTGAAGTCTCCACAGACTGAAGAGAAAAAGATTGGTGAAGACAAATGTAGGTCCCTTACAGTCAGAAACAGGGGAATTTATAATAGAGAACAAAGAAATGGCTGACCAACTAAATACATACTTTTGGTTCTGTCTTCACAAAGGAGGACACTAATAACATACCAGAAATGTTGGGGAACACAGGGTTTAGTGAGAGGGAGGAACTGAAAGGAATCAGTATTAGTAGGGAAATAGTGTTGGGGAAATTGATGGGACTGAAGGCCGATAAATCCCCGGGGCCTGATAATCTACATCCCAGAGTACTTAAGGAAGTGGCCCTAGAAATAATGGAGGCATTGGTGGTCATCTCCCGAGATTCTACAGACTCTGGAACAGTTCCTACAGATTGGAGGGTAGCTAATGTAACCCCACTATTTAAAAAGGGAGGCAGAGAGAAAACAGGGAATTATAGACCAGTCAGCCTGACATCGGTAGTGGGGAAAATTCTAGAGTCCATTATTAAAGATTTAATAGCTGAGCACGTGGAAAACAGTGGCAGAATCGGACAGAGTCAGCATGGATTTATGAAAGGAAAATCATGCTTGACAAATCTAGTGGAATTTTTCGAGGATGTAAGTAATAGAGTTGATGAGGGGGAGCCAGTGGATGTGGTTTATTTGGACTTTCAAAGGCTTTCGACAAAGTCCCATATAAGAGATTGACGTGTAAAATTAAAGCGCATGGGATTGGGGGTTGTGTATTGAGATGGATAGAAAACTGTTTGGCAGACAGGAAACAAAGAGTAGGAATAAATGGGTCTTTTTCTGAATGGCAGGCAGTGACTAGTGGGGTACTGCAGGGATCGGTGCTGGGACCCCAGTTATTCACAATATATATTAATGATTTAGATGAGGGAATTAAATGTAACATCTCCAAATTTGCAGATGACAAAAAGCTGGGTGGGAGGGTGAGCTGTGAGGAGGATACAGAGATGCTTCAGTGTGATTTGGACAAGCTGAGTGAGTGGGAAAATGCATGGCAGATGCAGTATAATGTGGATAAATGTGAGGTTATCCATTTTAGTAGCAAAAACAGGAAGGCAGATTATTATCTGAATGACTATAAATTGAGAGAGGGGAATGTGCAACGAGACCTGGATGTCCTTGTGCACCAGTCGCTGAAGGTAAGCATGCAGGTGTAGCAGGCAGTAAAGAAGGCAAATGGTATGTTGGCCTTCAAAGTGAGAGGAATTGAGTACAGGAATAGGGATGTCTTGCTGCAATTTTACAGGGCCTTAGTGAGACCACACCTGGAATATTGTGTGCAGTTTTGGTCTCCTTATCTGAGGAAGGATGTACTTTCTATAGAGGGAGTGCAGCGAAGGTTTACCCGACTGATTCCTGGGATGGCGGGACTGACATATGAGGAGAGATTGAGTCGATTAGGATTATATTCGCTGGAGTTCAGAAGAATGAGGGGGGATCTCATAGAAACCTATAAATTCTAACAGGACTAGACTGGGTAGATGCAGGAAGGATGTTCCCGATGGTGGGGGAGTCCAGAACCAGGGGCCACAGTCTGAGGATATGGGGTAGTCCATGTAGGACTGAGATGAGGAGAAATTACTTCACCCAGAGAGTGGTGAGCCTGTGGAATTCGTTACCACAAAGTAGTTGAGACCAAAACATTGTATGTTTTCAAGAAGGAGTTAGATATAGCTCTTGGGGCGAGCGAAAGGGATCAAAGGGTATGGGGAGAAAGCGGGAGCAGGCTATTGAGTTGGATGATCAGCCATGATCACAATGAATGGTGGAGCAGGCTCAAAGGGCCGAATGGCCTACTTCAGCTCCTAGTTTCTATGTTTGTATGTCTCTCTCGCTTGTGAACACCGACACAAAGTATTCATTTAGAACCTTATCTACATCATCCGGCTCCACACACAAATTATTACTATAGTCCTTCATGGGTCCAACTCTTTCCCTAGTTATCTTCTTACTCTTGATGTACTTGTAAAATAACTTTGGATTTTCCTTTATTTTACTTGTCAAAGTATTTTCATGCCCCATTTTTGCTCTCCTAATTTCCTTTTTAAGTTCCTCCTGAACATTCTATACTCCTCTAGGGCTTCTGCTGTTTTGAGCCCTCGGTATCTGCCATAAGCCTCCCTTTATCTCTTTATCCAATCCTGTACATCCCTTGACATCCAGGGTTCCCTGGATTTGTTGGTCACACCCTTTATCTTTACTGGAATATGTTGGCCCTGTACTCTCCCTATTTCCTTCTTGAATGAGTCCCACTGCTCTGATGCAGATTTACCTAAAAGTAGCTGCTGCCAGTCCACCCTGGCCAAATCATACCTGATCTTATTAAAATTGGCCTTCCCCCAATTTAGAACTCCGATTTCTGGCGCGTCCTTGTCCTTTTCCAGAACAGCCTTGAATCTAATGGAGTTATGATCACTATCTGCAAAATGCTCCCCCACTGATACCTCTACCACTTGCCTGGCTTCATTCCCTAAAATTAAGTCCAGACTTTCTAAGTAAGTACTGGCTTAAAAAGCTCTTCTGGATGCATTTTAAGAATTCCGCTCCCTCTAAACCTATCAAACTATGACGAACCCAGTTAATGTTGGGGAAGTTGAAATCCCCCACTATTACTACCCTATTATTTTTACACTTCTCTGAAATTTGCCTACATATCTGCTCTTCTATTTCTCTTTGACTATTTGGGGGCCTATAGTACACTCCCAGCAATGTGATTGCTCCTTTTTTTGTTTTTAAGTTCTACCCAATTGGCTTCATTTGAGGAGCCTTCTAAGATGTCATCCCTCCTTACTGCTGTAATTGATTCCTTGATCAATATTGCAATACACCCTCCTCTTTTACCTCCTTCCCTGTCTCACCTGAAGACCTGATATCCTGGAATATTGAGCTGCCAATCCTGCCACTCTCTCAACCATGTCTCTGTGACAGCAATGATATCATACTTCCATGTATTAATTTGTGCCCTCAACTCATCTGCCTTATTCGTCAGACTCCTTGCATTGAAATAAATACCATCCAACCTTGCTAAACTCCCTTGTGCCTTAACTGGCCTATAATTTATATGCCTTCCAGACTCACTTGCTTTCTCTTCTGATTTCGGCCGTGCATCTCCTCCTGCTGAACCTCCTCTCAGGATCCCATCCTCCTGCCAAGTTAGTTTAAACCCTCCCCAACAGCACTGGCGAACCTCCCTGCAAGGATGTTGGTCCCATTCTGGTTCAGATACAACCCGTCCGCCTTGTACAGGTCCCACCGCACCCAGAAACCTAAAGCCCTCCCTCGTGCATCATCTCTCCAGCCACACATTCATCTGGACTAACCTCCTATTTCTACTCACTAGCCCGTGGTACTGGAAGTAATCCAGAGATTACTACCTTTGAGGTCCTGTTTTTTAACCTGCTTCCTAGCTCCCTAAATTCTGCTTGCAGGGCCTCATCCCTCTTTCTACCTGTGTTGTTGGTACTAATGTGTACCACAATCTCTCTCTGTTTGCCCTTCACCTTCAGAATGCCCTGCAGCCGGTCAGTGACATCCTTGACCCCTGGCATCAGGGAGGCAACATACCATCCTGGAGTCACGTCTACGGCTGCAGAAACGCCTGTCTGCTCCCCTTACTATCGAGTCTACTACCACTATTGCTCTTCCACTCTTTTTACTCTTCCCACCCCCACCGTGCAGCTGAGCCGCTCACTGCTTTCCAACACAGAAAAACGGTTCTTGAGTGAGCTGCACCCTGAGGATTTCCTGACTACCTGCCTGACACCTTTCTTCTGACTGATGGTCACCCATTCCCTCTCTGCACTTCTGTAAGCTGTGGGGTGACCACATCTAAAAATGTGCTATCCACGAAATACTCAGCCTCGCGGATGCACCTCAGTGTCTCCAGCTGCCACTCAAGCTCCAAAACTCGGAGCTCAAGTAGCTGCAGCTGGTGGCACTTCCTGCACACATGGTCGGTCAGAGCGCAAGGAGTGTCGGGGACTTCCCACATGTTGCAGGCGGTACATAATGGGACAAAGCTGCCCTGCCATGCCTCTAGTTGAAAAAAAAACCCTTACTTTAAGTTAAATACAGTAAAAAAAAGCTAAATTATTTATGTAATTGAAATAAGAACTAGAACTCTTACCTTTCCTTAGCTTAATCTATTTTAAACTGGAGAAAAAAAATTGGAGAAAAATTTACCCAAAGCTCTCACTTTTGTGCTGACGTCACTTTTTGAAGTTTGCCCACACTCACACGGGTTCTGATCTCTCCGCCGCTCTCTCCTGTGATGTCACTCTTGTTATTTTCAACAGGAACTGACTGCAGGACAATCTTCCCAGACTCATCTGCCATCTCCTTGTTTTCTATTATCAATTCTCCAGACTCACTTTCTATAGGACCAACGCTCACTTTGTTAACTCTTTTATTTTTTAAATATTTATAATAACTCTTACTATCTGTTTTCATATTTCTAGCTAATTTTCTTTCATACTCTAATTTTTCCCTCCTTATTTGTCTTTTAGTCATTCTTTGCTGTTCCTTATATCCTGTCTAATCTTCTGGCCTTCCACCTATCTTTGCACAACTATATGCTTTTTCGTTAAGTTTAATACTATCTTTAACCTTTCTAGTTACCCACAGCTGATGTGTCCGCCCCTTGGACTTTTTCTTACTCGTTGGAATGTATCTATTCCATACTTTCTGAAATATCCCCTTAAATATTAGTCACTGCATCTATATTGAAGGGTACAGGATATTTAGGAAGGAGAGGAAGCGAGGAAAAGGTGGAGGGTGGCTGTGTTATGTAATGATGGTACTGGCAAAATAGAGAGGGATGACCCAAGTTCAGGAAACCAGGAAGTGGAAAGGGTGTGTGTCGAGATGAGAAATGGTAAAGGCAAGAAGGCGCTTGTGGAAGTTGTGTACAGGTGCCCTAACAATAACTACATGGCAGGGTGAAGCACAAAGGAAGAAATAATTGGAGCTTGTCAGAAAGGCACAGCGATAATCATGGGAGATTTTAATTTACGTATTGACTGGAAAAGTCAGATGGGCAAAGCTAGCCTAGATGAAGAGTACATTGAATGTTTTCGGAATGGTTTCTTGGAACAGCTTGCTCTGGAGCCAACCAGAGAGCAGGCTATACGAGACCTGGTATTGTGCAATGAGATCAAAGTAATTAATGATCTCATAGTGAAGGCGCCCTTAGGTAGCAGCGACTATAATATGATTGAATTTTACATTGAGTAAAAATGACGCACACCCGGAAGCACTGTGCGCTTCCTGTGCAGGCTGGGGGGGATTCCCTGAGTCGGGACTTTCACTATGAGACTAAGTTTTTAGACTTAAATAAGAGCAATTATGAGGGCATGAAAGTTGAGCTGGCTAAAGTGAATTGGGAAATTAGGTTAAGGGATAGGTCAATAGAGATGCAGTGGCTAACATTTAAGGAGATATTTCAGAAAGTACGGAATAGGTACATTCCAACGAGTAAGAAAATGTCCAAGGTACGGACACATCATCCGTGTGGGTAACTAGAAAGGTTAAAGATGGTATTAAACTTAATGAAAAAGCATTTAATTGTGCAAAGATAGGTGGAAGGCCAGAAGATTAGACAGAATATAAGGAATAGCAATGAATGACTAAAAGACTAATAAGGAGGGAAAAATTTGAGTATGAAAGAAATCTAGCCCGAAATATAAAAACAGATAGTAAGAGTTTTTATAAATATTTCAAAAAGAAAAGAGTTAACAAAGTGAGTGTTGGTCCTACAGAAAGTGAGTCTTGGGAATTGATAATGGGAAAACAAGGAGATGGCAGATGAACTGAACAGATATTTTGCATCAGTTTTCACTGTGGAGGATACAAGTAACATCCCAGAAGCAGCTGTAAACCAGGAAATGGAAGTGGGAAGGAAGTCAGGAAAATTACAGCCACCAGAGAAGTGGTACTGAGTAAATTGTTGGAGTTACAGGCTGGCAAGAGCCCAGGTCCTGAGGGACTTCATCCTGGGGTCTTAAAAGAAGTGTCTAGTGAAATAGTTGATGCATTGGTTTTAATTTTCCAAAACACCCTCGATTCGGGGAAGGTCCCATTAAATTGGAAGATGGCAAATGTAACTCTCTTATTCAAAAAGGGAGAAAGACAGAAAGTGGGAAACTACAGGTCAGTTAGCTTAAGGTCTGTCATAGAAAAATTGTTAGAAGCTGTTATTAAAAAATGTTATAGCAAGGTACTTGGATAAGCTCAAAGTCATCAGGCAGTGTCAACATGGTTTTGTGAAAGGGAAATTGTGTTTAACCAATTTATTGGAGTTCTTTGAGGAAGTAACATTTGCCGTGGATAAAGGGGAACCAATGGATGGACTGTACTTAGAGTTCCAGAAGGCATTTGATAAAGTGCCACATCAAAGGTTACTACAGAAAATAAAAGCTCGTGGTATAGGGGATAACATATCGGCATGGATAGAAGATTCAGTGGCCAACAGGAAGCAGAGAGTAGGCATACGTGGGTCTTTTGCTGGTTGGCAGGATGTAACGAGTGGTGTGCCACAGGGATCAGTGCCAGGACCTCACCTATTTACAATTTATATAAATGACTTGGATGAAGGGATTGAAGGGATGGTTGCCAAATTTGCTGCTGATACAAACTTAGGCAGGAAACTAAGTTTTGAAAAGGAGATAAGGAGGCTACAAATAGATATAGAGAGGTTAAGTGGGAAAAGATCTGGCAGATGGAATTTAATGTGGGAAAATATGAAATTGTCCATTTTGGCAGGAAGAATAAAAGAAAAGCATATTATCTAAACAGTGAGAGATTGCAGAGTTCTAAGGCGCAGGGCGATCTGGGCATCCTAGTGCATGAATCACAAAAGGCTGGTATGGAAGTACAGCAAGTAAGTAGGAAAGCTAATAGAATGTTATCATTTATTGCGAGGGGAATTGAATACAAAAGTAGGGAAGTTATGCTTCAGTTATACAGGGCATTGGTGAGACCACATTTGGAGTACTGTGTTACAGTAGTGGTCACCTTATTTAAGGAGGATATAAATGCATTGGAAGCAGTTCAGAGAAGGTTTACCAGACTAATACCTGGAATGGGTGGGTTGTCTTACGAGGAAAGATTGGACAGACTAGGCTTGTAACTGCTGGAGTTTAGAAGAGTAAGATTTGATTGAAACATATAAGATTCTGAGGGGTCTTGACAGGAAGGATGTGGAGAGAATGTTTCCTCTTGTGGAAGAATCTAAAACTAGGGGTCACTGTTTAAAAATAAGGGGCCGCCCATTTAAAACAGAGATGAGGTGAAATTTTTTCACTCAGAACATTGTGATTCTTTGGAACTCTCTTCCTGAAAAGGTGGTGGAAGCAGAGTCTTTGTGTATTTTTAAGGCGGAGGTGGATAGATTCTTGGTAAGCAAGGGGTTATCAGCAGTAGGTGGGATGCAGATTTCAGGTTACTTTCAGATCAGATATGATCTTATTAACTGGCGGAGAAGCTTGAGGAGCTGAATGGCCTACTCCTGCTCTTTGTTCGTATGATATTACTCCTGCTTCCCACACTCCTGCTAAGTTTGTTTAAATAGACCTCAATGGCATAAGCAAATCGTCCCACAAGAAAATTGGCCCCAGCTCGGATTATGTGCAACTCGCCTGCCCAGAATTGGTCATAGTGTCACAAGAATCTAAAGCCCTGCCTTCCTACACCATCTCTCCGGCCACACCTTTCAATCCACTGGGGCAGCACTGCATTGGAACACAAAGCAAAGGCACCCACAAGATAGGGACTAGGGGAATGCAGAAGGGTGATTAGTTGAACATTGGCATATTGGCTGTGTTGTGGGTATGAAATGTTTGTTTTGTGGTGGCTTTTATTTCATGGTGGTGACCAAGAGGGTGCTGTGATGATCTGTCACAACGGAAGGATATGATAGGAAACTGTTGAACAAGAGGTGTTTTGCTTTTCTTCTGTCTAATGATCTGCTCACAGACAACATGTTTGGAACATGGATGGGCTGGCTGCCTCCTCCCTTCCTCCTTTCTCTGATCATCCTCTTCCTCCTCCTTCCGGGACACTCTCCATACCTGTTGTGGCAAGGGCTGTGCCTCATGAAGGCCAGGTTGTGAAGGATGTAATAGGCCACCATGAGTTGGGACACCTGCTCTGGTGAGTACTGGAGGAATCCTTTTAAGAGATCTATGCAGCGTAATCATTCCTTCAGCACAATGATGGCCTGCTCAATGATGTTCCTCTTTGTGGCATGATTCCCATTGTCTGAGGATTGGCAGTGTGTGATGGAATTGCAGAGGGATGTCATCAACTGGATAAAGAGCAGATAGCCCTTGTCATGGAGCAGCTATCCTCTGGTTCAAGATAGTCATTGGAAGATTGAAAAAACAGCAGTTTAGCACAGGATAAATGAATCATAACTGTTGCTAGGATAGAGGACATTTATGAGCATGATGTATTAGGCATGCTCACACAATAATTGCACATTGGAGTGAGTGATCCCCTTACGGTTTTGGTGTATCTTCCCACTGAGATGCGGCATCAACAAAGCCAAATATGTACAGTCAATGGCACCCTGCATCAAATGGAAACCTGCTATGCTGACAAAGCCTTCTGCCCAATCCTGCTTCTTTCTGTTTAGAGAGTAATCAAGAAATCCTCTCTCCTGGCACACAAAACTTCCATGACCTCTCGGATGTGGTGATGGATGGTGAATTGTGGGGTATTTATTGTGTTTCCTGCTCTAGCCCAGAAAACTCCACTACCCAGAAAATTCACATTCATAGTCACTTTGATGGCCACCTGGCACTGTCTTCACTCTGCTGTGAGGCTGCAAGACTGGTTCAAGAGGTAGCATAGTTTTGTGACCATCCCCTTGGTAAAGCGCAGCTGTCAGACACTGCTCCTGACTTAGGTAGAGGTAGGAGAAGTAGTCCCCTGAAGGGTAAGGCGGAGAAACAGCCTTCCTCCTCCGACTGTGAACAACTTGTCTTTTTTGCTGCCTCTGCTCCATCTCCCTCTGATGCATGAGGGGAACTGCAACAATACCCACCCTAGACTGGGAGCAAATAGTGTATGCAGAGGAATTCTAGAAGCAAACAATGCTATCCCAATTTCCAGCACCGCTGCCTGCAGACAATGCCAACTCTTTTGAACTCCTCCAGCAACCTAGCGCTTACACAAACTCAATTAAGCAGTAAAAAGCAACAAACATGCAAGTTGGATTATGATGCTTTTAAAAAGCACTGGCCAGAGGTCCCTGATGCTGCTGAATGTGTGTGTTGAAGAGAGGGTTTTAACTCGAGCAATGAGATTGAAAACAAAATGTTGGTGTCAAATTAGTGTTAGATGTTGACATGTCAGAATCTGCCTTCAGTGCTTCCTTCCAACACAAGCACGGAATGCTCGCACTGTCACCCTTTTGGCATTAATGGGCATTGTGTTCAGCGTGGACCAACTTGCATTGGGCAGGAGTGGCAGGCACATAGTTTTTCACCTAAACTAATATCGCTACAAAGCTAAATTTTGCAGCCCCACTACATTGAAAGTGTTTTCAATGTTTTACATGCTTTCAAAAGAATTGTTTCTGATATTTCAGCTTCTACCTTAATCACATGTGTATGTACCAATAATATTGCTGTCTGTAAAATTTAACTAAAAATGAAGGATAATCAGTGCATTTTGCTTCTTGATTTGCTATCTGTGAGGTAGCTCAATCTGATTGGCAGCTTACCCTGCTGGATACCTAGAAATCCCCTTGATTTGGCACCAGATTCAAACTAATGTCAGGGAAGGAGAAATCCACATTACAGAAATTGCAGCCGCAAAATCTGGACATTATTTGTTACACCACTTTCCCATCTTGCCCATGTTTGTGTGCTGCCAGGCAAGTGGCCTTTTCACTTGTAAATGGTAAAACAAGACTTAATGCCAAACAATGGGTAACAATAAAACTACTGCCTGGTTGATTGCAGGATTTTGTGTTGCGTTTGGGGAAAAAGGTAGCATGGCAGGATCCGGATTTAACATGTGTGGCTACTGATGGGAGAACTGATGACTTAACTGGACTAAGGGCATTCCAGACATCTTGGACACCAATATGTACTGCTGTTGGTGAATTGGCTATATCGCATCCCTCCTCCTCTGAAGAGGCTCTGTGATCAGAGAATCATTGAATCATAAAATGATTACTGCAGAGTAAAGGGTTAACTCTAAGAGCAGACTGAGCATGTGCAAAAGAAGCTACATCACAATGATGTCACTCAATGAGTGAAAATGCTGAGTTGTATCTCAGAGGGAGCTCTAGCTATATGTTAGTTCTATTTAACCTTTGTAAATAGCATATAAATAAATGTTTTTCAACAAAAACCTTCAACTCAGTCAAGATCTTTTATAGAATAAGAAACTAATGGAAAACAAAAACAGAATTACCTGGAAAAACTCAGCAGGTCTGGCAGCATCGGCGGAGAAGAAAAGAGTTGACGTTTCGAGGCCTCATGACCCTTCAGCAGAACTGAGTATAGTTAGGAGAGGGGTGAAATATAAGCTGGTTTAAGGTGGGGGGGGGAGAGAAGTTGGGGGTGGGGGGTGTGGTTGTAGGGACAAGCAAGCAGTGATAGGAGCAGATAATCAAAATGTGTCACAGACAAACGGAACAAAGAGGTGTTGAAGGTAGTGATATTATCATATAATATATTATAATATCACCACCTTCAACACCCCTTTGTTTCTTTTGTCTGTGACACATTTTGATTATCTGCTCCTATCACTGCTTGCTTGTCCCTACAACCACACCCCCCCCCAACTTCTCTCTCTCCCCCCCCCCCCACCCCACCTTAAACCAGCTTATATTTCACCTCTCTCCTAACTATACTCAGTTCTGCTGAAGGGTCATGAGGACTCGAAACGTCGACTCTTTTCTTCTCCGGAGTTTTTCCAGGTAATTCTGTTTTTGTTTTGGATTTCCAGCATCCGTAGTAGTTTTTTGTTTTTAAGAAACTATTGGATCCTGATACTAAACCCATGACTACAGAATTACAACACAGAAGGAGGACATTCGGCCCATTGTGCAGGTGCTAGCTCTTTGCAAAAGCAATACACCTAGTCCAACCCTCCTGTCTTTTCCCCATAGCCCTGCAATTTTTTTTTCCACATAATTATTCAATTATCTTTTGAAAGCCATGGTTGAATTTGCTTCCACCACAGTCTCAGGCAGTGCATTCAGATCCTAATCATTTTCTGTATAGAAAAGCTTTTTCTCGTGTTGCTGTTGTTTTAACCGTTCACCACCATTCTGTTTCCTGTCACTCAACCAATTTTGTATCTATGCTGCCACTGTCCCTTTCTTCCCATGAGCTCCAACTTTACTGATAAATCTGTTATATGGCACTTTTTCAAAATGCCTTTTAGACACCCAGTATGCTGAATCAACCACATTACCCTCATCAACCCTCTCTGATACCTTATCAGAAAATTCAAGGAAGTTAGTTAAACACGTTTTATTCTTAACAGATCTGTGCTGGCTTTCTTTAATTAATCCAAGTGACTGTTAGTTTTGTTCTGAATTATTGTGGCTAAAAGCTTTCCCATCACCCAGATTAAACTGACTGGCCTGTAGTTGCTGGACTGATCACCCTTTTTGAAATAATTTGCAATTGCCCAGTCCTCTAGCACCAGCCCTGGGAGGATTGGAAGATATGGCCAGTGCCTCCACAATATTCACCTTTGCTTTCCTCACTATCCTTGGATGCGTTTTATCTAGTCCTGATGACTTATCAACATTAAATACAGCCAACCTAACTAATCCCTCCTCTTTATCAAGCTTTAGTCCACCCAACGGCTCAACTGCCTTCTCTTTCACTATTGTCACGAATCACTGGGGATAGTGCGCTGTAATATCAAGCCCCACTGTTCCACGAGCCATGACAAATGTGTAAAGTTGACAAAACCACCAGATTGCCCCAATTCTACCTAACTGTTTAATTTAGGTTAACAGAATATGAGCACCAGATTTGTAAACTTAATAAGTAAATAACTGTTTATTGAACAAATTGTCTTTAACTAGTGACAAAAGGAAGAAATATGAACTGCTAACTTCTAACACTATAACTTAAACTCTACTTCCTTCTTAAATCCCTATACACACACACACACACACGACACATAAGACACTCAAAACATAGATTTTAAGGATGGGATAAAACAGTTCAATAGCACCAATTCCTGAGCACAGGATTCAATGGGTTGATTTTGATTGATGTCCTCCAAATTCCTTTCAGTTCTTGTTGATGACACAAGGTCTTCCAACACTTTCAATATTTAGTTCACTGGTTGACAACTTGCTTTTCAATGTCTCTGGGTGGTTTTCCTCTTTTCCTTTTGACAGGGGTTTTCAGAGAGAGAGCAGGTTATAGAGATATGAGAAGAAAAGCCAGCTAGTTATTATTGTGCAATTACTGGAATCTTCCACACACAGGAGAAAGAGGTTTTAGGTCTTGTTCCTTCAGGCTAGGAGCTATTCAGCTGCACTGCCTTTCATACAAACCCTGGTCACCTGGTCAGGAGCTAATTAAAATGCTGTTGTCAGCTCCCTTGGCCCAGGACTCCTTTCCGGCATCATCCTGTCTTTCACGGCATACTCTGTTCCAGAACTGCAACATTGTATATATGCCTCATCCTGTTCCAGTGGATATGTCTTTCAGCCTGCAGCCATTGTAATTTTAGTTCACAGTCCCAACAGAAAATAAAAATATATGTTCCTTACACAATGACCTGGTCAGCATCTTCGTCCTTGGTAAAGACAAATGCAAAGTAGTCATTTAGTACCTCTGCCATGCCCCACTTCCATGTGTAAATCCTTTTTTAGGTTCCTAATCAGCCCCATTTCTTCTTTTGCAACCTTTTGACTATTTATATGCCAATTAAAAAAAACTTTCAGATTTCCTTTTATGCTAATTTAAAACTTCTTCTCATACTCTCTCTTTGTTTCACTTATTTGTTGTTTCACTGCCCCTTTGAAGCTTTTATATTTAGCCTGGTGTTCAATTGTATTATCCACCTGACAGCACCTTTGATTAACTTGGCCCACCAAAATCAGATCTAGCAAAGCCCATCTCCTTGTTGGACTGGAGACATACTGATATACAAAATTCTTCTGAACACACACACAAAATTCTTGCTCCTCTCTGCCCTTTAAGCTATAATTATTGTGTGGATCTAACTGCACAGTTTTCAGAACTGAGCACTGGTAGGAGAGTGAGATGCAGTCAGGGGACTCCTGCACTACATGCCTGGTCCTCCTTGACTGCCTGCCAGTCACCTATTCCTATGTAGGCATAGCGGAAAAGGGTTAAAGCAAACCTTGGGATAGCTTCAGATATCTCAGACCTTGATGTGATTTGCTTTTTAAACTATCAAAACCATGAACATATTGTCCACTATTCATCACAACAATTTCTTTACTGTGATATCCCACTCCTCAAAGACTGTCTGGCAGCTTAAAGCCTACTAAATCAGTCGGGGAATGAAAATTGTGCATCACCAGAGGTTGCATTTCTTCACATATCTTCCTGGGCTAACAATCTATTCAGACCTTCCTAGTACCTGTTACTGTTTCATTCAGAATAATTATAATGTAATAAATTAAAGTAATATGAATTTACTATTTTATCAATTTTAGTGCCTCGACCGGGAGCAGGGTGTTACATGGATAAAAAATGAGAGACTTCCAGCATTCTTTAAGAGTGACTGTTACTTTGAGTACAGGTGAAAGTTCCAAAAATTTTTCTCTATGTGTGATTATTGTGATAATATTTTCCTTTGTCGCAACAATGATAATCATATTTTCAACTGTTGCACAGTATTGCATTAATGTACAGCTTAGTATTAAATTTATTCTTTCAGGGATGTGGGCATTCCTGGCTAGGCCAGCATTTATTGCTTATCTCTTGCCCTTAAGAAGGTTGTGGCGAACCGCTGCAGTCCATGTGATGTAGATACACCCACAGTGCTGTTAGGAAGGGATTTCCAGGATCTTGACCTAACAACACTGAAGGAATGGCAATATAGTTCCAAGTCAGGATGGCGTGTGACTTGGAGGGCAACTTTCAGGTGATGCTGCTCCCATGCACCTGCTACCCTTGCTTTTCTAGGTGGAAGAGGTCCTGGGTTTGGAAGGTACTGTCAAAGGACCCTTGGTGAGTTGCTGCAGTGCATCTTGTATATGAAACACACTGCAGCCACTGTGCATTAGCAGTGGAGGGAGTGAATACTTAAACTGATGGATGGGATGCCAATCCAGCAGGCTGCTTTGCCCTGGATAGTGTTAAGCTTCTTGAGTGTTGTTGGTGCTCCACTTCTATCATTTTTATATAATGATATAAAAACACCAATCACTCTAAAGGCGTTCAGTAAACATATTATGGTTTCATTTATTTAGAGTAGACACATGAGAACAGATATACATGAATATAAAGTTTGAACCATACAGCAGCAGAGCTATTGTCTGCATGTGCACTGCTTAAAAGTAAAACTAAAACTGGATCACATCCTTTCAAGTGATGTCATGCTGCAATCCCTTAAAGGCATATTACAACTTCCCCTTTCTTTTTAAAGATACTTTCCTCACCCCTTCCAAAGAAGTAGAACTAGTTACAATGCATGTTCTTGTTAGTTACCATTATATAAATGTATAGAACTGATGAATCCATGTGTCTCTAAAGCACAGAGGTAATCTGCTGGCACACCCAGATCTTGTAATGGTAACCTCGTCTGGAGTTGTCTTTAATTGCTCACAATGATCTGTTGAGTTGTCATTCTTGGGTGTTGTTCCTGGTTTCATTTGGGAACTTGTTCCAGACGCAATAGAAGTGGTTGAGGAGTTGAAATAGATCTGATTTGTCCCCGGTTATGCATCACTGTTGCGCCTTTGTGTGTAATGACTTCATAGGACCTTGGTTCTGAATGAATCCTTGTCGCCTTGGCTGGTTGCCACGTGACTTCTATGCAATCCCGGATGTGAACTTGTTGTCCCAATTCTAAACTTAGCAGTTCTGTACCTGCATTTTTATCGTGCACGTTGGCCATGTTCTTTTGCAGTTTTAAAAGTTGCTCTCTAGTTTCTGAGAGACTACTCTCAATTCTACAATAGATAAGAGTACGTAAATTGCCAAACATGCACTTTGCTGGTGATAGAATAGTTGCATTTAAAGATATTGCTCTCAGATATAACATTGCAATGTGTAGATCTGCTTGGTTTGTGTAGATGTGAAAATTAGGGATTTCGCCATGTGAATCATTCGTTCAGCTAGGCTGTTAGACCTTGAGTAATGAGGAAAGGAAGTAGTGTAAGCTATGTCCCGCTTCTCTCTCTCTCATCTGGAAATTGCTTACCAATAAATTGTTATCGTAATGATCTCTCTAGGTGCACCAAATAAACTGGAAATAGCATTGAGTGTGAGCAGCAGTTGTGCATGACATATTGTGCAATCGTTGAACACTGGGGACTTGGTAAAGTAGTTGATCATGACGATGAAATTAGTGTCATGGACATGAAAGGGGTCAGATGCTATTTTGGACCGAAGATGGGTAGGAACTTCATGCGGAATCAGTCGTTCTTTGTGCTGACTTGACATATGCTCTTGACATGCCATGCACTTCTTGACATCGACTTCAATGTTACTGCTCATACTCAACCAAAAGACTGTGTTTTGATCCTTGACCAGATCCAGGGTTGTGGGCAGGGGGCGGCGGGGCTGAGTTGGGGCGAGATCTGGTTAGGGATCAATTAAGTTTTGTTTGAAGTAGACAAAATCTGAGATTCGAGATGCTTACTAATTGAATAAAACCACAAGATTCCACAGGTTTTGAACAATCAAAAATAAACTTTACTATACAAGTTCAGAAAGATAAAACAATTTTCAATATTTATCTTCTCCTCTAACATTTGAGGATTTGTATGAGGTACATGTGAATTAACAGGCAACACTACACAATAAATGTTAGATGCAACCAAACCGAATCCATGGATTTCTCAACAATCCATCCAGATGTTTGTCACAAATAAAAACAGAAAATGCTGGGAAAACTCAGCAGGTCTGGCAGCATCTGTGGAGAGAAAAACAGAGTTAATGTTTCAAGTCCGTATGACTGCTTCAGAGCTAAAGAGAAGTAGAGATGTCATGGATTTTATACTGTAAAGGGGGTGGAGCAGTTGGAGCCAAATAGAAGGCCAGGGATAGGTGAGAGCTCAGGAGAGATTGAAAAGATGTCATGGACACAAGACAAAGGGAATGTTAATGGTAAAGAAAGTGCTGATAGCGGTGGAAAGGTAAGAAAGCAGAATGTGTTAATAGCAGAACAAGGCTCAGCACTCTGTGAAAGGACAACATAGAAAAAAATGACAGATGACCATGTTGGAGTGAAAAAAGTACTCAAAAAAAGGACTTAAAAATAAATAAATACAAAAAATGAATAAATAAATAGAAAAAATTTAAAATAAAAATAAATAAAAATAGATAAAAATAAATAAATTGGTTTTTAAAAAAGGGGTAAAGATGGAGGAGAGAGTTCATGGTCCGAAGTTGTTGAACTCAATGTTAAGTCCAGAAGGCTGTAAAGTGCCTAATGGGAAGTTGAGGTGTTGTTCCTCCAGTTTGGGTTGAGCTTCACTGGGACATTGCAGCAGGCCAAGGACGGACATATGGGTGTGAGAGCAAGATGGTATGTAGAAATGGCAAGCGACAGGAAGGTCTGGGTCATGCTTACAGACTGAGCGAAGGTGTTCCTCAAAGCGGTCACTCAGTTTGTGTTTAGTCTCCCCAATATAGAGGAGACCGCATTTTGAGCAGTGAATACAGTAGACCAAATTGAAGGAGGTGCAAGTGAAACGCTGCTTCACCTGAAAGGAGTGTTTGGGACCTTGGACCATGAGGAGGAAGGAGGTAAAAAGGCAGGTGTTGCACCTTCTGCGATTGCATAGGAAGGTGCTGTAGGGGGTGATGGAGGAGTGGACCAGGGAGGAAACTGTCCCTATAGAATGCTGACAGATGGTGGTAGGGAGGGCGAGGGGGAAGATGTGTTTGGTGGTGGCATCATGCTGGTGTTGGTGGAAATGGCGGAGGATGATCCTTTGAATGCAGAGGTTGGTGGGGTGAAAAGTGAAGACAACAGGGGGAGCCCTATCATGGTTCTGAGGCGGAGGGTAAGGGGTGAGGGCTGCGGTGAGTCGGACATGGTAGGGGGCCCTGTCGGAACCCTTGGTTAAGGAAAAAGGAAGACATGTCAGAAGTGCCGTTTTAGAAGGTAGCATCATTGGAACAGATGCAACAGAGGCGGAGGAACTGGGAGAATGGGATGGAGGTCTTATCGGAAGCAGGGTGTGAGGAGCTGCAGTCGAGGTAGCTATTGGAGTCGTTGGACTTGTAATGAATATTGCTAAACAGTCTATCACCAGAAATGGAGACAATGAGGTCAAGGAAGGGAAGGGAAATGTCAGAGATGGACCATGTGAAGGTGAGAGAGGGGTGGAAATTGGAAGCAAAATCGATAAATTGTTCCAGGTCTAGACAAGAGCATGAAGCAGTACCGATACAGTCATCGATGTACTGATAAAAAGAATTGTGGTAGGAGACCTGAGTGGGACTGGAACAAGGAATGTTCCACATATCCCACAAAAAGACAGGCATAATTGGGACCCACACGGGTACCCATAGCAACACCTTTTACTCTATTTTGTACAATTGTTTCCAACCTGGCTAGTGTGACTGTAAACTCGCATTCTGCTGGTCTTCCCCACTTCAAATATGGACGCACATTAGTCACGCCATATGCTACAAATGACTTTCGCACAGGTTTCTCAATTTTAATATAGAAGAGCATGGTATTTTTCTTACTCTTTTCCCCTTGTTAATGGAAACATGCCTTCAATGAGTCCTTCACATTTGTGACAGAAACTATGTTTGTTTGGCAACCAGCTTTAAAATTATCATCTTCGATCACTTCCTCCATAACACGCTTTCCCTTTTCAAAGCTTTGATTAACAACAGAATAAGAATAACTTGCACCGAGGGACTTTTCCTCTCTTTACTCAAATCATTTTTAATTTTATCTAAGGTATATGCTGCAGTCTACTGAACACGTTCACATTTTCCCATTGACGTTTCAGAAATTAAACTTTCATTTCCATGTCTTTCACAATTTTATCCAAGTAGTTGTTTACTTTCTTTTCCGATTCTTTTCCAAACTTGTTAATCTTTTTCATTCACCTTAGCAAACACTCTAGTGAGTTTAGTTTTCTTTGTTTGTGTTATCTGTGAAACCTTTTATATAAGCTTAATGGCGTCACCTTCCCTCACTGTTGCTGGGTCAAAATCCTGGAACTCCCTCCCCAACAGCACTTTGGGTGTACCTACACCACATGGACTGCAGTGGCTCAAGAAGACAGCTCACCACCACCTTGTCCAGGGTAATTAGGGATTGCTGTTGGCCTAGTCAGCAACACCCACATCTCATGAAGGAATAAAAAAAAAACCTGGGCCTTAGGTTGATTTTGGAATCTTTCTTCCATGGTCACTGATCGCTCCTTAGACTTTTCTAATTCACTAGTTAGATCCTCAATCTGTTTCTTTGGACTTGATTATCTGCTTTTAAAGTCTGAATTTGCCTATCCATACCACACATCTCATCTCTCATGTGCCTTAGATTGCATCGCAGTTCAATAATCTCATTGGATAATCTCTTCTCCGCCGATGCTGCCAGACCTGCTGAGTTTTTCCAGGTAATTCTGTTTTTGTTTTGTCAATAATCTCATTGTTCTTTTCATGCTGAATTCCTGACAGTTCATCAGTTTTAATTCTACATTCAGCCAGCTGATTCATCAGCAATTACTTTTCCTGTTCAAGGCATTTTTCATGATAGTTAACAGAGATTTCTGATACTTGAAATTCATCAAGTTTTCACTGAAGATCTGTTTTGTTGAATTTGCTTCTAGAAATTTGTCATTTAGACATTTCAAGTCCTCCTTCATGTATTTTACTTCCTGTGACTGACACTCCAGTTTTCTCACCAGTTCTCATTTTTCATTAGCAAGCCCCTCTTTTGTACATGAACGTTGGTTTTCTACACTAAACAGATTTTCCTTCAATTGCTTCTCATGTTTAGCCACAGTAATATTTAAAGTTTGGCATTGTCAGCATGATCAAGCACCTGCTGCAATACAGTCATCACCATGGCACCTGAGCGAGCGGGCGCGCGCACGATATTTCACCCACGCGTACCTACTGACAATTAACAGGCCTATTAAGGCCATTAAAGTAATAATGAAATGCACTTTTTCACTGCCCATCCAACCTTACGGTTGGCGGGCAGGCAAATCGGCCTGGTGGCCTTTGGATTTTTTATGAAACCTCATCCACAGGCAGGATGAGGTTTCCAACAGGAATTAAAAATGAATTAAAAATGTTTGAATCTAATTTATAACATGTCCCTGTCCATGTGACAGAGTCACATGAGGGGACATGTTTTTAACATTTTAAAATTCTTAATTCATGTTTTTAAAATTCTTCGGCTCGCCCTCCTCCCACCACCCCACCCCACCCCAGCAGCACTCAGCATTGCAGCGCGCGATTCATGCAGGCTGGCTGTTAATTGGCCAGCCAGCGTGAAATCGCGATCGGGACCTGATCGTGGGTGGTGGTTGGTTTCGCGACCGCTCCCGGGCCTACCCAACGAGGTAAAAATCATGCCCCATGTTACTGTCTGCACTAGCCAAATCATTACCAGAAAAAATTCAACTCTTCAGTAGGTAAACTAGGAACAAAGGCTACAGTAACAATTCAGTTCACTAATTCACTTCGTAAAATGACTTTACACAAGTGATCAGGCTCATAAATCTATTAATACTTTTTCTTTCATCAAACCATTTAGAATGCAAATTGTATCACCAGCCACCATCAATGACTGACCTGCGCCTATATCCCTCACAATGTTACTTTGATAACTTGTTTTGTTGGAGGAGTTAGGGATGACTTCTCCCCTCGACACAAAATATCTAGAATTTCCAGGAGTAAAAACAAAATGCTGGAAAAACTCAGCATCTGTGGAGAGAGAAACAGAGTAAATGTCATAGACAACCCTGCACAGCCCGGTTCTACCTCCTTCCCAAAATCCACAAACACAACTGCCCTGGTAGACCCATTGGGGAGAATTTTCGGCTCGGCGAGCGGGGACGGGGTCCGCTTGCCAAGGCGTAAAATGACACAGGGTGACGTTGGGCGTGCGTTCCGACGTCACCGCACGTCATTTAGATTTTCAGTTTGGCTCAGCTGCACACCCACTGAACTGTCAAAGGCCTGTTAAGGCCATTAATTAACTAATTAACCCTATTGAGAAAGCTGCCCATCCAACCTTAAGGTTGGTGGGCAGGCGAAGAACCCAGGCGGCCTTCGCGTTTTTCATGGAATCTCATCCATGGGTGGAATGAGGTTTCATGAAGGGTTTATAAATAAAATAAATTTTTCCATTAAAGTTCATTGTCATGTCCCAGTTCATGTCTTAAATTTTTTGTTCTTTATGAAAATTTTTAAAACTTAAAGCAACCCTGTGCCTAAGGGAGATTTCTGTGTTCTTTTGCACGCATGCGCAAAAGAGCGCACTCCCGACTCAGGTAAGCCCCCGTCTGCACAGGGAGCACACAGTGCTTCTGGGTGCGTACCACGCTGTGCGGGCCTTAATTGGCCCACCTACGTAAAATGGCAGCGCGGACCCCCCCACAACCCCCATGACGGGGGAATAATTCTGTCCATTGTTTCAGCCCGTTCCAGCCCCACAGAACTCATTTCTTTCAGACTACCCCCTTGTCCAGTCTCTCCCCCCGACTTTCATAGAAACTAGGAGCAGGAGTAGGCCATTCAGCCCTTCGAGCCTGCTCCGCCATTCATTATGATCGTGGCTGATCATCCAACTCAATAGCCTGCTCCCGCTTTCTCCCCATACCCTTTGATCCCTTTCGCTCGCCTCAAGAGCTATATCTAACTCCTCCTTGAAAGCATACAATGTTTTGGTCTCAACTACTTTCTGTGGTAACAAATTCCACAGGCTCACCACTCTCTGGGTGAAGAAATTTCTCCTCATCTCAGTCCTAATTGGTCTACCCCCTATCCTCAGACTGTGACCCCTGGTTCTGGACTCCCCCACCATCGGGAATATCCTTCCTGCATCTACCCTGTTTAGTCCTGTTAGAATTTTATAGGTTTCTATGAGATCCCCCCTCATTCTTCTGAACTCCAGCGAATATAATCCTAATCGATTCAATCTCTCCTCATATGTCAGTCCTGCCATCCCAGGAATCAGTCTGGTAAACCTTCGCTGCATTCCCTCTATAGCAAGTATATCCTTCCTCAGATAAGGAGACCAAAACTGCGCACAATATTCCAGGTGTGGTCTCACCAAGGCCCTGTACAATTGCAGCAAGACATCCCTGTTCCTGTTCTCGAATCCTCTGGCTATGGAGGCCAACATACCATTTGCCTTCTTTACCGCCTGCTGCACCTGCATGCTTACCTTCAGCGACTGGTGTACAAGGACACCCAGGTCTCGTTGCACATTCCCCTCTCTCAATTCATAGCCATTAAGATAATAATCTGCCTTCCTGTTTTTGCTACCAAAATGGATAACCTCACATTTATCCACATTATACTGCATCAGCCATGCATTTGCCCACTCACTCAGCTTGTCCAAATCACACTGAAGCATCTCTGCATCCTCCTCACAGCTTTCGTGATTCCTCTGATGCCCGATGTTATTTTAACAATTTCCAGTTTCCTGGCCTTAACTGCCTCTTCTTCACTATGGACATACAAACCCCCTACACCTTCGTCCCTTACCAGTATGGTCTGAGGGCTCTCCACTTCTTCCTTGAACAGAGGCCCGAACAATCTCCTTCCACCACTACTCTCCGCCTGGCTGAACTTGTTCTCTCACTGAACACTTTATCCTTTAACTTGTCTCACTTCCTCCAAATAAAAGGTGCGGCTATGGGTACCTGCTTGGGCCCCAGTTATATCTGTCTTTTTGTGGCATATGTGGGACATTCCTTGTTCCATTCTTATCAGGCCTCCTCCCACAACTCTTTTTCCGGTACACCGCTTCATGCCCTCATCTGGACCTGCAAAAGCTGAGCAATTTAGCTTTCATTTTCTACCCCCCTCTTAGCTTCACATGGTCCACCTGACAATTCCCTTCCCTTCCCTGATCTCTTTGTCTCCATTTCCGGTATAGACTGTCTACTAATATTCATTATAAGTCCACTGACTCCCACAGCTACCTTGACTACAGCTCCTCACACCCTGCTTCTTGTAAAGACCCTATCCCATTCTCCCAGTTTCTCCACCTTCGTCACATCTGTTCTGATGATGCTATCTTCCATAACGGCGCTTCTGACATGTCTCCCTTTTTCCAGATTTGAGGTTCCCCCCCCACTGTGGTTGAGAGGACCCTCAACCATGTGTGTCCCATCTCCTTCACTTCTGCCCTCACCCTTTCTCCTCCCTCCCAGAATCCTGATAGGGTCCCCCTTGTCCTCACTTTTCATCCCACCAGCCTCAGCATTCAAAGGATCATCCTCTGCCATTTCCGCCAACTCCAGCATGATGCTACCACCAAACACATGTTTCCTCACCTCCATTGTCAGCATTCTGTACCGCCTATGTCACCCTGGTCCACTTCTCTATCACCCTCAACACCTCATCTTCCCATAGCACTTTCCCATGCAATCGCAGGAGGTGTAACACCTGCTCCTTCACCTCCTCCCTCCTCATTGTCCAAAGTCCCAAATACGCCTTCCAGATGAACCAGTGATTCACTTGCACTTCTTTTAGTTTAGTCTACTACATCTGCTGCTACAATGGGGAGACTAATGCCAATGGGCTGACTGCTTTGCAGAACACCTTCGCTCTGTCTGCAAGCATGAGACTCTGACCCTCCTATTGCTTGCCATTTCAATTCACCATCTTGCTCTCATGCTCACATTTCTGTCCTTGGCCTGCTACAAGTGAAGCCCAGTACAAATCGGAGAAACAGCACCTCATCTTCCAATTAGGCCTTCTGGACTCAACATTGAGTTCAACAACTTCAGACTATGAACTCTGTCCTCCATTTTCATATATGTTTTGCTTTCAGAGAGTGCTGAGCTTTGTTCTGCTCTTAACACATTCTGCTATCTGACTTTTATGCCACTATTAAAACCTGCCTTAGTCTTTAACATGATCATTACGACTTCCTTTGTCTTGTGTCCATGACATCTTTGTCAAATCCCTCCTGAGCTCCCACCTATCCCTGACCTTCTGTTTTGCTCCACCTGCTCCACACCCACCAACCCCTCTCTTAAACAGTATAAAACCCATCTCATTTCTACTTCTCTTCAACTCTGAAGAATAGTCATATGGACTTTTGAGACTTTTGTTTTGACATTAACTCTGTTTCTCTCTCCACAGATGCTGCCAGACCTGCTGAGTTTTTCCCACACTTTCTGATTTTATTTCAGATTTACAGTATCTGCAGTAGCTTGCTTTTATATTAGAACCTCCAGTAGCCTGGGTCCCTTTAGCAGTAGTCAAGGAAGAATTCTTTTGATTATCCTGAGCTATATCTACCCTTTCCAGTAGGTTCTGAGGGAACATGCCTCACCTGTGCTGCTGCTATGGCTTTAATAGCCATTTTCTTTTCTGGTACAGCCTTTTCTACTGACTCTTCAAGGGTTCTTATCACTGCCATCAGTTTACTTGTCAGCTTCCAACAATGGGCTTTGCGATGTCCTGTCTTGTGGCAATAAAAGCATTCTGATTTCTTTACATCACTTTTATCCTCCATACTATCATTTTTGTTGAATGGAACATCTTCTGCCTTCTCCATAAAGCTGGACACTTTTCTGTTCCTCCAGCTTTCCTATTGATTTACCAATGGAGATTTACAGCCCCCTAGCTGCCAATGTGATATATTATACCCATCTGTCAGAACGACTGCTTGCCATTCCTCAGAAACCTTACAGCCTTCCAGGTGTGGCCTCATAGCTATTGGGATGCTGTTTTGAAACTCTCCCAGTATTGTTAGATCCCTGATATGCTTTAAGTTTTGTTCTAACTTACGGGATCAAAACCACCAGCATTTCTTTCTTCCAAGCAAATTCTACAAACGATCATTTAGCCTTTCCTTTAAAATCCAAAATTTCAACTAATATGCTTCAGGAACAAGTTTGTAAGTATTAAGTACTGCTCGTTTAACCATCTCATAATCTGAAGATTGTTCTTCCGAAAGACTAGAATACACATCCATAGCCACCCTGACTAAAACACTTTACAAAATGAGAGTCCATGGGCAACATTTTCCCCCGTTGGGGGGGATGTGTGGGAGCGAGCGTGGGTGGGTGGGTTCCCGATCGGTGCCCCCAGTTGGTGAGGTGCCGCCATTTTACGTGGGCGGGCCAATTAAGGCCATCCAGTGTGATGTCCACCAGGAAGTGCTATGTGCTCCCTGTGTGGGCAAGGGGGGCTTCCCTGAGCCGGCAAAGTGCTGCCTCAGGGAGATCGGCTCAGGTTTGAAACTTTAAGATGAGAAAAAAATTTCGTTGCCATGACCCTTCATGTGACACTGTCACATGAGTTGGGACATGTCCATAACTTTTATTTTAAAATAATCTGAAATTTTTAAATCCCTCATGATGAGGTTTCATGTTTTTTCAGAAGCCCGCCAGGGCTCCCGGCCTGCCCGCCAACCTTAACGTTGGATGGGCGGGTCCATTAGTGATTTCAATTACTTTTTTAATGTCCTTAATAGGCCATTGACAGGTCGGCAGGCGCACCTGAGAATGTAAATGACGTGGGGTGACATTGGGATGCCATTTCTGAGATCCATGCCGTGGATGCTCCATCCATCCACATGGTGTTTCAGGGTCTGATTGCTGGAGACCTCCCATGTTTTCTTCTGATCTCCGTGAACTGCCCAGGCTTTCTTGCAGGTAAGCCCAACATTTGCGTGCCTCGTTGGCCTCTGGTGGGAATCGCTCCTTGACAGGCAGGCGTGCATGTTCCCGCCGGCGTAAACTGGCTCTCACGTATTACCACCCCCACACCCGCCATGGGGTGGTGGGGTTCTCGAGCGTTCCGCCCTTAGTCTCCAGTCTTTACTTCCATCAAACGTTCTCTGCTAACAATGTCAGATAAATTCCCAAGCTTGTTGTGAAGAAGACAGTGAGATTAGGATGCTTTGGTAGAGACTGTTTATTGCTCACCACAGAGCTTACTTCTCCACTCTAACACCAGACACCCAGTGCTAGCTGACTCTTCTTTATATATACATCTTAATATAATCAGCTAATCAATACCCATCACTTGTTCACCTTAACCTGCTGGAAATTTAACATCCATCAAACAGACTCTATTAGATACAAGCATTGGGATCTTCAGGGCTTTTCTTGAGCCCTCTTTAATGACCAGACTGGGATGGCATTAACAGCAGCCCATCTCCAGGGTTTCAACCTCACGTCCTGAGATTCCTTTCCCCTGGATTTCTGAGTATGTATTCAAATACCCAATTACAGGCACAACTTCAGATCTTTGGCCACGCCGAGCTGAACACGACTGCTCCAAAGGGCCTAGCGGCTCTCTTCAACTACTAGAGTTTCTCCTGAGCTCTCTTTACTTTTTCTGCTCCCCGCAGTTCTTTCTTTACTTTGGACCCTGTCTCTCTGCTCCTTTCTTTAAACTTAACTTAATGGGACCTGTTCCCGTCCCTGACTTTTATCCCTCACCTGAGACCTCCTTTTGGGACTTATCCCCATCCCGTGTACCTTTTCCTGGGATGCTTATCACTAGGTCATCTAACCTGGGTTTTCGTGCCATTCTCCTCTCTTTCTTCTGCGCAGGTGTGCATGGTCAGTCCTCAGCCTAAAGAAGGTGAAAAAGGCAACGCTGCGCATGTGTGGCCAGTTCCCGGCCAGCGCATGCGCAATAGCTCCAAGGTTCATCAGGAATCAGAGTTCCCAACCTCTGAACACAACAAGGTAAGTTTGAGTTTCATTATTACTGTATCGCTTGCGAGTCTGCCCATTTAATTTATGCCCATGTATGAGTGATGATGTTGTTGAAGAATATCAGGTCACAAAGATGACCTGTCTGCCTTTAAAAATGACACTGTAGGAACTTTAGGAGATGCCTAGCTCACCTTAGTAAGGCCAAAATGGTCTCACGTGTTTTTGAATTGAATCGGGCCATCCTTCAATGATGGTTTTCCACCGTTTCTGTAGAGTGGAACCTTCTTGTAGCTGCTGGCATTTGCGTTGCACAAAATGTACCACTCTCCTTCAAGTAAAATGTTGCAACTCCCTTGAAACTGCCATTTTTATTGAAATATTCTGGGTATTTTGATGTTCAGTCATGAACCGAGGCAACAGGAGTAGTTTCTGATGTTGATCTGATGTGTGAGGTCTGACTGATTTAATGGATTGTCACAAATGTGAGGCCATGGCATGCCGGTAGACCTACCATTGCTGGGCCTTTAGTCCCCACAACGTAGAACATCTGTGACACCCAGGAGGATTGATTGTGCTTGCACTCTAGGGCTATGGATCCTGCGCACAGATTTAGTGAACTGTTGTATGCTGAGAGTTTCACAGCAGTAGGTTTTGCCATGGCCTTCCATGTCTGTGGATGCATGTCTTTTAGAATTCACAGGGGTAGTATGTTGGCACTTGCCCCGTGTCAATCTTGGTCAATAATAAGTAACTTTCTTAGGGCAGATAATTTGAATCTTGGCAAACACTTTGGACAGTGCATTTGACATGGTCTGCATAATCTACTTGGACTTCAGCAAGGCTTTTGATAAGGTCCCGCATAGGAGACTAATAACGAAGGTAAGAGCCCATGGGATCCAAGGCAATTTAGCAAATTGGATCCAGAATTGGCTGAGTGGCAGGAAGCAGAGGGTGAAGGTCGAGGAGTGTTTTATGACTGGATGCCTGTGTCCAGTGGAGTTCCACTGGAATCGGTGTTGGGTCCCCTGCTGTTTGTGGTATATATAAATTAATTAGACTTGAACGTAGGAGGGTTGATCAGTAAGTTCGTGGATGACACTAAAATTGGTGGAGTGATAAATAGCGAGGAGGATAGCCTTAGATCACAGGAGGATATGGACAGGCTGGTCAGATGGACTGATCAGTGGCAAATGGAATTTAATCCGGATAAGTGTGAGGTGATGCACTTGGGCAGGACAAACAAGGCACGGGAATACATGATGAATAGTAGAACCCTGTGAAGTACCGAGGATCAGAGGGACTTTGATGTGCACGTCCACCAAGGTAGCAGGACAAGTAGATAAGGTGGTTATGAAGGCACATGGGATACTAGCCTTTATTAGCCAAGGCATAGAATATAAGAGCAGGGAGGTTATGCTGAAACTATATAAAACACTGGTTAGGCCACAGCTAGAGTATTGCGTGCAGTTCTAGAATCAGCATTATAGGAAGGATGTGTTTGCACTAGAGAGAGTGCAGAGGAGATTTACCAGGATGTTGCCTGGGCTGGAAAGTTTTGATTATGAGGAGAGATTGGATTATTTTCCCTGGAGCAAAGGAGATTGGGAGGGAACATGATTGAGGTGTATAAAATTATGTGGGGCATAGATAGGGTAGACAGAAAGGAATTTTTCCCCTTGGTGGAGGGATCAACAACCAGGGAGCATAGATTTAAGGTAAGGGGCAGGGGGTTTAGAGGGGATGTGAGGAAGAATTTTTTCACCCAGAGGGTGGTGGGAATCTGATACTCACTGCCTGAAAGGGTGGTAGAGGCAGAAACCCTCATAACATTTAAGAAGTATTTGGATGTGCACTTGCGATGCCATGGCCAAGTGCTGGAAAATGGGATTAGAATAGTTAGGTACTTGTTTGATCGGTGCAGACACGATGGGCCGAAGGGCATTTTTTTGTGCTGTAGACCTTTATGACTCTATGAGTGTGACTCTATGTTTTCCACGAGCCTGATGGCGTGAAGTTTGTTCACTGCTTATTGTCTTATCATGCACATCATCACCATGTTTTGGTTTGTCAGCCACCACATGTACATGTTTCTGATGAGACCAGATGGCCATTCTTATTGCTTGAAGGTACCTATTGTGTATGGTCTGTTTGGATCAGCGCATGATTCTTTGTAGCTGCATCAGACTTTGTCTAGTGCACTGCTGCTGCCAATGGCCTTTTCTGCCAAATGCTTTGCCGAATTGCTGGAAAGCTTGGCATTTTCTTGGTGCATGCAGAAGGTCATACCTTCCACATGTCTTGCTAGGTTTGGATGTTCTTGTATTCTTGTACAATTGAGGTTGTACTAAGCTTTATCGACCTGCGAGGATTGCTTCCCACTTACATCCATCCTTGGATAGTTCTTTGCTATATGTTTTTGCTTTGTCTAACACATCTTTCTGGAATTCTTTCATGGGAGTGAATACAATCACCAACTCAGCAATTCTCTTTGCTAGCTCTGCATCTGAAAAATCACAGTACCTACCCTTTTCTTTGCATCTGCTGAAAAGTTGTCTCTGGATTCTGTAGACTGATGTCAAAAAATCGATGAATACGGAAGTTCAACCTGATACTGAATTGATCTTCCAATGTAGTCCATATCTTTTGGGGATCCTTTAGCCCTTCTGCTGTTAATCCTGACATGTTCACTCTGTGTAGACCTTCATTCCCAAGGCAAATTTTTGTGGATTGTTTTTCTGGTTCAGATACAGCTGAATCAAGAAACTAAAGCTCTGTACGTTGTTTAAACATTTTGAATTCGGAAGTAGGTCAGTTAAATCCCAATTCAAACTGGGGAATTTTGAGGACATTCTGACAATATTCCTTTGATCTTCCTTCTCCTACAGGACCTGGGACGAATGTTGCTGTAGCCGCTTTCGTGCCTTTTTCCATTAGAATCGCAACCTTCTCTGGGCTAATTTTTATGACCCTTTTTTCCCTTAACTCTCCCTGACTTGCTATTGATCTGGCCACAACTGGTCACGCCTTTCCCGACTGAGCTAACCCGGTGTTGGTCCTCTTGACGCACTGTCCCACTCGCTGAATCCATGTGCTGCACTCTCATTGCGAGGGATCCATCTGCTTACCAGCTCTTTACTTGAGCACTGTGTCTTCAAAGCTTTTCTGTGCACTCACCACGCTGTTATTTCAACACTTTCCAACACTGTAAACTCATTGCGCTCTGACCAGAACATCAAGGGTCGTTTCATGTCATGTAGCATGCTCTAAGACTGTTCACAATGTCATACCTGTACTTAATCTTGCTGTCATGCTGTTTGATCATCATTGAACACCATGTCAGGCATGTTATAATGATATAAAGGTACCAATCGCTCATAAGGGGTTGGATAAACACATTGTGGGTTCATGTCAAAAACAAAAACAAAAATACCTGGGAAAACTCAGCAGGTCTGGCAGCATCTGCGGGGAGGAGCACAGTTAATATTTCGAGTCCGAATGACCCTTCAACAGAACTAAGTAAAAATAGAAGAGAGGTGAAATATAAGCTGGTTTAAGGGGAGGTGGGACAAGTAGAGCTGGATAAAGGGCCCATGATAGTTGGAGATAACCAAAAGATGTCACAGACAAAAGGACAAAGAGGTGTTGAAGGTGGTGATATTATCTAAGGAATGTGCTAATTAAGGGTAGAAAGCAGGACGAGCAAGGTACAGATAGCCCTAGTGGGGGTGGGGTGGGGGAGAAGGAATCAAAAAAGGCTAAAAGGTAGAGATAAAAAGGTAGAGATCCATCCATTGTTTTATCTCTACCTTTTAGCCTTTTTCCATTCCTTCACCCCACCCCACCCCCACCCCACCCCCACTAGGGCTACCTGTACCTTGCTTGTCCTGCTTTCTACCCTTAATCAGCACATTCCTTTAGATAATATCACCACCTTCAACACCTCTTTGTCCTTTTGTCTGTGACATCTTTTGGTTATCTCCAACTATCACTGGCCCTTTATCCAGCTCTTCTTGTCCCACCCCCCCTTAAACCAGCTTTTATTTCACCTCTCTTCTATTTTTACTTAGTTCTGTTGGAGGGTCATTCGGACTCGAAACGTTAACTGTATTCCTCTCTGCAGATGCTGCCAGACCTGCTGAGTCCAGGTGTTTTTGTTTTGGATTTCCAGCATCCACAGTTTTTTGTTTTTATCTTGTGGGTTCATGTATTTAGAATTGGCACATAAGAACAGATATACAAGTATAAATAATAAATATAAATAAGGATAATGTGAAGGTAAACCCGAAGGGTTTCTACAAGTATATTAAGAGTAAAAGGATAGTAACGGACACAATTGGTCCCCTTGAAGATCAGAGTGGTCGTCTATGTGTGGAGCCTCACGAGATGGGGGAGATCTTAAACAGTTTTTTTGCATCAGTATTTACTCAGGAAACTGGCATAGTGCATAAGGAAGGAAGGGAAACAAGCAGTAGTGTCATGGAACATATAGCGATTAAAGAGGAGGAGGTGCTTGCTGCCTTACAGTGAATAAAGGTAGATAAATCCCCCGGGCCTGACATGATATTCCCTCGGACCTTGAGGGAGACTAGTGTAGAAATCGCAGGGGCCCTGGCAGAAATGTTTAAACTGTCCTTAGCCACGGGTGAGGTGCCGGAGGATTGGAGGGTAGCTCATGTTGTTCCGTTGTTTAAAAAAGGCTCCAAAAGTAAACCAGGTAATTACAGGCCAGTGAGCCTGACGTCAGTAGTAGGTAAATTATTGGAAGGTGTTCTGAGGGATCGGATATACAATTATTTGGACAGCCAAGGGCTGATTAAGGATAGTCAGCATGGCTTTGTGCGTGGTAGGTTGTGTTTAACGAACCTTGTAGAGTTTTTCGAGGAGGTTACCAAGAAAGTAGATGAAGGAAAGGCTGTGGATGTTGTCTACATGGACTTTAGTAAGGCCTTTGACAAGATCCCACATGGGAGGTTACTTCAGAAGGTTCAGACACTTGGTATCCATGGAGAGGTTGTAAACTGGATTCGAAATTGGCTGTGTGGGAGAAGACAGAGAGTGGTAGTGGATGATTGCTTCTCAGACTGGAGGCCTGTGACTAGTGGTGTGCCTCATGGATCTGTGCTGGGACCATTGTTGTTTGTTGTCTATATCAATGATCTGGATGATAATGTAAATTGGATCAGCAAGTTTGCTGATGACACTAAGATTGGAGGCATTGTGGACAGCGAGGAAGGCTTTCAAAGCTTGCAGAGGGATCTGGACCAACTGGGAAAATGGGCCAGAAAATGGCAGATGGAACTTAATGCAGAAAAGTGTGAAGTGTTGCATTTTGGAAGGACAAACCAAGGTAGGACATACACAGTAAATGGCACTGAGGAGTGCGGAGGAACAAAAGAATCTGGGAGTTCAGATACATAATTCCCTGAAAGTGGCGTCACAGGTAGACAGAGTTGTAAAGAAAACTTTTAGCATACTGGCCTTCATAAATCAAAGTATTGAGTATAGGAGTTGGGATGTTATGGGGAGGTTGTATAAGACATTGGTGAGGCCAACTTTGGAGTATTGTGTGCAGTTCTGGTTGCCTAACTACAGGAAGGATATCAGTAAGATTGAAAGAGTGCAGAGAAGATTTACTAGGATGTTGCCGGGTCTTAAGAAGTTGAGTTACAGGGAAAGATTAAACAGGTTAGGACTTTATTCCTTGGAGCGTAGAAGAATGAGGGGAGATTTGATAGAAGTTTACAAAATTATGAGGGGTATAGACAGAGTAAATGCGAGTAGTCTCTTTCCACTTAGATTAGGAGAGATAAACATGAGAGGACATGGCTTTAGGGTGAAAGGGGAAAGGTTTAGGGGGAACATTAGGGGGAACTTCTTCACTCAGAGAGTGGTGGGAGTGTGGAACGAGCTGCCATCTGACGTGGTAAATGCGGGCTCACTCTTAAGTTTTAAGAATAAATTGGATAGATACATGGATGGGAGCGGTCTGGAGGGTTATGGACTGGGTGCAGGTCAATGGGACTAGTGGAATAATATTTCGGCACAGACTAGAAGGGCCGAATGGCCTGTTTTTCTGTGCTGTAGTGTTCTATGGTACTATAAAGCTTGAAGACTACAGCAGCAGAGCTGTCTGAGTGTGCGCTGTCAAAAGCAAAAGTGAAACTTAAACTAGATCGCATGACACATTTCCTTTCTAGTGATGTCATGCTGCAATTCCTTATAGGCATATTACAACATACTCATCCAGGAAAGTGGAGAGTTCTCCATCACATTTGCATCCATCCTGACTTATTCATCCTGACCTTTGCCTTGTAGTTGGTAGATAGGCTTGGAGAGTCTTGAGGTGAGTTACTCGCCACAGAATTTCCAACCTCTGTCCTGCTCTGCCACAGCATTTATGTGGCTAATGCAGTTCAATTTCTAGCCAATGGTAAACCCCAGGATGTTGGCAGTGGTGCATTCAACAATGGTAATGCCATTGAATGTCAAGGGGATACAATTAGATTCTCTCTTATTGGAGATGGTCATTGCCTGGCACTTGTGTGAAAAGTGTGTGAGGATAGGGAATGGGTATCAATAAGCTCCCCTACAATGGGAAACAGCATATCCTCGCCCAATTTTGTCCTACCAGGTACAAGTAAATACATGTGCACGCGTACACATGTTCCTACCTACAGCTGTCACAGTGTAGCAATCAGAATTAGGTACCCTGACTTTTATTTCCTTCTCTAGTCTTCCACATTGACTGCCATTGTCTCATTTGAGATAATCTAACTTATTACAAACTGGCCATTTTGTTTATCCAGCAAACCATTACAAAAACTACACCTACTTTCTGATATTCCCGCAATGCAATTAGAATTTACTTACTCTTAGAGCTTTTCCATGCCACACAGCATATGAGTCAGACAAAGCACATGCTTAAGTCAGTTTCCATGGCTAGTTTCTCCTGGAAGGGGTCACAGCCTGTCGCCAGAGCCTACACCTTGAGGGGCACCACACCACATCAAACGTGGCTGACCAGGAAACTCTCCTGCGCTTACCACTTGCCATAGCATATTGGAAGGATTTACAGGTCAATAATCAACCTGTTTGACCACCTTATGAACACACCTTCCATGGCTATCAAGTCCCAGAGTGGGACTTGAACTGGGAGCTTCTAGCTTAGAGGTAGGGACACTTCCTACTGCACTACAGGACTTCCCATGTAGGGTCACTGGTATAGAATTTAATATCTTAAAACAACTTCAGTACTGACAACTAGCTGGAGTGATATTGCTTGGAGAAAACAGTGGGGTTAGATAAATTTTGTATAATGAAACCATAAATTTGTTTACAAAGAATGAAATTATAATCTCATTTTGTTTAACACACTGAAGAAATATCCCAGCAGAAGTTTCAACAAAGTTAATATGCAAACTTAACAAAGATGCACCTTACAATTTCTTTTCCAGTCATCTAAGATCTATATACAGATTGTTAAACCCATTATCGTGGATTCTGGCTACTACTTGAGGCTGGATTGGCTTGTGATATACAGGTGGCTGCAATGTCCATCCAAACTAGAAAGAGTGGGTGTTTTTGTGGACCATTGGGAGTTCAGTAACCCTTTAATAGAACATGATAACACCAACATGTTCACATTGCAACTGAAAACAAACCTTGCTCTGGAGGTCTATTAATATGGAAATCTGAAATAAAAACAGAAAATGCTGGAAAAACACAGCAGGTTTGGCAGCATCTGTGGAAAGAGAAACAGTGTTAATGTTTCAAAACCGTATGACTCTTCAGAACTGAGGAGAGGTAGAAATGTGATGGATTTTATACTGTTTAAGAGGGGGTGGAGCAGGTGGAGCAAAATAGAAGGTCAGGGATAGGTGGGAGCTCAGGAGAGATTCCTGACACAAGGCAAAAGGTGTGTTAATGGTGGTGTTAAAGACTAAAGGAAGTTCTGAAAGCGGCATAAAGGTAACCTAGCAGAATGTGTTAATAGCAGAACAAGGCTCCGTGCTCTGTGAAGTCAAAACATAAGAACAAGTGACAGATGGCCCTGTGGGGGTCCATTAACATGTCTATTAACACATGGTTGTCACTGTAGCAACAAAGCGATTTGGATCTTTGCTGTTGGTGATTTTTTTTACCTGAATTGTGATTTTCTTAAAATAAATTGTTTTAAATTTGCATTTTCTTCGAAAAGAATCAAATTATGTTATGCCAAGTGCTCCAGGGAGAAGTACTCACGAGTGTAATAGACAGGCTCTTGTGCCTTTAGCCATCTAAATGTGAAAAAAAGAAAAAGCATTGGCAGTGGAAATAAATCAGATTAAACAATTAACAGTTTCTTTCATTTCAGCATTTGGTAGCACAGAGCTTGAGTATTGCTGGAAAAAAGAGACATGTCAAAGCTTTTCATCTTGCACGCAACAGGACACTTCACTGAATACCAATGTAAGGGGAAAGCAACAATTTATAGTGTATGAGAAGAGAGTGTTGATTGGTTGGCAAGTGGATTGGTCGAGGTATTGCCATGGAGGATGTTCCAATTGATGGTGACTGACAGTTAACTGCCAAGCATTGTTTGAAATTTAAACCAGACAACTTGACTCTGATTGGCAAAGCATTGCCCTGAGGAATGAGTCAGCAAATGGTTGTCATTTATTTTATTTAGGCATGGTACAGATCGTACCCAACCAACCCATGATTGCAAAGCTCAAAACACTGTATTCAACATTAGATGTGATTTTGCGATTGGACAACATTTGCCAAATAATGCCCAGTGCTAAGAACTATGCTGACAACCAATTTAAGATTGTCAGTTTGGAGCATTTGCATGTACTGGAAGCTACATGTATAAATACACAGGGCCCTGTTCTTCACAGACAGAAAGAACATGTACACACATTCTGCCTGTTTTAGCTGAACAAAATGAGTGACAATCATTCACTGGTCCATTCCCTAGGACAATGCCTTGACCAATATTCCCCCAAATCATTACACTGAAGTCTTTGCACCTCTCTGTAATTTCCCTGAAAATTTGCTCCTCTATATCTTTTCCATTAGTTCATGGCCTATAAAATACATCCAGTTGTATAATGGTATCTCTATTGTTTCTTAACTCTAATCAAATAGATTCTGTCCTTGACCTCTCTAGGACATCATCTCTCTCAATCACTGTGATGTTCTCCTTAATACCGCTGCCCTTAACTCCCTTCTTCCCTTCCCTATCTTTGCTCAACCCCTTTTATTGAGGAACATTTAGTCCCCAGTCCTGACCTTTTTTGATCGAGGTCTCAGTTAGAATCAAAACATCATGTGGCCATTTGTTCATATTTCTTGTTCCGGTGTTATCTGCTTCTCCCAATCTTATGTATACCTTAGGCCAGATTTTTTAAGGAGGTGGACTGCGCAACCAGAATCACAAAATCAGAATCACAGAATCACAGTGCAGAAGAGGCCCTTCGGCCTATCGAGTCTGCACCGACACGTGAGAAACACCTGACCTACCTAACTAATCCCATTTACCAGCACTTGGCCCATCGCCTTGAATGTTATGACGTGCTAAGTGCTCATCCAGGTACTTTTTAAAGGATGTGAGGCAACCCGCCTCCACTACCCTCCCAGGCAGTGCATTCCAGACCGTCACCACCCTCTGGGTAAAAATGTATTTCCTCACATCCCCCCCTAAACCTCCTGCTCCTCATCATGAACTTATGCCCCCTTGTGACTGACCCTTCAACTAAGGGGAACAGCTGCACTCTGTCCAAGCCCCTCATAATCTTGTTCACCTTGATCAGGTCGCCCCTCAGTCTTCTCTGCTCCAACGAAAACAACCCAAGTCTATCCAATCGCTCTTCATAACTTAGATGTTTCATCCCAGGCAACATCCTGGTGAATCTCCTCTGTACCCCCTCCAGTGCAATCACATCCTTCCTATACTGTGGCGACCAGAACTGCACACAGTACTCCAGCTGTGGCCTCACCAAGGTTCTATACAACTCCAACATGACCTCCCTACTTTTGTAATCTATGCCTCGATTGAAAAAGGCAAGTGTCCAATATGCCTTTTTCACCACCCCACTAACATGCCCCTCCGCCTTCAGAGATCTTTGGACACACAAGCCAAGGTCCCTTTGTTCCTCAGAACTTTCTAGTGCCATGCTGTTCATTGAATACTTCCTTGTCCCCAGAAGGAAAGTTGATCCCAAATGGACCAACTTTTTAAAAAGCCTGCCCTGTGGCAATAACATGCTGGGGGCTGGCTGAACAGGCTGAGGGTCGCACTTGCACACCTGAGTAGACAGTGCGTCCGATCCTCAATCAGATTGGTTAGCAGTCCCGGCAGCATGAGAACTCAGCAGTAGGCACTGCTGGGACTGCAAGAAATCCTCAGGAAGAAGATCATGACAACCCAAGACAGGTAGGGCGCAGGCTTTTAGGCTGGGAAGGAATCAAGGAGCCTTGGGAGGGTGGGGAACCAGGGGGTGGGGAGGCAGGGTTTTTAAGGGCAGATGGGGAGGAGCAAAGTGGGGGGTGACAGCTTGGCAGGGGTGTCCCCAATTCACACAAGGGCACTCAAGCTCCTCCAGCTGATGACACTCCTTGCACATCACAGAATTGAGAATGGTTACAGCATAGAAGGAGGCCATTTGGCTGTCATGCCTGCATCTGCTTTCTAAAGGAGCAATGCACCCAGTGTCACTCCCCCGCCTTTTCCCCAAAGCGCTGCACATTCTTCCTTTTCAGATAATAATCTAATTCCCTCTTGAATGCTGCAATTGAACCTGGCTCCATTACACTTTCAGGCAGTGCATTCTAGATCCTAACCACTTGCTACATGAAAAAGTTTCTCCCCATGTTGCCATTGTTTCTTTTGCCAATTACCTTAAATCATTCTCATTCTTGATATTTCCATCCATGGGAACAGTTTTTTCCTACCTACTCTATTCAGGCCCCTCATGATTTTGAATGCCGCTATCAAATCTCCTCTCAACCTTCTCTTTTCCAAGAAAAACAGTCCCAAGTTCTCCAATCTGTCAACAAAACTGGAGTTCCTCATTTCTGGAACCACTCTCAAATTTTTTCCGCATTCTCGCTAATGCCTTCACATTCGTCCTAAAGTCTGATGTCCAGAACTGGACGCAGTACTCCAGTTGATGCCAAACCCGTGTTTTGTACAAGTTTAACATAATTTCCTTGTTTTTGTACTCTATGCCCCTATCAATAAAACCCAGTGTGCTGTTTGCTTTATTAACTGCGTTCTCAACCTGTCCTGCCACCTTCAATAATTTATGCATATATACACCTAGATCGCTCTGCTCCTGCACCCCTTTTAGAATTGTACCCTTTGTTTTATATTGTGTCATGTGACGTGACCTAGAGTTTCCACATGGAACGGAATGTGATCTCCATGGGACTTAGGATCCCTGCCATGTCTCCATGGCTCTTATTTAAAAAGTTAGCAGAAATTAACTAAATAATTATTGAGGACATATAAAAATGATCATCTAGTTTGTTAATTGAATAAATAGTAATAAATTATAGGGTTGGATTTTACAGGGCGCCATGTTTCTCACACCCCCCTATGACCATGGGTCAATCGGAGCCCACACATGAAAAGGTTGGCTGTCCTGCAGCAATTCTAGTCTCAGTGAGGCGTTAATTGACTCAGGGCAAGACTTGTCCCCATCTGGGGGTGAGGTCCCACCTGACAGAGCTGTTGGCCAGTCCGAGTGGCCGGCAGCAATGTAGTGCCAGCAGCACCAGGTTCAAATGGTGGCCATTGTTGGGACTACAGCCAGAACTCAAAGAAGAGGAGGTTAATGAAGCTGGATTGAAGGTAAGTCCAGGGTATTGGCAGGCCAGGCTGGCATGTCCCAGTTAGGGAGGCGGTGGGGTGTGTTTGAGAGGCCAAGGAAGGGTTAAAGCAGGTGGGGGGGGTATGACCTTGGGGGGGGATGCCTCCAATAGACATGAGGGACCACCTCCAAAGGAGTTCATTCCCCAACTTGCCTGACACCAGCTTGCCCAGTAAAACCTCAGTGACTACGTCTGGACCTCCCTTTGCCACAGGGATGAGACATTTAAGTGGCCATGAATTGGCAACTTAGGGGCCTCAATGGCCCAGGGGCTGCCAGGCCACCCGACACCTCCACCACCCTCTGTGAAATGGGACACAGATCGGGGGTGGGCAGGAAAACATTGGGCAGGCCATGTGCTGCATTTTACAAGCCCACCTTCAAACATGCTGGTGGAGGGCTGTAAAATCCAGCCTATAGATTTTTAGCTCTGAGTTTGACACCTCCCTTGTTTAAAGAGCAAAAATAAGACAACAATACTCACCAGCTGATCACTTAACTTCTGTCTTGTCATAGCACTTCTGTGTTGATGCTCTACCTTCTAGCCTGACTTTATCTGGCACAGGTCCTCCGGCCTAACCTTGTCAAGAATGACGTGCAAAGTCACAGATTTACCGACCAACAGTTCACCCCTTTCACTATGTCTAGTCAAGTGTACTTCATTCAAATCACCCCTCACACCCATTTAACTTTCAGCAGCACTTTTCATTCCATTAGGGAAAAGGATACGAAATAGGAGCTAGAGTCGGCCATACAGTTCCTCAAGCCTGCTCCATCACTCAGTAAGAAGAAAGACTTGAATTCATATAGCGCAATTCATGACCTCAGAACATCCCAAATGCTTCAGAGCTGGAGTACTTTTGAAGTATATCCCCTGTTGTAAAATAGGAAGCGCAACAGCTAATTTGTGCAAGGTGAACTCCTATAATGATCAAATAATCTATTTCTTAGTGATGTTGATTGAGAGATAAATATTGAACAGCAGACCAAAAAATCTTCCTTTCTATTCTTCAAAACATTGCCATTAGATCTTTAAAGTTCATGTGAGAGAACAGATGGGGCCTCAAGTTTAGCGTTTGATCTGAAAGATGACACACTGACACTGCAGCAACTCCCTCAATACCACAGCAGGGTATCAGCGTAGATTTTGTGCTGAAATCTCTGGAGTGGGACCTGCTGAAACTCAGCACTCGTAAATGCTGTGCTGTTACCAGAAACAACTACTTATAGTCCCTTAATGGCAATATTTTGATGTAACTTCTCAATTGTAGCAGAAGACATTGGTGATTTCACCTCATATATATCCATCCATTTTGAGTGGGTATTAACAATGAGCAGAAACATTGTTCCCATGAAAGGTCCAACATAGTCAATGTATAACCACACCCATGGTCTTCCTGGCCATTCCCAAGGGTTTAATGGAGCTGTTGAAGGTAACTTTTGCAGTTGCTGACATTGTACACAATCCTTCACTAAACCCTCTATTTCACCATCCATCCCAGGCCACCATAGGTAGCTGCATGCTATGGTCTTCATTCGGGATATTCCTGGATGTGCACTGTGTAGTTCAATTAGCAATGGCTCTCTACCCTTTGCTCTCCGCAATAAGAAACCATTCTGGCTGGTTATTTTATGTCTTCCGTTGAAGTACGGTTTCATTTCGTCAGACACAGGCTCTTGTGGCCAGCCATGAACAAAGAACAAAGAAAAGTACAGCACAGGAACAGGCCCTTCGGCCCTCCAAGCCTGTGCTGATCATATTGCCTGTCAACTAAAACATTTTGCACTTCCGGGGTCCGTATCCCTCTATTCCCATCCTATTCATGTATTTGTCAAGCTGCCTCTTAAACACCACTATCGTACCTGCTTCCACCACCACCTCTGGCAGCGAATTCCAGACACTCACTACCCTCTGCATAAAAAACTTGCCCCACACATCTCCTCTATAGTTTTCTCCTCTCACCTTAAATCTATGTTCCCTAGTAATTGACTCTTCCACCCTGGGAAAAAGCTTCTGACTATCTACTCTGTCCATGCCACTCATAATTTTGTAAACTTCTATCAAGTCACTCCTCAATCTCCGTCGCTCTAGTTAGAACAATCCGAGTTTCTCCAACCTCTCCTCATAGCTAATAACCTCCAGACCAGGCAACATCCTGGTAAACCTCCTCTGCACCCTCTCCAATGCCTCCAAATCCTTCTGGTAATGTGGTGACCAGAATTGCACACAATATTCCGTGTGTGGCCTAACCAAGGTTCTATACAGCTGCAGCATGACTTCTCAGCTTTTATACTCAATACCCCTGCCAATGAAGGCAAGCATGTCATATGCCTTCCTGACTACCTTATCCACCTGTGTTGCCACTTTCAGTGACCTGTGGACCTATACACCCAGATCCCTCTGCCCGTCAATGCACTTTAGGGTTCTGCCATTTACTGTATAATTCCTACCTATATTAGACCTTCCAAAATGCATTACCTCGCATTTGTCCGGATTAAACTCCATCTGCCATTTCTCCGCCCAAGTCTCCAAGTGATCTATATCCCGTTGTACCCTTTGACAATCCTCTTCACTATCTGCAACTCCTCCAACCTTAGTGTTGTCTGCAAACTTACTGATTAGCCCAGTTACATGAAGTACTTGTCCTCATACTTGTGTTAGGACTGGGTCCCTACTTGTCCAGTCTCTGATATGTCGAGCGCATATCGGCGATGAATCTAAGAAATGGAGCAACAAAATGAGTTCTTGTGGAACTGGGACTTCCACACCCTTTTCTTGTAAAGGCAAATGAGTATGTGCATCAGCGTTTGCAATTTGATTACCAGGCCTATGTATGAAAGTATACTCTATTGCTACAAGGATTAAAGCCTTAATTTGTGTTTCTGTGTCTTCTTTCTATGTGCCTTTTTAGCACTGTAATCTCAGATGTAAGCTCGACTTGAGTGAACTCAGTGGTTGAGTCTCCCAGAATTTCATCATCTGTCTGCTCCTTAGAAAATTCTGTCACTTTTGCCTCCAAAGCCTCTTTGGCCTCATATAGCTGATTCTTCAGCTCTTCCATCCCTTTTTATATTTGTTTGCTGTCTCCTGTAAAATTAAGCATTGTTGTGTATTCTCTGCCAACTCATCTTTCATTTTGGTCAAAGAGGTGCTGAATTCTTTCCGTTTCTCTTCGTACTTTTCCAGTGGTAGAGACTTTGACCTAAGGGAATCTTGTAGTGTGTGAAGACCTTTCAGCAGGTTTTTTTTTCCTTTTGGAGGTCGTTCACCTCGTCTCAAACTCTGTCCTTAAGCATGGTCTCTTTGAGTTCCTTCTGGTATTCTTCCATGTTTAGGCTCGAGACAGTTCTTCAGGTTGTTGAGTCTTTACACACTCCTTTTCCAAAGCAGAAATGCTTCCTGCTTCCTTTTGGAATCTGTGATCAAGGTGTTACTTTGCTAAGCAAGGAGGCACAAGCACATGGAGCGCAAAGACTAGCAGATGGATTGGTGCCCCACCAACTGGAACCTCCCCTCCCAGCGTGTTAGCACCCTGACTTCGACATGCTTCGCAGTTCCAGCACTCTGCCTAGGTGCAGACCCTCGACTATACTCTGGTGTCAGTGTCACACACGCTGTGGATGCAGAACACATCCTAGTTCAACCCGCTCAGGGTGAACTGGGCATGGGCAATCTCTGCTGTCACACCCAGCGAGGGATTCATGCCCTGAGGGATTCAATGACATTACTGTACCCAGAGTTGTCGGGGGTGGGGCTGGTGGGTTTGGAGGAAAAGGTGACGACTGCATTAAGTGACTTGAGGCGACATGGTACTCACCCCTCTTGAGTGCAGGAGATCATTGAACCTTTTGCGACACTGGAGCCATGTGCGCTGCACCACATCACAGGAGCTAACACTCTCGGCCACCTCCTCCCATGCACATTTGGTCAGGTGGGGAGGCCTCTGCCTCCCGTCCCTCGGAAGCAGGACCTCCCACCGCACTGCCACCTCCCCTAGGAGGGCAGCTAGTCACTCGTCAGAAAAACGAGGGGCACACTGCCCCGATGGCCTACCCTCCGGCCTGGCCTGGCCCGTTGGCCTACCCTCCGGCCTGGCCTGCCCCAATGGCCTACCCTCCGGCCTGGCCTGCCCCGATGGCCTACCCTCTGGCCTGGCCTGCCCCGATGGCCAACATTGCCCTACTGCTGAGCCCTTCTCCCAGCCATTGTGAGCAGCCTTTCCAAGGCTGCCAAGCCTTCATTTATACAGGCCGCTGGGTCGCCATTGGACTCGGTGGTCTGAGTGCACCCGCCGCCGCCCGCCCGCCCGCCCGCCCGCCCGCCCGCCCGCCCGCCCACTCCCATAGTGGGAGTCGTGAACTACGCTGGGCAGGCCTTAATTGGCCCACCCGCGTAAAGTGGCGGCGCGGACCCGATCGCCGCCGCGCCTGTTCCCGCTCGGCCCATCCCGACATGGGGAAAATTCTCCCGTGTTTATTTACAAAGGTACTCAGCAGCAACTAAACATGTGCTAACACTTGAAACTCATCTCTACACTACCTCTACTATTGACTACAGACTACTAACTACTGAGGCAGCCTGCACTACTCTGCTATTTGATACTAAAATCATGTGATCTTCCATTATAACGTTCTTCTTAAAGGTATCTTACACATCAGATTACCACAAAGACATTTATTTGTCCTTGTATTACTGGACAAGTAATTATCCAGGGAGTTCCTTCCATTTGTAGACACTTAACCTTAATTTATACAATTAACAGATTATCTTTTAAAATAAAAAAATAATATTTACAAACAATATTTCAAAATAAATTGAACAAAATGATTTTCCATGTTCTCCAGAAAGCTTTACATTAAAAGACACACCCCTCTTCTAGGATCCCTAATAATCTTTTGGTACAAGCACTCCTTTTCGTATAACAATATGATAATTGTTGACTTGCATCAGCCCATTTGATCTTGGAGCCTTCCTCTTTTCCTAACATTTGTTTCATGCTAGCAAAATCAATCCTTAATCTTTTTGCACTTACACTCTTTGTCAAGTGAATATTATCCCACAAGGAACAATTATCTATGTAACATTCAATGGACAAACTGTTTTCAGTGCACCCTTTATTTCCCTTGAAATATTTGACAACTATCCCATATCCACTGTTTCCCTAAGAGCCATTGGGTAAAATCTTCCAGCCTCCAGATCGTCATAGAGACCAGACGTATGACTGAGATGCGCGTTGGGACCCTGCGGACTTCCTGACATGCGGAACTACCTGGGAACTGCCTGGCAAATTTCAGCTTAAGATGGGCAATTCCTTTGCTCTGAGTTCCAGCCGGAGACTTCGGATAGTAATTGCACACTTACCCAGATAATTACCCAGGAAATGGTAGACAGATTAAAACCTAGTCTGACATCTGGATAACTGTACAACTACACCCCAATCACCTCCCCCGTCTTCCAGCCCCCTGCTCACCCTGAGCCCTGACCCAACCTGACCACCCCGCCACCAGACCCGACTACCCTACCATCCGACTAACTCCCGACCAGACCTGACTATCCAACCCCTCTGCCTGCCCCGACTAGTCCCCCAACCCAGCCCAACTACTTATCCATTTTCATACCTACCCACCTCACCCATCTACCCACGTTACCTACTCACTCACCTGCCAATTTACCCACTTGCCCACCCTACCTACACACTACCCACCTCACCCATTTACCCATTTCCCCACAGTTCAGCAATGCCTCTCTGTAGGTTCTCCTCCAAGCTGTTAAGGAAAGGCGGGAGTTGCTCTTTCCACCAGATAATATCAAAAGGTCCTACTGCCTGACCAAGGCAGCCTGATTGAGGTGGCATAGGACACAGGATTGCAGGTTATTCCACAAGGACGGATGGCAGGGCTAAGTCCACATCCCAGGAAGGCAACAGAGTACTGATGGTCATGGAGATGCCTCACTGTTGGCTGAATCATGCGTAGATCAGGTTGTCCCTAGTTTCCTGTGTAAGTCTCTCCAAGACTCTGGAACCCATGAAGGGTCATTCACATTCATGGCCTCCTCCTCAGGTTTGGACAATTCATCCTCGTCTGAAGAAAGGTGATGTTCCTTGCATTTGTCCTGTTGCGACACATATCCATGTTGCATGGCTGGTTGTCCAGTGCACAACAATTCATGGCACTCTCTGTGTTATGTGTTGCAGAGATCCTCCAGACCGGTCAAGGCGGCAGAAGTGCATTTTAGGCAAGCCAGTGGTGTGTTCAAAGATGGCTCTGGGTGGAACTCTTCTGCTACCCCTTGGGGATGCCTCACTGGTGTCATCAACCATGTCCGCAATAGATGGCCCTTTTCGCCAGGACCCAGCTGTCATGATGAAAAAGTTCTAGGAGCTGTGAGTGGCACCAGATGTATGCGCGTGTTAGCTCCCTGCGAAACAAGCATAGACCTGCAAGATTTTTCTCCTGGGGTCGCAGACCAGTTGCATGTTCATGGAGTGAAAGCCTTTGCAATTCTCAAATGCAGCTGGCTGGTCCCAGGGAGTTCTAATGGCTATATGAGTGCAGCTGATGACCCTTTGCACTCGAGGGAAATGAGTGGTGGCTCTGTAGACTGCTGATCTTGTCACCTGGTTGTCAGCATCAGTGGAGAAGTGGACAAAGTCATTGTAACTTCAGAAGAGGGGAATTAGTCACCTCCTTCATACACCTCTATGTGGCAGCCTGTGAGATACCACATATATTGCCCGTTGTACCCTGGAATCCACTGCTGGCAAAGAAATTGAACGCTGCATTGACATTGAGGACCACTGGCATAGGGTTCCCACCAAATCGACATGGTTGCAGGTATTGATACACAACCCCACATATCCAAGTGACCATTTCCCAGAATATCCTCAGTCATGTCCGGCATTGCCTGTCTGACAGTTAGTTCATGTCCCTGGGATGTGTTGACGTGCCAGTGCCCGCCTTCGACATTGCCTTCCCTGGATAAATGCATCCAGGCCAACCTCCCCGTCTGATGCAGCTCACTGTTGGCATTGCAGTTTGTTGGCCGGAAAAAGCTCCTCTTAATCTCATCCTGTCCCCATGCTTTTGAGGTTGCAGAAATAGCGGGTGGATGAGACTCATGGGTATTGCAGCAATTGCACTATGTTAACAGAGCAGACAGTGAGATGAGAACATGGTTCTCATCCATAGAACTAATGAGCATCTTCAAGTTGTCAACACTCGGAACTCCACCCACCCAACACAGACCTCCTTCCACTTCAATCTGCATTCCTAGTGTACGAAGGTACATTTGAAGCAACTCCCACAAAATGGTGAGTGTTACCTTCCAAACCTGTCCCAATAATTTCCACCCTCCATCTGTCACCTTCACACTTGCTTTATCACTGTTGACCCACCAACATAAACTTGCACCATCCCTCTGTCCTTGAACCTCCCACCATTACTCTGGACCTCATTAACCTGGACATACCATCTCCCTCTCCTGTGCCTACACCCATCCCCATCAAGATAATCATTCTGACCTCCAACCCTCCCATCATCACCCTTACAGCTTTTGTCCACCCCTCTGCCCCACCCTAAGAGTCATTTGAATACCCCACCATGCAGTGAACCTTCCCAGCTACAGAGTCCAACTCCACTGTGAGAATGACTGTGACTGGTCCCTCTGTCATCCAGCACCCTCAATTCGACCCACAGGATTCCAATGTTGACAGCACCAACCTTACCCTTTAGCCCCCTCATTCACCTGATCTTCTAACCCTGTAACCCATCCTCCTAACTCACAGTACCACTACACCCTGGGTGTTCGGCCCTTACCCCCTCTGTACCTCCCTGCACTCGAACCCCAACCTCTCACCACCCAACCTCCCCTCCTTGAGCTCTGACACAACCTTTCCAGTCCCGAGCGTCCGTGCAAGCTGCCATTTTCCTACTCACCTCCCTTGTGCTGCCGCGTTCTACAAGGAAAAATGTTGACCTCAGCACAACTGCACAAAGCCAATTGCTGTACACCACCTATAAAAGAAGATGAACTGGGTGCCATGAGATTTTAGTGTGCTGCTCACTTTATCTGGAAGGTAAGACATAATTACAAAAGGTTTTACACAAATGAGTATTCGTGGTATGCAAATAATGGCAAGTGGGAACCCGTCACAGGACGGCATGAGGCCTGACACTTCACAAACTTTTATCTCTGCATCTCAACCCATTGTCAAGAGATCTAAATTTCGGTTTCTACCTAATTCCATACCCTGCACCCCAAGCTTCCCACTCTTGCAATCTGCATAAAATCCCTACCAAAGTCTATCTCGGGCAGATTTGTACAATGCCTTAGAGCTCTCTGAATTTTCTCTGAAAACTCAGTCCTTCTCCCTGCATGTAAATCATTCAAACATGCAGAAAAAAATGGAATTAATCGTAGTCCCCTCTAGAATAGGGGGACTATTGACCATCACAGAATGTAATTTGGGATTCCTTCCATAGATGAATTGATTGGGACTATACCTCCAACCATATGAAGCAAATTCTTTGCATGAACTGACTATGCCAGTGCAGTTGTCAACCTGCAGTGTGGTTGATCTGCTGAGATTTTATGCAACATTTCATCTATATCCGCATGATTCCTGACACAGAGTCCATTGCTGAAAGAATATTTGCGATATTCATAACCAGAATCTTCATGCTTTCACACATGTCTCTAAATTCATCATTAGCAAATTCACCTCCACTTTCAGTCAGAAACTTAGCCAGTGCCCCAAGTCCGGTCCCTATCCATTTCTCCATGACTTTATCTACAATAGATGCATTTGTCTTTGCCATATGTTACAGTAGAAAGACTAAATCTGGTTGCCATGTTTATAAAGTGTAAAATGAAAATATTTCTGTCTGGATCGGACACCCCGTCTCCCGCGCCTCTGCCCTCACACCTTTCTCTCCCTCCCAGGGTCCCCATTGTCTTCACCTTTCACCCTACCAGCGTCCGCATTCAAAGGATCATCCTCCGCCATTTCCATCAACTCCAGCGTGATGTCACGACCAAACATATCTTCCCTTTACCCCCCACTGCCGGCATTCCATAGGGACCATTCCCTCCGGGATGCCCTGGTCCACTCCTCCATCACTCCCAACACCTCAACCCCCTCCCATGGCACCTTCCCACGCAATCGCCGAAGGTGCAACGCCTGCCCCTTTACTTCCCCCCCCTCATCATCCAAGGCCCAAAAACTCGTCTCCTTTGCCTTCCACCTATCGCTGGCCTTCTATCCAGCTTCACCTATTCCACCCCCCTTAACTGGTATATATTTCACCACATTTCTACTTCCCTTTAGCTCTGAGGAAGAGTCATACGGACTCGAAATGTTAACTCTGTCTTTCTCTCCACAGATGCTGTCAGACCTGCTGAGTTTTTCCAGCATTTTTTGTTTTTCTGTCTGTGTGTGTGAGGTAATGCATTTGGGGAGGGCAAATTAAGCTAGGGAATACTCAATTATGGGAGTATATTGAGAGGGGTTGAGGAAGAGGAGAGATCTTGGAGTGCATGTCCACAGGTTCCTGAAGGTGGCAGGACAGCTGGATAAGGTGGTAAAGAAAGAATATGGAATGCTTTCCTTTATTGGGTGAGGTATGAGGAATGTTGTCAGGGGTTGAAAATTGCAGCTATGAGGAAAGATTTTTAGCATTTTTTGTTTTTGTTTCAGATTTCCAGCATCCGCAGTATTTTGTCTTTGCATTCCCTCACACTTTTTCAGAATGAATTGCATTTGCCACTTTTCTGCCCACTAACCCACATTGATATCATTCTGGAGACAAGTTATCCTCTTCACTATCAACTAGTGGCTCAGTTCATAGCACCCTCGCCTTTGAATCAGAGGGTTGTGGGTTCATGTCTCGCTCCCGGAAACCAAGAACTGTGTTTGTACTCGAAAAGAGTTGCAATCTGTGACTGTTGATAACTCGAAAGAGTATCAACTAGACGACCAATCCTTGTGTCACCTGCAAATTTCCCCATCATGCCTCCCACATTTTAGTCTAAATCATTAATATATACAACAATAGCAAAGGCTCCAACACTGAGTTCTGTGAACGCCACTGGAAACCGCTTTCCATTCACAAAAACATCCATCAGCTGTTAAGCTTCATTTTCTGTCGCTGAGCCAATTCAACTTGTCACCTTCCCTTTTATTCCATGGGATCTCACTTTTTTGATCAATCTGTGCCTTTGCAAGTGACAATTTATCCTGTGTCTCAGAATTGATTCCAATAATTTTCCCACCACTGAAGTCAGACTGATTGGCTTATAATTTTCTGGCCTATCCCTCACACTATTTTTTAATGTTGGGACAACGTTTGCAGACCTCCAATCCTCTGGTACCTCACCTGTATCTAGTGAGGATTGAAAAATGATCCTCAGAGCATCCGCTGTTTCCTCCCTGGCTTCCTCTAATAGCCTGGGATACAATCCACCCAGCCCTGGATGCCGGTGTCCCCAGTACTTCGCCTCTCATGCTTATTGTTTCTAATATTTCACGCTCCTCCTCTTTAACCAGAATGTCTAATGAATACAGAGACAAAGTACTCCCTGAGAACCCTGCCCATGCCAGCATCAACGCACAAGTTACCCTGTATATCTCTGATAGGCCCTACCCTTTCCTTAATAATTCTCTTGCTGTTAATGTACTGGTAAAACATCTTTGGGTTTCCTTTGGTTTTACCTGCCAATATTTCCATTTTTACTTCACCCTGTACTTTCTCTACTCCTCTAGGCTTTCTACAGTATTAAGCTTTTTGTGACTGTCATAAGCTTTCTTTTTCTGCTTTATCTTACCCTGTATGCTTCTGGATAACCAGGGGGCTCTCAATTTGGCAGTACCACCCTTTTTCTTTGTAGGGACATGTCTACACTGTGCCCTTAGAATCTCGCTTTTGAATGCCTCCCAACTGATTTGACACTATTTTCCCTTCTAGTAGCTGTATCCAGTACACTTACGCTAGTTCAACACTTAGCTTTGTAAAATTTTTCTTCCCCCAATTTATAACTTTTACTCCTGTTCTATCTTTGTCCTTTCCATAATGATACTAAATCTAACTGTATTATGGTCACGATCTCCAAAATGGTCCCCCCACGGCTCCTTCACCCACTTGCCCAGCTTCATTTCCTAAGACTAAATCTAGAATTGTGGCCTCTCCCGTTGGGCTTGTTACGTGCTGGCCAAAAAAGGTCTCTTGAATGTATTCAAGAATTTTGCACCCTCTACGCCCTTCACACTGTTCGTATCCCAACTGATATTAGGGTAGTTGAAGTCCCCACCGATTACTGCCCTTTGCTTTAGCACTCAGAAATATGTCTACATATTTGCTCTTCTAACTCCCTTCCACTATTTGGAGGTTTAGAGCACACTCCTAGCAATGTGGCTGCCCCTTTTTTATTTCTGAGCTCAATCCATATGGCCTTATTTGATGCTTAATTTTGAAAAATTCATTCATCGAATGTGGCCAGCATTTATTGCCCATCCCTAACTGCCCTTGTTCAGAGAGCATTTAGGAGTCAACCATATTGCTGTGGGTTTGGAGTCCCAGAATGGTAGATTTCCTTCCCTAAAGGACACTAGTGAACCAGATGGGTTTTTACAACAATCAGTGGTGGTTTCATGGTCATCATCAGACTTTTAATTCCAGATCTTGTTAAATACAAATTTCACCATCTGCTGTAGTGGGATTTGAACCTGGGTCCTCAGAGCATTAACCTGGCATCTGGAGTACCAGTCCAGTGGCAATACCATTATGCCACCGCCTACATTTAGTATATCACCCCTTCTCACAGCTGTCGTTATTTCTTCAACCAATAATGCTGCACCCCTGCCTTCTTTATCCCCCTCTCGATAGAGCCTGAAAACTCTATATCCAGGGATGTTGAGTTTCCATTTTTGCCCCCCTTTAAGCCAAGTTTCCATTATAGTAATATTATCATGCTGCCATGTATCTATCTGCACCCTCAGCTCATAGGCTTTATTTGCTATACTCCTTGCATTTACCTATAAACCTTTTATCACCGCCAACTTCCCGGGCTGTACACTTTTTAACCTGTGCTGCTTCTGTCTTTCAGAGTCACTCACTAATTCTCCCCATTCCCTGCTCTTAATTTGTCCTCAGGTTCCCAGCCCCCTGCCAATCTAGTTTAACCCCGCCCCCCCAACCTCAGCACTAGCAAATCTCCCTGTGAGGATATTCTTCCCAGCCCTGTTCATGTGTAGACTGTCTGTCTTGTATAGGTCCCAACTCCCCAGAACTGGTCCTAATGCCTCAGAAATCTGATGCCCTATCTCCTATAACACTTTCCAGCCACGTGTTCAATCACTCAATTCTCCTATTTCTATACTCATTTGCACCTGGGACTGGGAGTGATCCTGAGATTACTGCTTTAGAGGTCCTGTTTTTCAATCTCCTTCCTAGCTCCCTAAGATCTGCTTTCAGGACCTCATCCCTTTTCCTACCTAAGTCATGGACCATGACCTTTGGCTACTGCCCTTCCCTAGAATCCTGCAGCCATTTCGTGACGTCCTTGGCACCAGGGAGGCAACATCCAATCCTGGAGTCATGTCTACGGCCACCAAAATGCCTGTCTGTTCCCCTAACCAACAAATTCCCTATCACTGTTGCTCCTCCCTTCGTCTTTCTCCCCTCCTTCCACATGGCTCATCTGTGGTGCCACAAACTTGGCTCTGACTGCACTCCTCCGAGGAACCAATGCCCTTACCAGTATCCATAGCTGAAAACTTGTTGGCGAGCGGGACCCAGGGAACTCCTGCACTACCTGCTTAACTCTCTTGGACTGCCTGGCAGTTACCCATTCCCTTTCTGCCTCCATGCTCTTAGTCTGTGGTGTGACCACCCCTCTGCATGTGCGATCCACATAGCTCTCAGCGTTGCGTATGTGCCACAGTGACTCCAGCTGCTGTTCGAGCTCCAAAGCCCAGAGCTCAAGATTCTGCAGTTGGTGACACTCCCTGTACATGAGGTTGTCTAGAACACCCATCGCATCCATGACTTCACACATATTACAGATGTTGCAGTGAAATCTGTCATCTCGGAGACTCGGGTACAGTTTTTGATCGTTTATTCAAGTGAAGGCAGGGAGAGCTTGTCTTAGTCAATCCAATCCAAGTCAATACTCTGCCCTCTGAATTGTTAAATTGTCTTTTATACATTGTTACATTGTCTTTTCCTTTCATGACTGAGGACATGTTCTTGGTCACATAGGCTCACAATCTATCTCAATGGGTGCAAAGTGTTTCAGATCAACTATCCTGTTTTGCTGTGTATCTTAGCATTCTAGTGACTGACATTTTGTTATTTGTAATCACTATCACAATTTATCACAATAAATGCTAAGTGTTGTAGACCAACTGTCCTGTTTTGCTTAGCATTCTAGTGACTGCCATCTATCTGTCTACAATCTCTGGGTTCACACCTGTTTTGGGCTTGTGTGGGATAATTTTTGCTGTGTCCTTTGTCTAGGCTAACACGTCAAGTACCCCTCAGCCTTTGCTTTACTGGCTCCCTCTTGATACCTTTTCATGGCTAAACCACTACTGCTGTCATGCTGTGCTAGTGCTATCATAGATTATCTTTGCTAATAAATGACAACACCTGGTACTCTCTAACATAGGATATGCATTCCACATGACTCAGCTGTCCTGCCATGGTTTCAATTTACTCCCCTTATGTTAACTTTATTTTACTTTGGTTTATTTATACTACTTTATTTTACCTGGCCTTGACTTAACTTTACTTCCCTATTGTTTGTGTTTTTTACTGAAATCTAAATAGTGTTATGACTTGCAGGTTATGTGTGCCAGGCAGATCAAATTCACAAGGGAACCTTGGCCACGCTGTCACACGGTTTTGCAATTTGTATTTATTATGACAAGATATGTGCACACTGAATTCAGAAGTAACGAGTCCACTAAGACCTTTAGAGATTTTAAAAATTAAATTACAATATTTATTAACAAAAGAAAAGATTTCAAGCACATACATAAGACTACAATTACTTAATACTATAACAAATCCTAAAATTCCTAATTAACCTGAATCCCAATTACACACCCACTTTAAAGCAACAGTCCAAAATACATTTTAAATAAAAAAGCAAGCCAGCAAGTTACCACAGTACCCACTTGACAGTAGGATTCCCAAAGGTGCTTCTCCAACTTCAGTCACTGGACATAGCAAACTTATGCACAAATGGCTGGAGGTTTCCTGAAGGCTGTTTCACAAACTCCTGTTAGATCTTACATGCCTCCCCACTCCCCACATAGCCTTTTATTCTCCTTTTTTCTCTCTCCGTTTCTCTCTCTTTAATCTGTGAATTCCATTGTTCTATATGTCTTTGGAAATGTATTTTTCCCGTAATATAAAAACTTCCATGTTGTCAATATTGCCAGTAACCTTTGGGAAAAATAAACACACTGCTTGGCCTTGCTTACCTGGCTAGTTGTAAACATCCTAACATCCCTCTAAAATCCAAAGAACTCCTTCACTTATCTAATAATGCAAATTTCCTTCGCATCGTATATGCTAAGACCTCACCCGTGTTTACTCATTAGTATTTCAAGTACACTTCTACACCTAACTTCTTTTGATAATTTCAAGCTTGCAGTCTACCTGACTCCAATGTAATTAAATCATAACAGTAGCTCCTTCTTTTAAAAAGAATGTGGTTTTCTAATTTTCAGCTACTTGAAGACCCTCCCTAACAGCAGTTTCTCACCAACTGATGAACTTGTGCTCCTCCTGTTATGTCACTCTTGGATGTTTTCAAAACTCAGCCCTCTTGTGCAGCTTTTCAACTCCTGGTCTCCTGCAGTCTGAGAAAGATAGAGAAAGAAAAAGAAAATAGCACCCCACTCTCCTCCTCACTAAACACCCTCCTCACCAAACTCGCATTAATTCCACTCTGTACCACTTGCACTCTGAGCAGCTTTAAGACACTGCTTTTTTCCTCTTTCTTATTCTCATCACCTGATGCCATTAATACTTCCTGAACATTCTGATTGTTAAGGGGACACAATAGTGCCCTGATTGGATGAACTGCAGATCCACTGACTTTCAAAAAACAATTTCTTTATCAAATGTTCCATGTCCAGTTTCATTTTTCCCTTTTTCATGGAAGGCTTATTTAACAGCAAAGGTATCTCACTAGAGATCACACTCCAACTATTTAGCATGGAATTTCCACTCTTTTTAGTGACCTCAGTGTGTTGTCATACCTGAACCTAAAACAAGTAGAACTTTCATAATACTCTCCATCCTTATGTCATTCCTTACTACTGCTGTTCTGTTTTGGGCAGTTCATTGCTGTTGTGGTCACTTTGACAAACGGATCACAGGAGTCTCAGGTACACTTATTCGAGCAAATGCAAGGGGAGAACCATCTCAATGCAGCTTGAGATAGCACTCTGCTAAATTACAAATGTTCAACATATTTATACATTATTGGTCACGAGATTTTAAGTAATTCATTCTCTTTCAATAAGTTCTTACTGTACCCCTATATTCCCCCTAATAATTACTGTACCCCTTTATTTCCCCCTAACAATTGCATAATGGTATTTTGAGTCACATTGATCCCCGAGCATTCCTGGGGTTCATTTATTTACTAATTCTGCCATTCCTGTCATCTTCTGTGGTATCCAGATCTGCTGATAGTGCTTTTGTCTACATACGAAGATGTAACAGTTCCTTCATACTGGCGCCTGCGTCCAGTATCTGGCCATTCTCAACATGCCACGATCATTGAGTCCTCCATCTTTTGTGATACTGTAAAATGTCTCATTTGTGCCATCAAAGCTGCTGGAAATGACTGCTTCCTCTGGAGCTGACATCTGCTCCAAAAAGGAGCCTCTTTCCAAAAACCAAAGGTTAACACAATCCAGTAATTTGAACACGAGCATTGAACAAGGAATCTCCAAATTGAACTTTCGCAATTCTTTTTTATAGCCTGTTAAAGTCCATGATATATTCCTTCATGGAGTGATTGTCTGTCTTTCAAAATCTGTCAAGGCCTGACCATGCCTTGTACATCTGATAGATCATCTTTCTTGTAAATTTCATCCATGAAACTTAATAGAAGAGCTAAACCACCTTCATTAACCAAGCGCTGGACCTTCCAGCTCACAAGATATTTTGCTTCTGATTTTACTTTTGCTCAGAAGTGACAATGCCAAGGCCACACCTTTTTATGGAGCTTATATTTCACCCCTCTCCTATTTTTACTTAGTTCTGTTGAAGGGTCATGAGGACTCGAAACGTCAACTGTGCTCTTCTCCGCCGATGCTGCCAGACCTGCTGAGTTTTTCCAGGTATTTCTGTTTCTGTTTTTGTTTTGGATTTCCAGCAGCCACAGTTTTTTGTTTTTACCACACCTTTTAATACTTTTTGGTAGGAGCGTAACCTGTGCCCACATATCCACTTCATTCTTTCACTGGTCATAAGGCTCAGTCTCTGAGAGCTTCAGAGAGTAATCTTAACCTGAAAGTTTACACTTGGGACAGGACTTTTAGCTCGACGCCTGACCCACTCGAGCATAATATAGCGTGTGATATTTTGGTTGGCGGGCGAGCGCGAAAGTTGGAAGCATGCCCACCGACAATCGAGAGGGCAATTCAGCCAATTAAAGTTACAATTGACTCAGATTTTTCTTGGTCCGTCCAACCTTACTGCTGGCGGATGGGTGAATCTGCCAGGCAGACTTTGCATTTTTGATAAACCTCATCCAAGGGCAGGATGAGGTTTCTGTTATTAAATTAAAAATAAATAAAAATGTTTGGACAGAATTTTCATCATCTATATGTTCAGGTGACTGATTCTGATGTGGACATTTTTTTCAGGATTTAAAATCTCAATTTATTGTTTTTAAATTCTTCAGCTCCCTGAGGCAGTTCTCTGTCTTCAGGGAGTTTTCATTCCATGCTCTCCCGCATCCGTGCACATGTCAGCGCCTGCCCGCCTCCGGCCCCCACCCCTGCAGTGCTGAGCATTTCAGTACGTGTTTCATGCTGGCTAGCCATTTTGACCAGCCAGCATGAAATCACAGTTGAGTGCCAATCGCGATCGGCGATCCGTTCCCCGGCCGCTCCTGGGCCCACCGATCACGCGCGCCTTCAAACTAAAAATCCTGCTCTTGCTTTCAGTCATTCTTCACAAAAACTACTTGGATTGTAATCTTCTGTCTTTCAAAAAATTTGTAGTTTCACTGCTACCATGTTCCATGGTAAAATTCTTACAATCAGTTGGTGAAGGAGGAAATCAGAAGTCAATCAATACTCAGTTTTTGATTTATTCACAAAGTGAGACATTTCAAACATAGAACTCCTAACTCGACAACCCAACACCAGTGTTAGTGTCTCTTTGTGAGGTGGTGGAAGCAGGTACGATAGTGGTGTTTAAGAGGCAGCTTGACAAATACATGAATAGGATGGGAATAGAGGGATACGGACCCCGGAAGTGCAAAATGTTTTAGTTGACGGGCAATATGATCGGCGCAGGCTTAGAGGGCCGAAGGGCCTGTTCCTGTGCTGTACTTTTCTTTGTTCTTTATTCTTTGTTCTTTATGCACTTTTGAACAAACTAAAAAAAAAAGCAAATTAGCTAATGAAATAATTAGCAGCCCCTTAAAGGGGGCACTGAAACATAAAACAAATCTTTCAAGGAAACTTACCAGATTAAATTAGAAATCACATTTTGGGATGGTGGGCGAGGAGTGGTGGTCAAACGGGAATGATGCACCTAGCCCCTAGTTGAGGCAAGCAGATTCTTTATACTCTTTTGAGTAAACAAGAAAAAAATGAAAAAATTCACTACTGACTCTTTTGAGTATACCAATAAAAATAAATAAACTAAATAACAAATTAACTAATAAACAAATTAACAAGTTAACGGCCCCTTAAAGGGGCTGTTTATCTTCTCTTTTAAAGTAAAACCAATGATCAAAAATAAACTAACGAGAGGGGGTGACGGGTGGTGAGGCACTGTAGCAAAAAATCAAACTTTCGTAAGGAAAGTTACAAAATCAAATCAAAATATAATTTCTTGGGTTGATGGTGCACCCCAGTCCCCATGGTGCCCACTGGTCATGGAAGGCCTGGAGCGTACTGGTGGATACTGCATGCTCCCTCTCCAGTGCCACCCGGCCACGAACATAGCCGCAGTAGAGGGGCAGACAGTTGAGCTGGATGACACCTTCGACCACCTGCTGCCTGGAACTATTGATGGCCTCCTTGGCCAGGCCCAGGAGCAGCCTTCCGAGGAGGTCCTCCTCGGCACCCCCTCTGCACCAGGTAAAGTGTCTGTCATGAAGCTATTAATGTATATAATGTTATTGGAATTTTTTTTAAAAATAGAGGTTTAGTCTGTGTGTGTGCTAATTAGATTAAATCCAGCTAGTCTGGGTGCTTTGATGTATAGTTGTTTTGAGATGCAAACACTAAGGTAGAGTGCATTTGCATTTTGTTGAATAGAGCATTCAAGAATGGGAGTGAAATCTCACACCTAGCTAGGAGACACCAAGCAATGTTTATATTACTGATAAAATTGGTACTATGAAAGGGGTTTTATTGTTAGAGGTGGAGTTCAAAGGGCCTGGTGATTCAATGAGAATTTACATTCAAAGAGAAGTACTGGGTATAACAGAAAGCAGTTTTGTGTGTGCAGAGCAGAGGTATGTAACGTCAAAGCCACTGTAAGCCTATAACTGTCTGCAAAGGAACCAAGGTGAAAGGAACATCATTTTGAATTTGTAAGGTGAAAATGCTTTGCCTGGTGTCTGCTTAAAGCCCATGGGGTGTTGTTGCCTTAGTGCAGATTAGTTTGGTAATTTGTTAAAAAGTTATGATAATAGTAATTTGTAGCCATGTGTATATGTTTAACTTGTGTAAATTAATAAATGTCTCATGTAGCTTGATATAAAACCTCTCGAGAAGTGGTGGTCTTATTCCTAAATTTAGAGCTGCATCTCCAACTTGAAAATATTGGTTGACAGTTGTTTAAAATTTCCCTCTGGGATTTTAAATAACAGCCTTTACCAACTGTTGTGTCATATCAGTCTCTTTATATGTGCATAAGCAATTATCCAATGAGTGCATGCAAATGATATTAGATACCTTCTTCACTGTACTCTCCAATTGGATAAGACATTTTGAGGAGCTTTAAAATGTTGTCTTTATATTTTCGTAATTAATAATGATATATTATGAAATACCAATACAGTATATCACAGCTTTTATAGAACCATTACAATCATCAGTGATATTAATGTCTGTTATCTGATTATCTGCAGTCTAATGTATATCTCTGAATTTAAGCTCAGGAGTTATTCAGATCTTTAAAGAGAACTTGTAAATATGTGGTGTCAGTCAAAGTGCTTTATTGATGTTTAATATCTAAACAAAGAAAGGAATCATGTTTTAGTCACAGAAACATCATCTGCCTGACCAAGATTTTGTTCCTATTTTCAATTACAGGCTTGCAAAGTTGCTGTCTCAGTTAGATTGCAATACTGGACCTGGAACACCAGAAATAGATGGTACATATCACCCATTGATCCTTGAAACAGAACAGCCCATGCCTAAAATTGAAGACAAAGTTGAAGTTGCCATGAAAGAGTTGTATGTCTGCCTTGGAGAGGTAATGGCAAACTTGCCTGATGTCAGTGTTGAGGGACGCATGTATGCCAGTGGCATCTTTATGTCTTCCTGTATTTTAAGCTATTAATACAACAGTGGCTCTGCCTTTGAAATGCCTAATCTTACACTGATAGTGTAATAATAGTCAAACAAAATGAATAAGTGACATTTAAATTTGAAAATAGCCATAAGATCTTTGTTTTCAAGTGATGGGTCCAATTTAAAGCATATATATGGATTTTCAAAGTAGTTGGAGCAAAGATAATGAACAATTTTGCCTGACCCAAACTGGCCTTAACGCGAGGAGCATTTGCAATAAAGTGGATGAATTAACCGCGCAAATAGATGTAAACAGGAATGAAAGAGCCGGCATTACGGCGACATGGCTGCAGGGTGACCAAGGATGGGAACTGAACATCCAGGGGTATTCAGTATTTAGGAAGGACAGACAAAAAGGAAAAAGCGGTGGAGTTGCATCGCTGGTTAAAGAGGAAATTAATGCAATAGTGAGGAAAGATATTAGCTCTGACGATATGGAGTCTGTATGGGTAGAGCTGAGAAACACTAAAGGGCAAAAAACGTTAGTGGGGGTTGTATATAGACCCCCAAACTGTAGTGATGTTGTTGGGAATGGCATTAAACAGGAAATTAGAGATGCATGTAATAAAGGAACATCTGTAATTATGAGTGACTTTAATATGCATATAGATTGGGCAAATCAAATAACTAACAATACCATAGAGGAGGAATTCCTGGAGTGTATACAGGATGTTTTTCTGGACAAATACATTGAGGAACCAATGAGAGAACAGGCCATCCTGGACTGGGTATTGTGTAATGAGAAAGGAATAATTGCCAATCTAGTTCTGCGGGCCCCTTGGGGATGAGCGACCGTAACATGATAGAATTCTTCATCAAGATGGAAAATGACGTAGTTGATTCTGAGACTTGGGTCCTGAATCTTAATAAATGAAACTACGATGGTATGAGGCGCGAGTTGGCTATGATGGATTGGGAAACATTACTTAAAGGGATGACGGTGGAGAGGCAATGGCAAACATTCAAAGAGCGCATGGGTGAACTGCAACATTTGTTTATTCCTGTCGGGCGCAAAAGTGAAACAGGAAACGTGGCCAAACCATGGCTTACAAGGGAAATTAGAGATAATATTAGATGCAAGGAAGAGGCATACAAATTGGCCAGAAAAAAACCACAGACCTGAGGGTTGGGAGCAGTTTAGAATTCAGCAAAAGAGGACCAAGGGATTGATTAAGAAGGGGAAAATAGAGTACGAGAGTAAGCTTGCAGGGAACATAAAAACTGACTGTAAAAGTTTCTGTAGGTGTGTGCAGAGAAAAAGATTGGTGAAGACAAATGTAGATCCCTTACAGTCAGAAACAGGGGAATTTATAATGGGGAGCAAAGAAGTGGTTGACCAGCTAAATACATACTTTGGTTCTGTCTTCACAAAGGAGGACACTAATAACATACCAGAAATGTTGGGGAACACAGGGTTTAGTGAGAGGGAGGAACTGAAAGAAATCAGCATTAGTAGGGAAATGGTGTTGGGGAAATTGATGGGATTGAAGGCCAATAAATCCCCGGGGCCTGATAATCTACATCCCAGAGTACTTAAGGAAGTGGCCCTCGAAATAGTGGATGCATTGGTGGTCATCTTCCAAGATTCGATAGACTCTGGAAAAGTTCCTACAGATTGGAGGGTAGCTAATGTAACCCCACTATTTAAAAAGGAAGGTAGAGAGAAAACAGGGAATTATAGACCAGTCAGCCTGATGTCGGTAGCGGGGAAAATTCTAGAGTCCATTATAAAAGATTTAATAGCTGAGCACTTGGAAAAAAGTGGCAGAATCGGACAGAGTCAGCATGGATTTATGAAAGGGAAATCATGCTTGACAAATCTACCGGAATTTTTTGAGGGTGTAACTAATAGAGTTGATGAAGGGGAGCCAGTGGATGTGGTTTATTTGGTCTTTCAGAAGGCTTTCGACAAAGTCCCACATAAGAGACTGGCGTGTAAAGTTAAAGCGCATGGGATTGGGGGCAGTGTATTGAGATGGATAGAAAACTGGTTGGAAGACAGGAAACAAAGAGTAGGAATAAACGGGTCTTTTTCCGAATGGCGGGCAGTGACTAGTGGGGTACCGCAGGGATCGGTACTGGGACCCCAGTTATTCACAATATATATTAATGATTTAGATGAGGGAATTAAATGTAATATTTCCAAATTTGCAGATGACACAAAGCTGGGTGGGAGGGTGAGCTGTGAGGAGGATGCAGAGATGCTTCAGTGTGATTTGGACAAGCTGAATGAGTGGGCAAATGCATGGCAGATGCAATATAATGTAGATAAATGTGAGGTTATCCATTTTGGTAGCAAAACAGGAAGGCAGATGATTATCTGAATGGCTATAAATTGAGAGAGGGGAATGTGCAACAAGACCTGGGTGTCCTTGTGCACCAGTTGCTGAAGGTAAGCATGCAGGTGCAGCAGGTGGTAAAGAAGGCAAATGGTATGTTGGCCTTCATAGCCAGAGGATTCGAGTACACAAACAGGGATGTCTTGTTGCAATTGTACAGGGTCTTGGTGAGACCACACCTGGAATATTGTGTGCGGTTTTGGTCGTCTTATCTGAGGAAGGATGTACTTGCTATAGAGGGAGTGCAGTGAAGGTTTACCCGACTGATTCCTGGGATGGCGGGACTGACATATGAGGAGAGATTGAGTCGATTAGGATTATATTCGCTGGAGTTCAGAAGAATGAGGGGGGATCTCATAGAAACCTATAAAATTCTAACAGGACTAGACAGGATAGATACAGGAAGGATGTTCCCGATGGTGGGGGAGTCCAGAACCAGGGGTCATAGTCTGGGGATATGGGGTAGACCATTTAGAACTGAGATGAGGAGAAATTTCTTCACCCAGAGAGTGGTGAGCCTGTGGAATTCACTATCACAGAAAGTAGTTGAGACCAAAACATTGTATGTTTTCAAGAAGGAGTTAGATATAGCTCTTGGGGCAAAAGAGATCAAAGGATATGGGGAGAAAGCGGGAGCAGGCTATTGAGTTTGATGATCAGCCATGATCATAATGAATGGCGGAGCAGGCTCGAAGGGCCGAATGGCCTACTCCTGCTCCTAGCTTCTATGTTTCTAAAAGGAGTCCCCTCGTCTGCTGAGACAAAGGGCCCTGGAACCTTCCTTTCAATCCTTAATGTTTGAGACATTTAACAATCCCAGGGTCCCAGATGAGGGATGCACATCCTTTGTCAAAGACAGTATGGAGAGGTGGGAGTCATGTGACATGGACCTCTGGCTTGTGGAACCAGTAGTATTGTTTTGCTGAACTGCAAAGCTCAGTTTGGTGTTTACCATATGACTGGCATCCTCACAGAAAAGGAGCTCTGCTCAGGTTTAACGCCTGGCTCCATCTACACTGCTTTTGCTTTGAAATTTGCATGCCTATCTCATCATGTCAAGTCAACACCACCTGAATAGTGAATTATACAGCATTGGTTTTCAACCCACCAACCTCCGTGAATGTATTCTGGAATCTAGAAACAATTCTTTTTGCTGTGCAGTCTCTGCATTGTAAACCTTTCTTTTCTGTATCCCTCTGTTTGCTGTCTGTGGATGGAGGCAATGTTATGACCATCTTTTGCATTTTGGGTGTGTGCAAATAAACTAACTCCTTGAGTTCATCCTATCTTGAGTTTACTGTGGGGTTATTCATGGAAAATTGGATCACACCAAAACCAAAAGGTTGGGAAATACTTATAAAGAGGGAAACAAATCAAAACACCTTCCTATTTACGTACAAGTAGCAAGAGGAGAAATTACTGCTGTTTAAATTATGCCCCCCACCCACCCCCAACTCCTGCTGTCCATAACATAGGTATATAGGTGGAGGATTACATAGGCCTTGAATATCCACGATTCTATTCTACCCTCTTATGGTAGAAAAGCAAAAATTGTGACTTACTGGGAGAGTGAGAGACTAACCCTGCGAGAGGTCTGGGGGCATGGGAGAGCCAAGGAATATTAAAATGATTCGTCCCTGAAAATAGGCATAGGATCATGATGTGCAACTAACCTGTGGTCATTTAATGGAATGCAAGTAGTACACTAATTTTGGGTTGCTTGCTCAATCTAATGATTTCTGTATATAGCCAGCACTCATTGTGCTGTTCATTGGCTGCTTGCATCAGCAGGCACCCAATATGGCTACTGCCTAACATTATTTAAAGCTATTCTCAATTTCTTAAAGGGAGAGCCTTTGGAATTCACTGGGATGCCACCAGGGTGTACATGACATTCTCACCACCTAGCCCTCCCAACACAGACAAAATGCCTGCAGGGTAGGAGCTGGCCCTTAATTGAGAAATTAATTGCTTCAATTGGCTGTCATATTGCTAGCCCTCCAAACTCCAAAGGGCTGGGAAAATTCATCCCACAGTGTCTGCAAAGTTATATTGATGGAGCACGAATGTGGCAGATGAAGTATAATGTGGGAAAATATGAGGTTATTCATTTTGCTAGGAAAAAGAAAAAAATTGTGTATTAAACAGTGAGAAACTGTTAAGTGTTGGTGTTCAGAGGTAGTCTTGTTGCAATTGTACAGACCTTTGGTGAAATGATACCTGGAATGAACAGTTTTAGTTTTCATACCTGAAGAAGGATATAGTTACTTTAGAATGTGCGCAGCAAAGGTTCACTCTATTGATTTGTGGGGTGGAAGGGATATGAGAAGAGATTGAGTTGAATGGGCCTATTCTTTCTGGAGTTCAATGAGAGGTAATCTCATTGAAACATATACAATTCTGAGCGGGCTTGAAAAGAGTTAATGCAGAAAGGCTGTTTCTACAGGCTGAAGGGTCCAGAACTAGGGATTGTATCCTCAGGATAAGGTGCTGGCCATTTCAGACTAAGATGTCAAAAAATTTCTTCACTCACATGTTTGTGAATCTTTGGTACATTCTATGTTCAGCCATTGAGGAAAGTCAAAGCAATAGATTTTTGGACCCCAAGCAAATCAAGGGATATGGGGATGGGATGGGAAAGTAGAGTTGATCCTATTAAATGGCTGTTGCTCCTATTTCTTATGCTCTTAGGTTCTTATCAGTCAAAAATATTGCAGGGCACACTTTTCCTTTCTACTGATATGCAAAGATGGTGTACAACAGGACACAGCAGAAAAGAAACAAAGGAGGGCAAGCACACCAACGTGTTTTACCCCTTATGGAGTAAACAGTACTGGCCATCATGAAAAAGGAAATTGCTGAAACTGTGGCCACTGGTAGGGCGAGAGGCATCAATGATGATGGTATGTACATACGTAATTCTCCTCTCTTCACAATTCTCCTCAGGCTCAAAAGCTGCAGATGATGTAAGCACATTCTTCTTACTTATTTCTCACCCCTCACCACAACACAACCCTATCCCCATTTCATTTTCAATACCAAAGTAGTGGAACCTCCCCTGCCATAGGATGAAGAGCAAGAAGACATTGAAGACACAAAATTTGAAAGAATAGTGAACTGAGTTGGATAGTAGTAGACTTGAAGAGTTAATAGACAGGCTGGCCAAAAGGCCAGACATATGGAAGATGAAATTTAATGCCGGAAACCGAGAAGTGATACATTTTGGGAGGAAGAGTGAGGCAATATACACTAAAGGTTACAATTCTAAAGGGGATGCAGGAACTCGAAGACCTGAAGATATTTGCATAGATTATTGAAGTTGGCAGGACAGGTTGCAAAAGTAGTTAAAAAGGCATATGGATTCCTGTGCTTTATAAATAGAAGCATAAAGTCCAAAAACAAGTAAGATGTGATGAACCTTTAGAAAACGCTGGTTCACCCTCAACTGGAGTATTGTGACGAACTTTGGGCTCCACATTTTAGGATGGTTTTTAGAGCAGGCTTGTCTAACCTCCAGCCCACAGGCCGCATGATCCAGCCTGCCGTGTCGTTGGACTCAACTGTCAAAGACAATCTGGACAGAATTTTGAAGAATGCTGTGATCCTGCTCACCCAATGCAGGCTGGTTTCTCTATGCATTGGCTCTTGATTAGCTCACCAGTGAGCCTAACACCAGCCAATGCAGGGAGGAGCCGGCCTCTGATTGGATGAGCAACACGTATTCAGTTGTCAGGTAAGTTTTAATTCTCGGTTTCAGCATGGGGAGCTCAGAGCAATGGGTAAGTTCAGCAGGGAGTAGCTGCAGCAGGCAAAGCTGGGGGTGGGGGTTGCTTGTGTGGCCTCCATTTTAATTTACTGGGAGTAGTGGGGGTGTAATGGACTTGGCAGGCCTGCACCTCTGAAGGCCTCAGGCAAGAAGTGGGGAGTCTGAGGAACGGGGAGCCAAGGAGCGAGGAGCGGAAAGCCCAAGGGCCAAGGAGGCGGGGAGCAGGAAAGCCTGAGGAGCAAGGAGCATGAGGGCCAAGGAAGTGACGAGTGGGGGGCTCGAGGGACAAGGAGGTGAGAAGCAGGGAACCCAAGGAGCAGAGAGCCTGAGGGCCAAGGAGGTGCAGAGGCCGAGGGGCAGGGAGGTATCCAGAGTGGGTTCCAGACAGGCTGGAGTGGGGCCCAGGTCCTCAGAGCAGGGCCTAAGCAGGCCAGAGCACAGCATGAGGCAGCGGGAGTGGTGCCCACTGGTGTCTGAGTAGGTGAGTGACTTGAGAGTGTGTGAGGGGGAAAAGAGTGTGAGTCTGGGAGGAGAGTGAATGTGAGTGGGAAGGGTGAGTGTGAGTGGGAAGGGTGAGTGTGAGCAGGAGGGAGAGTGAGTGTGAGGGGGAGAGAAAGTGAGTTTAAGGGGGGAAGAGAGGATGAATGTGTCCATAAGTCTGGCTCATTCCCAGGATCAGGGTTCTCATACCCCTCACCCCACGCACATCATGCAGTCTCATCCACTGTCACAGTGGATGAGGGTAAGTGAGTGAACACCCTGAGCCTGGGAGTGAACCGGACACACACTCTCACCCTATTGTACTCTAATACCCATCTTTATTTATTACTCTTTTTTCCTCAGCAAGCTGTTTCTTTTCACACCTCAGTATTTTTTAAACCCATTTAACATTGTGCCAAACTTTATCTTTCTGAAATTTGCTCATCAGCCCTTTGAGTGAGAAAAATCTTGAAATGTGGCCCCTGCCACATGAAAAGGTTGAACAAGCCTGTTTTAGAGAAAAGATGCAGAAAGGACTTCTAAGAATGGTTCCAGTTAGACTGATAGATTGGAGAAGCTGGGTTTGTCCTCCTTAGTGAATGGAAGATTCGCGAGGCTTTTGATAGAGGTATTCAAAATCATGGGATGGTTAAACAGAGTGGATAGAAAAAAGTATTCCCAGTGGAGGAAAGGTCGAGAAGTAGAGGATACATTTAAAGTGGTTGACAAATAGAATTGACATGAGATAAAACTTTATGCAGTGAATGGTTAGGATATGGAATGTATTGCCTGAAAGTGTGCTGGAGACAGATTTGACCATGGCTTACAAAATGGAATTGGACAAGCATCTGAAAGGATAAAATATCATTGCAAGGATATGGAGAAAGGGCAACGGAGGGGGGGACCAGCTAACTTGGTCTTATAAAGAGCTGACATGGGCCGAATGGCCTCCTTTGCATAAAAGGAGGCCATTTGGCCCATGTCAGCTCTTTATAAGATCAAGTTAGCTGGTTAGCATATGTAACCATTCAATGATTCTATTCTGTGATTGTATTCAGTTATCACTCAATCATAAACTTGCAGCTACTAGAGAAACTGACACGTGTGCAATGGAGGTTAGGATAACATGTTAATCGTATCTTAATTATATTGTTGAGATACGCAGGTGAAGGGCATTATTTAATTAAGTACTTAGAGCCCTTATAATGAGATACCCCTCCGCAACCGGTGTGCATCGCTGTGGCTGGAGTACATCATTGGTCCCCGAAATGAGATTTTCATTGAATTCAGTAAGGTTCCTTTACATGTTTTCTTTAGTTACAGTCCCCCTTAGGGGCTATCACTTGGTTTAATTGGCATTTTTCTTCGGTTGGTTAATTTGCTAATTTGTTAAATTTGTTTAATTGATATGCTCGAAAGAGTATACAGAGATACTGTTCCACAACCAGTGGACGCTGCAGGGGCTGGAGTGCCTCTGCAGCCCCCAAAACCACATTTTGGTTTAATTAGTTAAGTTTTCTTTGGAGTTTTGTTCTGTTACAGTGCCCCTTTAAGGGCTATCACTTTAATTTGTCTTGTTAATCTGTTAATTTGCCCACCTGTTTATTGTTTTATTCATAAGAGTACAAAGAGAGACTCTTTGGGTTCTGATGAAGAGTCATACGGACTCGAAACGTTAACTGTATTCCTCTCCGCAAATGCTGTCAGACCTGCTAGGTTTTTCCAGCTATTTTTGTTTTGGTACGAAGAGAGACTGCTGGGACACTGGGTTGGTAGGTAGGAGGCAGATATATAGAATGCTGCATTCTGTAAATGAAGGAACTATCAAGAAAAGGATTTGTGTCTGGTTTCATACTTCATCATCTGGCTTAGGATCCATTTATCATAGTAGCAGAGGATGATTGCCTAAACGTGAAGTTTGGAGACTAAGGCTTTTTTTCAGACAGAAGATTGTAATTTGAGTTTCTTTTGAGAAGAATGGCTGAAACCAAGTATAAATTGTCAGAGCATGATTTCCGACTGATTTTCTCTGAATATGAGCCTTATAAACAATTGAAAAATGAAGTGGATAGGTGGACATGGGTTTTGTCCTTACCAAAGAGAAAACAAGGTATGGCCTTGGTACTTTTGCTTCCTATCAAAATCAAAATCAAGTGCAAAGTATTTTGTGAGCTAGAGCCCATCAGTTGGACACTGATGGAGGTTTGGATATTCTATTAAGTTTCATAGATCATACTTCTTATAAATTGTATCCATTAAATGTACATGAGGTATGGTCAGCCTTTGACAAATTTAGAAAGATAGATGGCTATTCCATAGAGGAATATATAATGGAATTTAAAAGGCTATATAAAAGATAGTCTTATTACAGAAATTCAATTTGGAAATTCCTCAGTTGGAGCTCGCTTTCAAATTGTTGGATTATGCTAAAGTATCGCACATGGATAGGCTTCCAGTCTTAACTGGAGTTAGATTCTCAGAAAGAGACATAATTTTGGATCAGAGATCGGATGCTTCAAAAAAGATTTCTGAGAAAACAATAATTTCCAGCAACCTTCATAGCACACAAATGGGACATTTGGCATTGGCACAGAAGATGGGAGGACTCAATGGTTGCGGCCTTTCAAGCTAGTTCAGATCTGGGGCACAGGCATCAATATAACGGAAGAATCACAGAAAAGGAAATGAGGATGGAGACATTTTTGTCAGATGAGGCAGACGTTAGGATTGGAACAATAATAACAGACAAATGAACTCCTGGAGCTATCAAAAAATGGGATTGGAAATATCATTATGTGGTTAATTGTCCAAAATGGAACAACAGGGTTTTCGAGGCAACACATGAGATGGAAGGTTTGAAAGTGAAAGATGATGATATTGTCAGTTTAGGGGAGTTGTGGTGGTCACAAAAATCTTCAGTTCGGTACAAGTCGCAGATTCATTTAATTGTACTGTGTTGGAGATTGGTTGGATATCAACAGAATGTGGAACGAATTGGTTGAAATATTATTTAGGTTTACTCAGTATTAAGTGTCACGGACGCTTTAAAAGTTGTTTCCCAAAAGTCACCTGTGAACAATATGTATGTTTGTGTGTGTGTGTATTTTCTTACCTGTCGAGTGAGAAATTCAATTTAAAATAACCCAGCAGCAAAGCCTTTCCACTTAAATGAAGAGAAGTTTAGTTTATTTCACTCAATTGCTCTGGAAATTACCTAAGAAAGGATAAACTTGCTAACCCACATGTACACAAAGATTAGTTACAAATGGAAATAAAACGATAGTTCTAAAAATTGGATCTGTTTAGTGCAGGCCCTGACATTTTTGAAGTTGAGATGTTGCATTGTCTGAAGTGAAGGTTTTGAAGTTGTAGGATTGTCTCTGCAGCTGCAATGCCTTCTGTCAAATTGCCAGAGATTGCTTGAGCAGGTGAGCTTAGTAGGTGGAATCAGCTTTTACAGGGAAGAGAGGAGGTTCCTTCTGGTTCTGCAGGCGTGGAACTTTCAAACTGTCTAGTTATTTACAACAGAAGCCATGGTTGTTTCTGGGTGCCTTTCTCAGTCTCCCTCTGGTTTAAAGCTTCTTCAAGATAGTTCCCTGCTGATCTGCCCATTTCCTGCCCTTTTCAATGCTTTTTTGTAGGTAAGGCAAGATGACCTCCAATGTCAAGTGACCTGTACAAGAATGCCAAGTCACTTTCCATATAAGGCAAGGGGTAATTCCATTACACTTATCTGAAGTCTCCTTACCCTCTGTAGTGATTAAAAGGGTCAAGGTTGTTCACAACTTATGGTGGCTTTGTATTTTGAAGAAAAGCTATCAAGTCAGTGAATTTCTGTTTACTTTATTGGAACACTCATTCAATTTTAAATGTAAATGACTGAGGATGTATGCGCTCTGTCTGGCTGTAGGTATTCCAGCCCAAATCCACAAGAAGAAAGTCAAGTTACGCTCGGAGTCCATTTTAGAAACAATCTTTAAACTCAGTCCAAGGTTTACAAAATGTGACCTTCAAATCAGATTTTCTATAAAAATTGTAATATCATAAATGCACACCATAACATAAAGATCAAACTAAGGTCAGGAAATAAAGTTTTACTTGCTTCAGGTTTGGTGATGGCAACACATTGAGGTCACTGGAAAGAGTGGTGATTGCAGGCAGAATAGCTGGAGTAACCACTGTATGTGGTACAGATGTGTTATCTACTGAAAAAACTTTGCTGCTGAGCAAGCCTTCCATTAAAACGGCACAAATGAGATTGGACATGGAACACGATAAAGCAATTACCTTTGGAAAGTCAGTAGATTTGAACTTTCCCAATTAGGACATTATTGCATCCCTTCAACAAAACATAGCATTTCCAATCAGAATGTTAAGGAGGTGTTAGCGGCATCAGGTAATAGGCGTTTGAGAGAAAAAAAACAAATTGTCTTAAAGCTGCATCGACAGTTTTCTCATCCATCTTGTCACGGATTAAAGGTCCTACTGTAGGACACAGGTGTGGTTGATGATAAATACACAAAGCTTATTGAAGAGATTAGTAAAATAGGTATGGGACAAGGACATTTTCATCTTGGATTCTGCAACATGGCGATTGTGTTTCTTTGTCTGCTTTACACAAAGTCGCCAATATCACGCATGGGACTGGCAAACTATATGTGGGTTCAGTTTGTTTTAAGATACATTGCAGGATGGTTCCGCAGATAGATCTACATTAGGGATTCAGCAACCATTACTCACAAGGACTGCACAGCTGCAATGGCTACATCTACAATGAGATGCTGGTCACATGCTGCTTTACAGCCTGGTTACTTGATCGTTTGCGTAATCCCTTAAAGTGATATCACAACATCCCCTTTTTTCCAAGAAAATATTACATACATTAAGGGCAGAATTTTACGTTCTGGGATTGAGCGAGCAGCCGAACCGACCCGACTGACCAAGGGTGAAATTGTGCGAGATTACATTGGGCAGGTGTCACAACGTCATGAGGACATCGTCCAATATGCGGTATGCAAGCGCATGCAGAAGTTGGAAGCGCACCCACAGACAATTAATCTGGCAATTAAGCCACCTTAATACCCAATTGTTTGCGATTTTACATTGCCCGTGCAATTTAGTGGTTGGCGCAGGGGCAACACAGGTAGACAGCCACCCTGTTTTTATTGGTTTCTCCATCCAGAGCGTGATAAAAGTCATCCGGAGCAGTGGCAATGTGCATAGTTAGGAGCTTAGGTGAGAGTTACATGTTGGTTGATTCCTGATAGTTCATAGTATTTTCAGTTGTTTTGGAGGACTCTGCCTTTCTTGTTTTTTTTCAAGTTGTTTGGCACAAACTGTCTTGGAAGCTTTCTGCCGAATGCACCCTTCAGTGCATGAGAGTGCCATCTACATTTCTGCAAATGGGGATTGTTTACTCAACTGGTGGAACCTCCTCTGAAGAGGATGAGAGAGCCAGAGGGAGAGGATGTCAGGTGTCAGCAGGTAGTGACCCAGAGAGCAACCTGTGGGAAGAGAGGTGCAGCCACAGGGGGTGTAGGGCCAACAGGAAGTGCAAGGTGGAAGGGTCCGCAGAAGACGGCACTATCCTGCATCTAGAGTCTACAGACATCACTCCAGCTACCTCAACGTATCTGAGGTGCAGTGCTGAAGGAGGCTTTGCCTGTCTAGGGAAATTGTAGCCTCCATGTGCCAGATGATTGGACCAGAGATTGCTTCCGCTTCCAACTGTGTAGGTGGCCACCCTATGCTAGTGATTCTAAACTTTACAGCTTTACAGTAGCCCTCAACTTTTTCGCCTCCGATTCTTTCCGGAGTCAGTGGGGGATCTGTGTGGAGTGTCCCAATCTGCTGTTCACAGTTGCGTTAAGATGGTCACTGACGCTCTCTTCAGGCGGGTCATGACCTTCATTCATTTCCGAACCAACGAAGCCAGGCAAGTTGAGCAAACCTGAGGCTTTGCAGCAATTGCTGTGTTCCCTCGATCCAGGGTGCCTTGGACTGTACTCATGTGGCCATCAAAGCACCAATGGGTGAGCCAAGTGCCTTTGTGAACAGAAAGGGGTTTCACTCCATGAACATTCTTGTGATCACGGGACATAGATTTTGCAAGTCTGTGTGCTGGATTCCCTGGAAGTGCCCCTGATGCCTACATCCTGCGACACTCCCAGGTGCCAAGGCTGTTCATGGCTCCAGCTTGGTTGGATGATTGGTGATAAAGGCTATCTCTTGAAAAGGTGGATATGGCGCTACTCGGGCACTCAAGGACAGAAGCAGAGGAGTGGTACAACATAAGCCAGTGATTGAGAGGACCTTTGGGCTTCTGAAGATGAGGTTCAGATGCCTGGACCGATCAGGGGTAGCTCTGCAATCCTTCCGAGCACATCTCATTTATAGTCATTGTGCAGAGTGCAGCAGACAACCTGGCTCTGTCAAGAGGGTACCCATTGGAGGATAAAGACAGCGAGGCAGCTCCACAGGCTGCTGAGGAAGTGATGGTTCTGATGAGCCGGGGAGGCACAGGGTGAGGACGTGGAGGCTGACATGATGAACCTTCAGGAAGGCTGGGACACCAGGGAGGCCTTGATTCTCCACACGTTCAACTAGGCATCCAAGGCATGGCTTGAAATTTAGGCCAAGGTTGTACCTCCTGAATAAACATTCCTGATGATGCCATCCTATATCCCCGTTGTTGATTCATAACCTCTGAAATAAAGTTTGCAGCCCTTACTGTCTATCACGAGTCACGAGCCCTGTACCTATGAAAAACATGAAGCACACTCAGGCCATGAAAAGAAATGCCGTGAAAAGAAAAGAAATATTTATGTCTTGATGATGTTGACGCAAAATGAATATAAATCTATCCCTTGTTGATGTAGCCACACAATGAACATATGTAAAACATAAGACGTAGGCGCAGAAGTAAGCCATTCAGCCCATTGAGTCTGCTCCGCCATTCCATGAGATCATGGCTGATCTGATAATCCTCAACTCCACTTTCCTGCCTTTTCCCTATGACCCTTGATTCCCTTACTGATCAAAAATCTATCTATCTCAACCTTGAATATACTTAACGACCTAACCTCTACAGCCCTCTGTGGTAAAGAATTCCACAGATTCATTACCTACTGAGAGAACAAATTCCTCCTCATCTCTGTTTTAAATGGGCGACCCCTTACTCTGAGATTATGCCCTCTGGTCCTAGACTCTCCCACAAGGGGAAACAATCTCTCAGCATTTACCTTGTCAAGCCTCCAAAGAATATTATGTTTCAATAAGGTCGCCTCTCCTTCTAAACTCCAATGAATACAGGCCCAACCTACTCAACCTCTCCGTCCATACCCAGGATCAACCTAATGAACCTTCTCTGGACTGCCTCCAATGCCAGTATATCTTTCCTTAGATAAGGGGACCAAAATTGTTCACAGTATTCTCGGTGTGGCCTTGTATAGTTTTAACAAGACTTCCCTATTTTTATACTCCATTTTCTTTGAAATAACGACCAACATTCCATTTTGTTTCCCTATTAGTGTCTTCTACCGTGAAGACTGAAGCAAAGTATTTATTCAACTCTTCTGCCATTTCTTGATTCTCCATTATTATTTCCCCAGCCTCATTCTCTAAGGGGCCTATGTTCACTTTGGTCTCTCTCTTCCTTTTTATATATTTAAAGAAGCCCTTACTGTCTGTTTTTATATTACTTGCTAGTTTACCCTCTAATTTTATTTTTCTCCCACTTTATCATTGTTTTCATCATCTTTTGTTGGCTTTTAAAACTTCCCCAATCCCCTGGTTTACCACTAATCTTTGCCACATTGTATGTTTTTTCTTTCATTCGATACTATCCTTAACTTCCTTAGTTAACCATGGTTCGTTTATCCCCTCCCTAGAATCCTTCTTTCTCACTGGGATGTCTTTGTTGTGAGTCATGAACTATTTTCTTAAATATCTGCCATTGTTCATCAACCGTCTCTTCTGCTAAATGTCTTTCCCAGTCCGCTCCAGCCAACTCTGCCCTCATTCCATTGTAATTACCCTTATTTAAGTTTAGCACAGTTGTTTCCGACCCAAGTTTCTCACTCTCAAACTGAATGCTAAATTCTACCATGTTGTGGTCACTGTTTCCTCGGAGATCTTTCAATCTGAGATCATTTATTAAACCTGCATCATTACATGTTACCAGATCCAAATTAGCCTGATCCTTGGTTGGATCCATAACATATTGTTCAAAGAAACTGTCCTGGACACACACTATGAATTCTTGCTCACGGCTACCTCTGCCAATTTGATTTTCCCAATCTGCATGAGGATTAAATTCACCCATGATTAATATACTGCCTTTTTTACATGCCCTCATTATCTCATGATTTATTCTCTGCCCTACAGTATAGCTACTGTTAGGTGGCCTATAGACTACTCCCGCCAGTGTCTCCTTCCCCTTGTTATTTCTTGCCTCCGCCCATTTGGATTCTACATCTTATGATCCAAGATCATTCCTTGCTATCATACTTATTCCATCTCGTACTAACAAAGCTACCCCACCACCCTTTCCTTCCTGCCTGTCCTTTCGAAAAGTCGCAAAGCCCTGAGTATTTAGTTCCCAGCTTTGATCTCCTTGTAACCATGTTTCTGCAATGGCTATAAGATCATACTCATTAACCTCTATTTGTGCCGTTCATTCATTTACTTTGTTCCGAATACTACGTGCATTTAAGTAACAGCCATTAATTTTGCCCTTTTACCATTTTTTCCCCCTTTAACCCTATTTGCTGTTTTTTTAATGTTTGTACGTTGTGCCCCTTCCTGTCTGGGTATCATTACTCGGAGCTCAGGGTTAACACAGCACTCACAATCCTCATGGACTTCTCCATGACAGTGTCCATGGCATGCAGACCCTTGGGGATCTCCACCAGATCTTTCTGTGACATCTGAGCATCTGCTGCCTGATGGACGGCTCCAAAGACTCGTCATCTGCCTCAGACTCAGCATCGTCCTCATCTCCAGCAGTCCTCTGACAGCTGGCCCCCTGGGCACCCTCTGCCAGCTTCTCATGCGAGTGTGCATTACCATCTGAGCCAACAAACTCATGCCTATTGACGTGCATGTGCCTCTGCAGGTGCCTGGTTCCGAGGGAGGATGTGACATGGGTGGATCTGGCTGGGGGTCCTGCTCAGGTGTTAAAGGGGGTCCTCAAGGTCTCGGCAGCCTTTTGAGGATGGCTCATTTGAGGGAGCAAGATAATAGGCAGAAACGACATTTTATCTGCCAGCCGCAATGGCGGCTTTTCACACCATAACATGCTAAACCCACCGTATTAATTGTGTATTCCCGGGAAACCCTGTCGGATTCCCATCCCCCTGACAAGCTGGTTTAAACTCTCCCCAAAAGCACTAATAAATTTCCCTGTGAGGACCTTGGTCCTGGTCTTGCTAATGTGTAACCCCTCCTCCTTGTACCACTTGTCCCAGAACAGGCCCTAATGTCTCAGAAATCTAAAGCTTTCCTTTCTGCACCATCTCTCCAGCCATGGGTCATTTGCTCCATCTTTCTATTTCTGTACTCACTAGCATGTGACACTTAACCCTGAGATTACTGCATTTGAAGTCTTGCTTTTTAATTCTCTATCCTAGCTCTTTAAAATCTGTTTTCAGGACCTTGGGCAGAATTTTCTGTGAGCACTGCCGGGCACTGATGTGCGATCTGGTTAACGACGGCGGGAAGGCAGGTCACGATTGTCCGCTCAGCCTGTCAACAGCGGACTGCGTTTCCTGCCAATGGTCGACGGTGAGCTCATTATAATACATCAGCATATCATTAAAAGGCCTTCCCGCCAGGCTCTTGGACCCCTGCCGGATCGTCCGTCCATGTTGGTGGGAAAGCACATTGACATACTTCACAACAGCACACACTTGGCGGCCTTCACTTTGGGGAGCTCAGGTGAGTGAACAGCATGATTTTCCACAGCTCGCCAGGGTCACCTGTTGCTTTGCAGGTTTCAGGGGCACCTGGGGGCCTGGGTGAAGTGCCGCCCTGCCTTGGCAGCAACTGTTTTCGGCGGGTGGGGGGGCGGGATGGGGGTGGTGTCTGGCAGCAACTGCTGCCCTGGCGTTGGATCCCGTGCACAAGCAATCGAGGTGGGGGGCAGGGTAGGCAAGGAAAGTGGTTACGCAATAGGGATACCTGCATAACCTGACCATCCATCTGCAACTGAGACAGTTCAGGCGCAACCACAGTAATAATATGATTGGCTTGGGTTCCTAGCCTGCCCGCCTACGCAAGCAACGCAGAGGCACCAAAGTGCCACCAAGCCCTCCAGACCTTACACCCCACCATCCTGACATAGACTGTGATCCTGCGACCATTATACTGGACCGCACAGCAGTTGGACTGCACAAGCTGTACAATCTCCTCGCCAATGCCGGCCATGTAGCAGTCACTGCTGGAGATGCTCACAGCCCCTTGCAATCTCACCATCCCAGTTTGGACCAGTGTCCCCCATGTCACAGGTTGTCAGGGCAGCCATGCAACGCACTCAAGGGGCAGTCACACAGGGCCAGGAAAGGATGCTAAGTAAACCTGTGCTAACCATGTCTCTCTCTCTCTTTCATGCTGCAGGAGGACCACGTCAGGATCATGGATCCTGGTGACCTAGCTGTATTCCTGATGGCCTACAGAGAGCGAAGAAGGAGGAGGAGAGAGCGACTGAGGCTCCTGACCGCGCAAAGGCAGGAGCAGCAACCTCAGGAAGAAGGGGCAGCTGGGGCTCCCGCACACGCTACCCAGGAGCGACAGTGAGCCATGGCTGGTCAGCGCCTAGCAACACCTAGGGTTTATAGATGTCACCTGCCATTCCTGCAGATGACTGAGAATCAGTGTCACTGAAGACTGCATGTGTCTAGGGACCTGGCCGCTCACACTTACTGCAGGACATGGCGCCAAGGGGACATGGAGGGCATCCACTGCCAGTGGCTGTGAAAGTGACCGCGGGGCTCAATTTCTATGCCAGTGGCTCCTTTCAGGGCTCCACAGGTCTCAAGCCTCCAACCACAAATGCATCCATGAGGTCACAGATGCCATCTTCTCGAGGACACACAACTTTGTGCATTTTGCCCAGGACTGGGACAGCCAGGATGCAAGGGCCATTGGATTCGCCCAGGTCTCGGGATCCCCGCAGGTGCAGACTGTGATCAACTGCACCCATGTGGCGCTCAGGTCTCCGTCACCACACAAGGTGGATCACATCAACTGCAAGGTCTTCCACTCACTCAATGTGCAGCTGGTATGCGACCACCAGAAGCACATCCTGCAGGCGTGCGCACGGTTTCCAGGGACTGTCCATGATGCCAACATCTTCAGCTGCTCACAGGTCCCTGCAGTCTTCCTGGGTTCACAGAGGCTGCAGGGATTGCTCCTTGAGGACAAGGGCTACCTGCAGAGGCCGTGGCTGATGACACCCGTGCAGTGGCCTCAGACTGCAGCAGAGCGAAGCTATAATGTGGCTCATGCTGCAACTCGCAACTTGGTGGAGCAGACCATCAGAATGCCTACGATGTGGTTCCGGTGCCTGGACTGGTCTGGTGGAGACCTGCGTGCAATATAATCCACAGAGGGTGTCACACATCATCGTCTGCTGTGCCCTTTACAACCTGGCACTCCAACGGGGAGATGAGCTGGCTGAGGAGGAGATGGAGCAGCTGGAGGTCTCTTCGGATGAGGAGGACAGCAGCGGGGATGAGGTTGAGGAGGTTCTCGATGGCTAGATGAGGCAGGCGCGCTCGGGAGGCCCTCATAGCTGCCAGATTTGTGGAGGATGATGACGACATGCACTGAGGTGTCCCCATAGATCCTCACATCGCAGTTGTGAACCTTTGACTCCAGTCTGGCTTATGGCAGCTCCTGTCATGGAGACGCAGCAGAGGCCCTAATAGTCGCTTGATCGCTGGAGGATGATCACAACATGCAGTGAGGACACTCCATGAATCTTCACATAGCCTCTGTGAATGCCTGACTCCTGTCTGGCCGAGGGCAGCTCGCTTGCGCTCCATGATCAAGCCATCTCATAGAGACGTAGCCATGAAACTTTAGACACATCCGCTGCTATGTCTGCCTTCACCGCCTGAGTCCTTCAGGAGCTGGTGCACAGCATCACTGGTCACAGACACTGGTGTGATGGGGGCCAGCCCTATTTTAAATCTCCTGAGAACACACAGAGAGAATGCGAAAACTATGTGGCACTTGCCCACTACATTCTAGCAGCAATTACCAGCACTGCCGAGGAGCAGGCATCAGTAAAGTTTCCAGAGAGTGTGAGGCCGGACCATCACTGTGGTCTGAAAGCCGCACAGAGCACAGGGAAGAGGCCCTGGACTGAGACACCTGCCTTTTATCTTATGCAGAAAGGTTTCACATCCGAGTGACAAGAACACTGCTCATTAGAACAAGGAGCCACAGGCAGGAGACATTCTTAGGAGTTTATTGATAACAGTAAACAGTATGTTCAAGTAATTAACACCCATGTCCAGGCTGTGCAGCTACTTTTCCTTAACGAGAGGTGTCAGCTGTGGCTCAGTTCATAGCACCCTCGCCTTTGAATCAGAGGGTTGTGGGTTCATGTCCCACTCCCGGAAACCAAGAACTGTGAATGTACTCGAAAGAGTTACAATCTGTGACTGTTGATAACTTGAAAGAGTTACTTTTCCTTAACGAGAGGTGTCAGCTGTGGCTCAGTTCGTAGCACCCTCGCCTTTGAGTCAGAAGGTTGTGGGTTCATGTCCCACTCCCGGAAACCAAGAACTGTGAATGTACTCGAAAGAGTTACAATCTGTGACTGTTGATAACTCGAAAGAGTTACTTTTCCTTAACGAGGTGTCAGCTGTGGCTCAGTTCATAGCACCCTCGCCTTTGAATCAGAAGGTTGTGGGTTCATGTCCCACTCCCGGAAACCAAGAACTGTGAATGTACTCGAAAGAGTTGCAATCTGTGACTGTTGATAACTCGAAAGAGTTACTTTTCCTTAACTGCCCTAACCCTGCTGCTACATCTTGGTACTCCTCGGACATCCACAGCAGAGGTGGAGGCAGTCTGCTGACTGTGACACCCTGTCTGTGATGACTTTGGCAGGCATCCTTTGGAGGGCCGCAGCCTGCGTTCAGAGTCCTGCTGTATGTCAGTGGCACCCTCCTCAGCCTGAGAAGCTGGAGCTGTGGAGGTCACAGGAAGAGGGGATTCAGATGGGCCGGACACTCCCAGAGTCACCTGGGGTGGATGACCCTGGTGTGTGCATATGCTGATCCTCCTCCCCATGGGTGCCCGAAGGCTCCTGGCTGACTCCATGAGGGGTAGGGGTAGCTGGAGTGAGATCGAGCTGCCTGGCATCCCTCTCGCATATACACTGCTGGAGGCCAACTATGGCATCAGCAATGGAATTAAGCCCGCATGGCAGTGCAGAAGCGACATCCTGGACCAAGATCTCCATGACGGCCGCCCTCCTGTCAGTGTTGACCCCGGTGCGTTGCAATGCCAGTGCTATCACCTCAGCCTGAAGACAGATGGACTCCTCTATAGTGTCTTGCAATCTGAGGAGTGCAGTGGACATTCCCTCCTGATTTTCCCTAGCTTGCCTTTGCAGCTCTAGCAACTGTGACATGACCAAGCCCAGAGGCTCATCATTTGACTCAACTCAACAGGTTCCTGGCCTCCAGCAGCCCTCGAAATGCCAGGGACCTGGGAAGTCCCTGCCGCCACCTACTGTAGATCAGTCTGTGCCCTTTGCTCACCAGTATGTGATCCCGTGCCTATTCACTGTATAGTGTTATGACACAGCAGTTTGGTAAAGACTAAGTTATTTAAAATCCCAGAGGGAAATTTTAAACAACTGCCATAACCTAAATTTTCCAATTGGTATGTTTTGAGTTGCAACTGTAAATTCAGGAATAAGACCACCAGTTCTCGCGAGGTTTTTATATCAAACTAAATGAAACATTTATTAATTTACAACAAATTAAACATGTACACATGGCTACAAATTACTACTATCATAACTTTTAACAAATTCCCAAGTTAATCTCCACTAAGGCAACAATAACCAATAGACTTAACCAGACATCAGGGAAAGCATTTTAACTTTACAAATTCGAAATGTGGTTCCTTTCAATTTGTTCCTTTGCAGACAGTTGTAGTCTTACAGGCTTAGATCTTACTTGCTTCTGACCTGCACAAACTCCTCTCAGGTTATACCTAGCCTTTCTCTTTGAATGTAAATTCTCATTGTATCACCAGGCCCTTTGAACCCCTTTCATAGTACCAATTTTATTAATAATATAAACATTGCTTGGTGTCTCTTAGCTAGGTGCAAGATTTTACTCCCACTCTTGAATGCTCTATTCAACAAAATGCAAATGTACCCTCCATCTCTGTTTACATCTCAAAGTTACTATACACCAAAGCACCCAGACTAGCTGGCTTTAATCCAATTAACACACACAGACTAAATCTCTATTTTAAAAAAAAATTCCAATAACATTATATACATTAATATCTCTTCATGACAGCTAGGACTCACCGAGGTGTGTGTGTCTCTGCACTGGTGGAGGGTGTGGGTGAGCGCTGTGATGGAACTTTGAGCAGGGTGCCTCCAGATTCCCTTTCAGAGGTTTCTTCGGGGCTTGATTGGAGGCTCTGGATCATGGAGTCTATCGGCTGTTTGGCAGATGCGCTTGCGAAAGCAAGGGGAGATAATTAGTGCATGGCAGTGGCCTGTGAAAGAGGACACATCACTCATGGCATAGTTGTCTGATGGATGTTGCACTGCTGGATTCTCATTTGGTAGATCAGCGCCGACCTCACCGTCAGCACAGGACCGGCCCAGAGCGTGGCCAGCCAGCTGGATGGCTCTGTTTTCAAAGTCCATAAGGACCTTGATTTCGGGCATTCCGAAATCTGTGACCTCTCTCCTGTTGTGTGCCAGCTTGTCCTGCATGGATAGAGATGGAGAAAGTGTAAGCAGGATGCCTGTCGGGCCAGATGATAGATGTGCCTGGCCTGTGTGGGTGGTGGGTGGTCCCATGAATGGGCTGAGGACAATGAAGGTGTGTGTGAGAGAGTAAGTGGTGATGTCCCTTGAACTGGCAGTGAGTGAGATCCCTGTGATGTGTTTGGGAGTGTGCGAGTTGAAAGTGATGGAAAGAATGACTTACCCCAGCGGATCAGAGAAGATCATTCATCGTCTAGCAACACTGGGTGCTGTCCTCTTCTGAAGGGCGTTGGCGCTGACCACCACTGCCACCGCCTCCCAAGCCGGCTTGGTCACGCTGCCCATCCAGTGGCCAGGGCACCCTGGCGGGCCTCCACAGCATCTAGCATTGAGGGATCTGTCAGTGAACTGGGGCGCTGCGGTCTTTTCTCCTTTGCTGCCCATGTCTCCAGGGCAGTGGTGGTGAGCTGGTAGTAATGAGTGGTCTGCTTTTTAAACATGGTGGCCAGTGTGATGCTCATGGCGGGGTGGGGGGGGAGGGGTGAATGAGAGCCCACCCTCCATGGAAACACGTGTTTCCCGGGAATGCATAATGAGGCGGGTTTGGGACAATATGGCGTGAAAACCTGCCATCACAGCCGGCGGGTAAAGCATCATTTTACCCGCCCGGCACCGGACTTGGTGCAAATCTGGGAAAATTCAGCCTCATATCTGTCTTTCTACCTATGTTGTTGGTACCATTGTGGACCATGGTCTCTGGCTGTTTACTATCCCCCATAAGAATGACCTGCAGTCATTCTGTGACATCCTTGATCCTGGCACCACGGAGGCAACATATCATCCTGGAGTCACATCTGTAGTATAAAGGCCCGGCACATAAAGCGTTAATGTGGGACTGAGTACATTACCACCCACACAGTAATGTAAGAAAACACATGACCCGTCACTTGGAGTGAATGTAGTGTTGGTCAGTGTGGTGTAGAAGCAAGCATGGAGACAGGTCCAAGCTTGGACCTTTACACTACCTATGTATATAGTTTCTCATAGTTAATAAATACTTATTGTTGAACCACCTAAGACAATGAATACCTTAATACCCACTGAACTATGCCCAACAGCTTACAACATGGTGGCAGCAAAAAGAATAACTCAAAGCCTCACAGAGATGGCAGAAGAAAATTAAAATGCTGGAAAACTGAAGAAAAAATTAAAGCATCCTGAAGAAAAGCTCAAAAAGCAAAAGGGCCGAAGGAAATCGCCAAAGAAGAGCTCCAAAGAAAGGCTTGGAAGCTGAAGGCAGAAATTTAATTCCTCACTACAGCAGAAGACTCCCATTGAATCCTGTGGAAGTCCAGCTTCAATATCCAGAGTGTGGAGAGTCAGCAGACCTAGCAGGCTAAGCTGAATGTTTAAAATTACTAGACAACAGAAGTCCTGAAAAGTTAAAAACTGCAGTGGTCAGAAATTGCCATTTAAATCGCAGTCCAAGAAACCCGATTCCTGCATCGGCACTTTAATACGTGGCAGCTGAATTCAGTCTGAACAAAGAAAATAAAATTAATTAAAAATTAATCATGACTGAGTTGGCAGCTTAAAAAACCCAGCAAAACCTGGCATTCACTGCTTCCAAGACCTGGGCACATGGTGCTAATCAGCCGATTGAGTTATTGTTGAAAAAAATGTAAATGCTGAAATCACAAATACCATTACTGCAGCAGCCTGCCAAAATTGGCAAGCGTGGGAAAACCATTGATGAAGAAGCATACAGCAACGACATCTTGGATTTTTGGAAACCTCTTTAAGCTGAGTCTGCAGTTTAGAATTTTAAACATAGATCGGAAATCCATTCTTCCAGATCAATCGGGTTTCTCGGACTGCGATTTAAACGGCAATTTCTGACCACTGCAGTATTTAACTTGTCAGGACTTCTGTTGTCTAGTAATTTTAAACTCTTAGTTTAGCACTGCTAGGTCTGCAGATCAATTTAGACTTATCCGAGGTCCAGATCACTTGCAAAATTGGGGACTTTGGGGAAAGCGATTCCTTAGATACATGATTGCTTCAGGCCTAGATAAAAAGACAGAAGCAGAAAAAGTGAACACGTGAATTTATTCAGTTGGCCTGATAGCTGATGATATAATGGCTAGACAAGGAATCAGTGAATCACCTGCAAAATTTGATGAAGTTGTAAAATCATTTGGTGCTTATTTTAACCTCAGAAGTAACAAAATGCTTGAAAGGGCTACATTTAATAAACGTGTCCAGCAGCTAGGAGATCCTATCAACTCCTTTATTAATGAACTGTAAGGAATGGATGAAGGCTGTGATTACAGTGACCTGTAATTTGAGCTAATCGGGGATAAAATAGTTGTAGGAGTGGTGGACAATGCACACTCAGACATGCTTCAAGTAGAGGAAGATTTAACTCTTGAGAAAACCATCCAGATTGTCGGGCAATCTGAAACCCATTTGAAGCACAGGTTCATATTAAGGGGAGAAAGAATACCATGGTACAAAGTAAACTGCACAGTCCAGTTAGTGAAACAGTACAGTAACAGGGACACTCCCTAACTGATCAGTAAGGCGACCATGCTAGTGGTTTGGAGCAAAGTGCCCCCACAGGCACAGGAATATAGGTACAGAGGCAGGCCATTCAGCCCATCAAGCCTATTCCACCATTCAAAACGATCATGGTTGATCAACCACTTTAATGTCTTTTTTCCCCACACTTTCCCTATATGCCTTTATCTTACTGGTATTTAGAAATCTGTCAATCTCTACTTTAAAATTATTCAATGACTGAGCTTCCACAGCTTTCTGGGGTAGAGGATTCCAAAGATCACAACCCTCTGAGCAAAAGATTTCCCCTCATCTCGGTCCTAAGTGGCTTCCCCCTTATTTTGAAATTGTGCCCCCTGTTTCTAGACTCCCCAATCAGGAGAAACATCTTACCTGCATCTACCCTGTCTATCCCTTTAAGTATTTTGTAGGTTTCAATGAGATCACCTCTCATTCTTCGAAGCTCTAGAGAATACAGGCCCAGTTTCCCCAAACTGTCTTCATAAGGCAGTCCTGCTATCCCAGGAACAAGTCTGGTGAACCTTCGTTACACCCCCTCTGTGGCAATAATATCCTTCCTAAGATAAGGGGACCAAAACTGCACATGGTACTCCAGGTCTAACCAAGGTTCTATACAATTAAAGCAAGACTTCACTACTCCTGTACTCAAATCCTCTTGCAAAAAAGGCCAACATACCATTAGCCTTCCTAATTGCTTGCTGCATCTGCATGTTAGCATTCAGTGACTTATTGACGAGGGCACCCAGGTCCCTTTCTACACTTTCTAATCTCTTACCATTGAAGAAATGCATACCTGCATATCTGTTCCTCCTACCAAAGTGGATAACCTCACAATTTTCCACATTATATTCCACCCGCAATGTTCCTGCCCACTCACTAGGTTGTCCAAATCCTCTTGAAGCCACTTTGCATCTTCCTCATGTGCACTGTGTCATCTGCGAACTTGGAAATATTACATTTGGTCTTCACATCCAAATCATTGAAATATATTGTGAACAGCTGGGGCCCAAGTACTGATTGTTGTGGTACCCCACTAGTCACAGCCTGCCAACGAGACCCGTTTATTCCTACTCTCTGGTTTCTGCCTGTTAGCCAATCCTTAATCCATGCCAGTATATTATCTCCTATCCAATGTGCTTTAATTTTGCTAACCAACCTTCTGAAAATCCAAATATACTATGTTCACCGACTCCCCTTTATCAATTCTGTTAGTAACATCCTCAACAAACTCCAACAGGTTCGTTAAACATGATTTACCATTCATAAACCTATCTTGACTCTGCCCAATGCAGTCATTATTACCCAAGTGTCCATTTATCACATCCTTTATAATAGATTCTAGCATTTTCCCGACTACTGATGTAAGGCTAACAGGTTTGTAGTTCCCCGTTTTCTCTCCCCCTCCCTTCTTAAATAGTGGGCTGACATTTGCTACCTTCTAATCTGCAGGAACCATTCCAGAATCAAAAGAATTTTGGAAGATGGTCACCAATGCATCCATAATCTCCATAGCAACCTCTATCAACATCCTGGGATGAAGTGGATTTATCAACCTTCAGTCCCTTTAATTTCTCCAACACAACCTCCTTATTGATACTAATTTCCTTCAGTTGCTCATTCTGCCTCGTCCCTTGGCCTGCGAGATTTCTTGTATCTTCCTTCAGTGAAGACGGACACAAAGTGATCATTTACCTTCTCTGCCATTTCTCTATTCCTCATTTAAATTCTCCTGACTTTGCCTGTAATAGACCCACATTTGTCTTAGCCAAACGTTTCCTTTTTACGTACCTATGGGCTGAATTTTTCACGGTGGGTGGGCTCGCAAGTGGTCGCGAAGCTGACCTCTGCCCATGATCGGCACCCAACCGAGATTTCACTGTGAATTGCATGCTGCAGTGCTCAGGACTGCCGGAGTGGGGCGGGAGGAGGGTGAGCGCTGAAGTTCGTGCATGCGCGCGGGTGCATGCAGTGAAAGCTCCCCAAGGCACAAAGCTGCCTCAGAGAGCTGAAGACTTTGAACAATCAAAACAAAGATATTAAAAATAATGAAAACATGTCCCCTCATGTGACTCTGTCACATGAGCAGGAACATGTTAAATTTGAGTGTTAAAAGGTTTTTTAAATCACCAGTCGAAACCTTATCCCGCCCGCCATCCAAACAGTTGGATGGGCAGCAAAAAATTCTAGTCAATTGATTAAGGGCCTTAATAGGCTGCTCATCATCGGCAGGCATGCTGCTGACTCCCGCGCGCGTGCCCACTGACCGTGCAAGTGCGCGATGATGTCGAGATGTTCGCCCGATGTCATCGCGTGACATTTTACGCTTGTTCGGGCCGGGCGCACACCCACCTGACGAGAGAAAAATTCTGTCCTGTATTAATGTCCGGCGATTTCAGTCCAATGCTTTCAATGTAATCAAATAGGAAGCTGTGCTAAGCCAAAACATCAAAACACATGGAAGACCCCAAGAGGATTCACAAGGTTGAGACAGCATGCCATGAGATCACAAAACCATGCTTCTTGGATACGGTGAAAGATCCTGGATTTTCATTCTAAAATATGGACATCTTGGTTAATAGCCATCTCACAATCTTTAAGTTGGACAAGGGAGTCTCTTGGACAACGAACCGTGGCTGAGACACACCTGGCTGTGAACAGCAGGCACACCGCTCTATGGGCCCGGAGGAATCTGACTTCTGGTCATAGACAAGATTCTGGAACCATGCCAGGCCAGGTATGGCGGCAAACAAATCTTCGAGCTGATGTACGTCTTCTGTCACCATTCTTTTTCTCTCTTGAGCAGAGATGCCTGTATGGCCCTGAATCTTTTCAAAACAGCGGACGATGTCAAGGCAATCACTTATATATTATACAGAACTGCAAGTTCCCAAGAGCTCCAACAAGAAAGATTCTCTCTCCACTGGGTCTTCAGCTGTGAATTGTCTTCTCTCTTTGCAGAGCAAACCTGCTTTCGTTACAGGTGCCAGAAGTCCATTATTGGTCAGACCAGCCAACCACTCAGATAGTTATCACGACACCTCGAGTCGATGACAGTAAACAAGAAACAAGGAACAAGAAGAGCCCCAACCTTTGGCTCCGATGCCAGTTGGAAAGATAAACCCTGAGACCACAGAGCAGATGCTGCAATCCCCAGCCAGCATGACAGTGGCATAAGCGATGCTGGAACCGAGTAGCAGCCATTCATTGATGACAGCACACCACACAGCCAAACGCAAAGGTGAGCTTACCACCAGGTCACACCATCACATCTTCCATCCCAGCGTGCATCATGGAGAGCCATACAAAAGAAGAAGATAAAAAAAGCACGATAGTGATGAGCCCAGAGTTTGTCTGCACCATAAAGAGCGGAAAACCGTAAACCAACCTCCATTTATCGCTACAAGTGGAGAATCGACAAAGAGCGATTCAATGCGAAAGAAGGGAAAAAGAGGATGAAAATACATCCACATGCCAAAATAACCTCTGATTCAACAAAGTTTGCCTGCAACAACAGAGCCTACAACTCCTCTGACAGTAGTGAGATCAAGAAATGGAAGGGTTATAAGGCCTCCAGACTGCCTGAAACTATAAACTTGGAGACCTGAGGGTGGGGATAGGAGCTGTTGGGATAGTTGTAATGATGTAATACATGGGGTAAAATGGATAACTTGTAAATACGTTGGATAAAGACTTGAGGGAGGTGTAGTGTAATGGTCTGGCACATAAAAGTTTAACATGGAACTGAGTACAGTACCACCCACAGTGTAACAGAACTCATGACCCGCACCTGTTGGACAGAGCCACGTGTAGAAGCAAGCATGGAGACAGCTCCTAGTGTAGACCTTTACTGTACCTATGTATATAATTTTTAGTAGTTAATAAATACTTACTTCTGAACTACCTAATACTACAAATACCTTAATATGACCTACCGAACTATGCCCAACACCTTACAACAAATTCAATGGCCACAGAAATGCCTAATTATTGAATCCGCTACCATGATTGCTCTTCCACTCTTCTTCCTCCCTTCCTGTGCAGCTAAGCCACCTGTGGTGCCGTGGACTTGGCTCTGGCTACACTCCTTTCAGGAACCATTGCCCTTACTAGTGTCCAAAATGGAAAACCAGTTAGTGAGCCTGACGGGCTCAGGTAAGTTCTAGATTGTTTGGCAGTCACCCATTTACTCTCTGCCTGTAATTTCTTAAGCTGTGGTGTGACCACCTTCCTAAACATGCTACCCATGTGGTTCTCAGCCTTGCGGATGCACCACAGTGACTCCAGCCATCCTTGAGTTCCAAAGCCCAGACCTCAAGTTTCTGCAACTGTTGACATTTCCAACACATGTGGTCATCTAGGCCACACCAAACATTCACAACTTCCCACACGCCACAGGATGCACGTTCTGCATTGTAAAGAGTGAGACTTTAGCAAGGAGAGTGAGGCTGGGCTGCTAAAAGCAAGACTTCATCAAGAAGTCAGGAACTCAGAAGGAGCTGGGAGTAGCAGCAGGGAGATGGACCTGTTTGAGACCTGCTGAGCTGTGCAGCTTCAGCTTCCAGCATGTGTTGAGTTTGGGAGAAAAGAAATTCAGACAGTGAGTTTGATTGGTTTGTCAGTAACCGCTATTGGAAAATACCTGTACAGAGCTAGAATTTAGAAAAACGTAAACTTTTAAATAACCCTACCCTTATAATTGATAACCTTATAATTAATTTCACGACACTAGCAGAAAAGAAATAAAAAACTAGTGAGCCCATTATTTCCTTTCTTCTTAACTGATGGCATTTATTGGACTAATAAGGATTAAGTTAGTATGGTAAGTGGGGTGAGAGGAGGCATTAATTTACTTAAAAATTAATTAAGAAAATAACTAATTAGTTACTTCATTAAGATACAATAAGGATGGCAGGGCAGGTGATGCACTCCGACTGCAGGATGTGGAAGCTCATGGATGCCAATGTGATCCAGGGCAAATGTGTCTGCAATAAGTGTCTGAGGCTTGAGGAGATTCAACTCAGATTCAATGATTTGGCACTGTGGACACTGCGACACATCAGGGAGGGGGAATCTTACCTGGACACATTATTTCCGGAGGTGGTTGTACCAGTTGCCCCCTTTAGGATAGGATCTTCTGTTTTGGTCAGTCGTCAGGGACAGGAGGGTGGGACCTCAAGTGAGGCAGGTAAGAGGATCAAGAAGGTAGAAGTGGAGGACCCTCAGCCCTTGAAATTGTCTAACAGGTTTGGGGTGTTTGCAACCTGTACAGATGAGACTGCAGGGTGGATGAGCGAACTGACCATGGCACAGGAAGCCATTCAAACGGGGGGATCTAACAGGAATGTGTGGTAGTAGGGGGCAGTATAGTGAGGGGGATAGACACAGTTCCCTGGAGCCAAGAGCAAGAGTCCAGATGGCTGTGTTGCCAGGGTTTGGGATATCTGGTCAGGGCTGGAGAGGAACTTGCAGTGGGAGGAGGAGGATCTAGTGGTCGTGGTCCACATAACTACCAGTAACATTGGTAGGATGAGGAAGGAGGTTCTGCTTAGACAATATGAGCATCTAGAGGCTAAATTAAAAAGCAAAACCTCAAAGGTAATAATCTCTGGATTATTATCCCTGAACCAGGAGCAAATTGGTGTAGGGCAAATAAGATTAGAGAGTTAAATGCTTGGCTCAAAGATTGGTGTGGGAGAAATGGGTTTTGATTCCTGGGGCACTGTTATCAGTATTCGGGAAAGTGGGAGCTGTGCCTTTGGGATGGTTTTCACCTGAACCATGTCGGGACTAGTGTTCTGGCGAATCATATAACTAGGACAGTAGATAAGGCTTTAAACTAAATAGTGGGGATGAGAGAAAATGGGATAAACTAAAGAGCGGGGAGAAGGTAAGAGAGTAGGATAGCCATAGGGAAATGGTTATCACAGTGCGGCAGGACGGGGCAGAGCATACAAACATAAGAATGCATCAGCAGTTAAGGCTAGGATTTGCAAAAATAATAAGACAGAATTAAAGGCAATCTATCTGAATGCATGCAGTATTCACAGCAAGGTGGATGAATCAATGGCACAAACAGAAGTAAACAGATATGACCTAATTGCAGTTACAGAGATGTTGCTTCAGGGTGACCAAAGGTAGGAACTGAAAGTTCGAGGGTAATCGGGATTTTGGAAGGATGGGCAAAAAGGAATAGGAGGTGGTGTTGCACTGTTAATAAAGGATGGCATCAGTACATTAGTGAGAGGATCTTAGATTGGTAGATCAAGATGTAGAATCAGTCTGAATCACAGAATCTTAACGGCACAGAAGGAGGCCATTCTGCCCATCATGTCTGCACCGGCTCTCCAAATGAGCATTATGACCTAGTGCCATTGCCCTGACTTTTCCCTGTACCCTTGCACATTGCTTCTATTCAAATAATCATCTAACGTCCTCTTGAATGCCTCGATTGAACCTGCCTCCACCACACTTTCAGGCAGTGCAATCCTGACCCAAACCACTCATTGTGTGAAAAAGTTTTTTCTCACGTCACACTTGCTTCTTTTGCGAGTCACTTTAAATCTGTGCCCTCTCATTCTTGATCCTTTTACGAGTTGGAACAGCTTCTCCCTGTCTACTCTGTCCAGTCCCCTCATGATGTTGAACATCTCTATCAAATCTCCTCTCAGCCGCCTTCTCTCCAAGGAGAACAGTCCCAACCTCTTCAATCTATCCTCATAGCTGAAGTTTCTCATCCCTGGAACCATTCTTGTAAACCTCTTCTGCATTCTCTCCAATGTGTTCACATCCTATAATATGGTGCCCAGATTGTACACAATATTCCAGCTGAGGTCTAACAATTGTCTTATATAAATTCAGCATAACCTCCCTACCCTTGTACTCTATGCCCCTGTTAATAAAGCCCAATATAGTATAAGCTTTACTAACTGCTCTCTCTACCTGTCCTGCCATCTTCAATGATCTATGCACATATACACCCAAGTTCTTTGCTCCTGCACCCTCTTCAAAATTTTACCCCTTATTTTGTATTGTCTGTCCATGTTCTCCCTACCAAAATGCATCATCTCACACTTCTCTGCATTGAACTTCATCTGCCACCTATCTGCCCACTCCACCGACTTGTCTATGCCCTCTTGAAGTTCCACACCACCGTCCTCGCAGTTCACAACTCCAAAGCTTCGTATCATCCGCAAACTTTGAAGTTGTCCCCTGCACACCAAGATCTAGATCGTTAATATATAATCAGGAAAAGCAAGGGTCCCAATACCGACCCGTGGAGAACTCCACTACAAACCTTCCTGCAGCCTGAAAAATATCCATTGACCATTACCCTCTGTTTCCAATTTTGCAGCCAATTTTGTATCCACATTACTACTGCCCCTTTTGTTCCATGAGCAATAACTTTCCTCACAAGTCGGTTGTGTGGCACTGTGTCAAATGTCTTTTCAAAGTCCACATCAACATCATTACCCTCATTGACCTTTTCTGTTCCTCTTCAAACAACTCCAGCTAGTTAGTTAAATACGATTTCCCCTTTAGAACTCCATGCTGGGTCTTCCTTATCAACCCATATTTTTCCATGTGACTACTAATTCTATCCTGAATAATTGCTTCTAGAATCTTGCCCACCACTGAAGTTAAACTTACTGGTCTGTAATTGCTGGGCTTATCTTTACGAACTTTTTTGAACAAGGGCGTAATGTTTTCAATTCCCCAGTCCTCTGGCACCATCCCTGAGTCTAGGGAAGACTGAAAGATTATGGCCAGTGCCCCTGAAATCCCTGCTCTCAATATTCCTTCAATATCCTTGGATGCATCTCATCCTTGTCAACTTTAAGTACCGACAGTCTATTCAACACTTCCTTCTCATCAATTTTGAACCGTTCTAGTGACAGGGTTTCCTCGTCTATCACCATGACCTGGGTAATATCCACCTCCTTGGTAAAGACAGATGCAAAGTATTCATTTAATACCTCAGCCATGGCCCCTTCATCCACGTGTAAATTCCCTTTTAGGTCCCTAATCGGCCCTACTCCTCCTTTACCACCCTTTTAGTATTTATATGCCTATAGAACACTTTGGGATTCCCCTTTATGTTGGCTGCCAGTCTTTTCTCATAATCCCTCTTCTCTTCTCTAATATGCTTTTTAACTTCCCCTCTGAACCTTCTGTATTCCTCTTGGTTCTCAATTGTATTTTCGACCTGACTCCTGTCATAAGCACATTTTTTCTTCTTCTTCTTAATTTCAATCTCCTTATTCATCCAGGGAGCTTTGGATTTGTTTGTCCTGCCTTTCCCTTTGAATGGAATATACCTAGACTGAGCCAAAACCAATTCTTTTTTGAAGGTAGCCCATTGTTCAGCTACAGTTTTTCCTGCCAATCTTTCGTCCCAGTCTATCTGGCCCAGCTCCGTTCTTGTCCCATCGAAGTCTGCTCTTGTCCATTAATTATTTTTACTCTGAATTGCCTATCATCCTTTTCTATCATCATCCTAAAGCATACAATACAATGATCAGTCTCCTAAATGTTCCCCCACTGACACTTGATGTACTTGACCTGCCTCATTTCCAGGAACCAGGTCCAATAGTGTGTCTTTTCTTGTTGGATTGGACACATAATGCTGTAGCAAATTCTCCTGAACACCGTCTAGGAACTTTTGCCCTTCTCTGCCCTTTACACTACCACTGTCCCAGTCTACATTTGGGTAATTAAAGTTCCCCATTATAACTACTCTATAATGCCTGCATCTCTCTGTAATTACCTTGCAGATTTATTTTTCTACGTCCTTCTCACTATTTGGCAGTCTATAGACTACACCGAGCAATGTAATTGCACCCTTTTTGTTCCTTAGCTCTAGCCAAATTGATTCTGTCCTTGAACTTTCTGGTGCATCCTCTTTCTCCAGCACTGCAATGCTCTCCTTAACCAATACCACCACCTCTCCTTTCCTTTTTTCTTTTTTCCTGAACACTTTATACCTGGGAATGTTTAACACCCAGTCCTGCCCTTCCTTGAGCCAGGTCTCTGTTATCACCACAACATCATATTTCCACATGGTAATCTGTGCCTGTAACTCCTCAATCTTATTTACTTTACTCTGTGCATTCACATTGAGTGGATCTAAGAAACAGCAAGGGGCAACAGACATTCATAGGAGTTGTTTATAGGCCGCCAAATAGTAGTGGTACTGTAGGGCATGGTAGGATCAGGAAATTAGAGGCACATGAAACAAGGATAACAGTAATCATGGGGAACTTCAATCTACTGCATAAACCTAATTAGCACTAATGCTGAGGAGGACAAATTCCTGGAATGTAAACACAATGGAGTTTTAAAACAGTGTGTTGAGGAACCAACTAGGGAACAGGCTATTTTAGATCTTGTACTGTCAATGAGAAAGGGCTAATTAATAATCTTGTTGGGGGAAGAGTGACTATAATATGATAGAATTTTACATTAAGTGATGTAGTTCAATCAGAAACTAGGGCCTTTAATCGAAACAAAAGAAATTACGAAGGTATGAGGGGAAAGTTGACTAAGGAAGACTGGGGAACTGCATTAAAAGTGATGATGGAAGGCAGGCAATGGCTAGCATTTAAAGAATTAATATATGCTTTGGTACAAACTTACATTCCCTTGAGGCACAAAAAGCCAGCAGGAAAGGTGATCCCAGCATGGCTAACAAAAGAACTTAAAGGTTCTATTAGATCCAAGGATGAGGCATGCCAAATAAAAATTTGTAAGCCTGAGGATTGGGAGCATTTTAAAATTCAGCAAAGAAAAACCAATAAATTGATGAAGAGAAAATAGAATATGAAAGTAAACTAGTGAAGAACATAAAAACAGACTCTAAAAACTTCTATAAATATGTAAAAATGAAACGGTTAGTAAAGACAAATGTGGGCCCATTACAGGCAGAGATTGGAGAACTTATAATGGGTAATAAGGCAATGGCAGAGAAACTAAACAAATACTTAGTGTCTGCTTTCATGGAGGAAGATATCTCCCTGAGATATTGGGGAGTCAAGGTACTCGTGAGATTGAGGCCTGAAAGAAATTAGTATTAGTAAAACCGTAATGCTGGAGAAATTATTGGGACTGACAATTGATAAATCCCCTGGACCTGATGATCTACATCCTAGACTGTTGAAAGAGGTGGCTGTAGAGATAGTGGATGCATTGGTGGTCATCTTCCAAAATTCTATAGATTCTAGAGTGGTTCCTGCAGATTGGAAGATAGCAAATTATTAAGAAAATGGTTATATACAGACCTGTTAGCCTGACATCAGTAGTAGGGAAAATGCTAGAATCTATTATAAAAGATGTGATAACTAGAAACTTGGAAATAATGGCAGGATTGGGCAGGGTCAACTTGGATTTATGAAAGGGAAATCTTGTTTGACAAATCTGTTGGTGTTTTCCAAGGGTGCTACTAGCAGGATAGATAATGGAGGACCAATGGATGTGGTGCTTTTGGATTTTCAGAATGCTTTCGATAAGGTCCTACACAAGAGCTTTGTTAGCAAAATTAGATCACATAGGATTGGAGGTAATATACTGGCAAGGATTGAGGATTGGTTAACAGACAGAAAACAGACAGCAGGGATAAATGTATCATTCTCAGGTTGGCAGGCTGTGATTAGTGGGGTACAATAAAGATAAGCGCTTGGGCCCCAGTTATTCACAATCTATATCAATGATTTGGATGTAAGGATCAAATGTAATTTTTCCAAGCTTGCTGATGACACAAAACTTGGTGGGAATGTGAGTTGTGAGGAGGATGCAAAGAAGTTTCAAGGGGATCTAGACAGGCTAAGTGAGTGGGCAAGAACATGGCGGATGGAATATAATGTGGAAAAATGTGAAGTTATCCACTTTGGCAGGAAAAACAGAAACGCAGAGTATTTCTTAAATGGTGAGAAGTTGTGAATTGTTGAAATCCAAAGGGACCTGGGTGTCCTTGTCCATAAGTCAGGCACAACAAGCAATTAGGAAGTCAATGGTATGTTGGCCTTTATTTGCAAGAGGATTTGAGTACAGGAGTTAAGAGGTCTTGTTGCAGTTGTATAGAGCCTTGGTGAGACCGCACCTAGAGTATTGTATGCAGTTAAGGAAGGACATACTGGCCATAGAGGGAGTGCAACGAAGGTTCACCAGACTAATCCCTGGGATGGTGGGGCTGTCCTATGAGGAGAGATTGAGGAAACTGGGCTTGTATTTGCTAGAGCTTAGAAGAATGTGAGGTGGCTTCATTGAATTTTATAAATTCTTCCAGGACCTGACAGGATAGATGCAGGAAGGATGTTTACCCTGTTTGGTGAGTCTAGAACAGGGGACACAGTCCTAGAATAAGAGATGTGCCATTTAGGACCGAGATGAGGAATTTAATCAGTCAGAGGATGGTGAATCTTTGGAATCCTCTACCACAGAGGGCTGTGGAGACTCAGTCATTGAGTATGCTCAAAGCAGAGGTCAATAGATTTCTATATACCAATGACATAAAGGGATGTGGGGATAGTGTGGGAAGATGGCGTTGAGGTAGATGATGAGCCAGATGATCTGGTTGAATGGCGGTGCAGGCTTGAGAGGCTGAATGGCCTACACCTGTTCCTGTTTCCTATGCTCCTACACAGCCGAACTGCCTGCCATACCTTAACTTTGCAGATTATTTATTATAAACTGGAGGTGAGAAACCAAGACCCCATTGCTCCGAATAAGCTTCACTACTGCTAGTCAACCTTGCTACTACTGATTAAACCTTACAATTACTATGAAATTACCCAAGTTTTGAAAGATAAACAAGAAAATACTCACCAACCAATCACTTACCTGTTTCCCTGTGATGTCAAACTTTGAGTTTTTCTCAGAACACAGCCTCCCTGTGAGTCTCCCTCACCCATCCTTGCACTCTTTTAAGTTTCCATGGAGCCACACTCACTCTTCCACATGCTGTTTTAGTCTCCCTTAGTCCGCCCTCTCTCTGGCTCCTCCTCGCACAGCTTTAAGTCTTCCTGGATCTGCCCTCTCATTCCTCCTCGTAATTTTTTAACTCTCCCTTGATCCACCCTCACTCTTTTAAGTCTCCCAGTGGCTGGTCCCCAAGATCTAGGCTGACTGTACACTTTGGATACTTCTGTGAGTGACCTGGTTCCCTGAATAGATGTGTGACCTGAACCTTTTGCCCTCCACGCAGACTAGGCAGCTCCACACCTGCATGTTGGTCATGTGTGTCTTCATTTTCCTAGTTTTTTGAGAAGTTTCTCCTGTATTTCTGAGAACTGGGACAGGTGATGGCTTGGCAAGCTCGTCCTAACCTGCCTTCCGAACAGGATTTCCGCTGGTGCTGGTGAGCCAATATCTAAGGATGTTGCTCTTAAGTGTAACATATTGAATTCAACAACTTTAGATCTTAAACTCCCCCTCCCCCCATCCCCACCCCGTTTCTTCCCCCTCCCTTTTTTTTTCAATAATTTATATAGATTCTTCTTTTCCCACCTATTTCCATTATTTTTAAATCTACAACTAATACTTTGTTAGTCTTTCCACCCCACCCCCACTAGAGCTGTACCTTGAGTATCCTGCCATCCATTCTTGATTAGCACTTTTCTTAGATAATATCACCACCTTCAACACCTCTTTGATCCTTTTGTCTGTGACATTTTTTGATTATCTGCTCCTATCACTGCTTGCTTATCCCCACAACCACCCCACCCTCAACTTCTCTCTTCCCCCGCCCCCCACCTTAGACCAGCTTATATTTCACCTCTCTCCTAACTATACTTCAGTTCTGCCGAAGGGTCATGAGGACTCGAAACGTCAACTGTTTTCTTCTCCACCAATGCTGCCAGACCTGCTGAGTTTTTCCAGGTAATTCTGTTTTTGTGTTGAATGCAGAGATCTTGTTTTGTTTCCCTGCACTTCATGATTAATGCCATAGCGATGTGAACCACTTGCTCAGTAAGACCATTGGACCTGGGATAGTGTGGTGAGATTGTCAAATAGCTTATGCCCCATTTAGCACACAAACCCCTGAAAGGTTTGCCGGTATATTGTGGCCCATTGTCTGATATGATTTCTTCAGGTGTACCGAACAAACTCAATATTGCACTCATTTTGTCCGCCATGGATGCACTTGAGGTATCCTTCAATTGCCTGATGATTGGAAACTTAAGAAAAATAGTCAGTGATAGGAGAAAGTAGTCACCAGGGATAGTGAACAAGCCTGTTGTGATTTCAGACCGAGGGTATGATTGAATCTTGTGAGGGTGTAGAGGTTCTCTGTATTGATGTAACTGGTGCCTCTGGCACACTTTGGATATCTTCACGAACTTCTCAATATCATTGTTGATCCCTGGCCAATACGCAGTTTCCCTTGCCAGGCACCCTGTTCGCTCTATGCTCATTTGCCCCTGATGTAACTGTGACAATATGTCCTGGTGAAGAGATTTTTCTCTTTTCAAATCACACATCTTGAAATACCTAGTTCATCTCTGTATGGCCAAAATCATCTAAGGGTGTCTGGCACTTCTTGTTTCATAGCAGGACAACCTTCTACAATAACTCCATAATGCTGTCAGTCATGGATCGTTTTCTGTTTCCTGTTTAAGTCGGTTGTATTTGTGACCAAAACTCATCAGATCAATATTGAGTCCATCTTTCCCTTCGATATCTATGCCATCTACTTGTAGGCCTAGCAAAACATCCATCTTTTTTTGGATTTGGCAACCAGCTCAGTGTGTCTGAAGTAACCATTTTGCTACCTGGTTTGTACCTGCTTCAAAGTCATATACCTGTATTTTTATCAGACATCATTGTATTCTGGGTGGTGCACTTATCAGTGTCTTGTGCCAAATCATTTCTAATGGTTTGTGGTCAGTTTCCACAATGAATCATTTACCAAATAGATACCAAATGTGGAACCTTGTGATACCGAATACCAGAGTGAGTGTCTAATGCTTTATGTTCGAATAATTGGATTATACTTGCGATAGACTTTTGGAGCCCAATGCAATTGGTTTACTATCCTGCATAATACACACTCCTAACCCTTTCCAAGATGTATCAACCTCCTAGACTGTCTCTTTGCTTGGGTTCTAGTATTGTAGCACACATGTCTATTCTGACAATGCCTGTTTAAGTGAATCGAACACAAATTGATAGTCCTCCTGCCATATGTATGGAACATCCTTCCTTAAGAACTTTCTAAGTGGTGATGTTTTAGCAGCAAAGGTGGGTGTGTGTATGGTGCTAAGAAGTTGACAACTCCGAGGCACCTCTGCAAATCTTCTTTGTTCTGGGGAGTACAACTTCAAAATCGCCTGGGTCAGGACAGATCCTGGAACTTGAATAAATAGAACAGAGAAAGTTAATCTGACCCACATTCATCTGGCATTTCTTGCTGTTGAACAAAATCTTCATAATAAGCTTCTGTCATCAGTGAGCGTAAATATCGGTCACGCTCTTCTCTGGTTTTTCACGTCACCGTAATGTCATTGGCAGTGCATACACATCCAGGAATATTTTCTGTAATTCTATCCATAACCTGCAGGAACAGATCCTGACTGATGGATAAACCAAAGGGTAATGTCTGGAAGCAGCATCTTCTGAATGGTGTCCTGAATGCACTGATTTCTTGAGATTCCCCTGCCAAGTAAACCAACCAATTTCTGTGTTTGGTGCTCAACTTGAAGAAACACTTTGCTCCAGTGATTTTGGATTCAATTCCTTTAATGTTGGAGTCTTATCAGGACATTTCTTTAGAGCAAGATTCAGATATCTTGGGTCCAAGCACACCCAGATTATGACATCTTTGTTCAGTACGCATGTGATCAAACTCCATCAGTCAGTTTACTGATGCACACGACAGATAATGCCATGACGTTCTATGTCATCCAAGTTGCTTTTAAGCCCCTCCTATATGTGCACAGTGCACTTTCTAGAAGGGTCGATCGATGGAATTGCATCTTTTCTGGGTTGTAGTACAGAATCACCTCTGAAGTTTCCTATAATGTGGAATCTGTCTGGATGCGTCTGTTGTAGTTCATAGACTGACTCAATCCGACTATTCTTGGCCTCTTCTGCCGTATTTGGTATACTGGTGACCTCATGTGTGGACATAGGGCAGAATTGTCCCAGATTTTCACAAAGTGCTGTAGCGGGCAGGAAAAAATTTGTTTTACCGCCGGCCGTAATGGCGGGTTTTCACGCCGCATCATCCCATTCTCATCTCATTAATTATGCAGCCACAGGAAAAACGCCGTCCCACTGGCGGGCGGCTTCTGATTTGCCCGGTACGCTGTTACCTCACCGCTTCCTCATGCAGGGTGCCATATTTAAACTGTTGCCGCATGCATACCTTTCAATGCATGCAGCAGAGACTGCTCCAGTGAAGACATGGCCCCAAAAGCCAAGAAGAGTGCAGTCCCCCCGATTCAGTGATGCATCCCTGGGATGCCTTCTGGATGCTATGGAGGCATGCTGCAATCTCCTCTATTCCCTCTCTGGCTGCAGGAGGCCCATCGGTCTCACCACTCCAGCTTGGGAGGCAGTGGCAGTGGTGGTCAGTGCCAATGCTGCACAGAAGAGGTTGGCCGTCCAGTGCAGAAAGAGGATGAATGATCTCACCTGTACTGCCATGGTAAAGCAACCATCTCATCACTCTAAACTCAAACACTCACAAAGCCATCACACATTCACTGGCATCTCACTCACTGCCAGCTCAAGGGACATCGCCACTCACTCACACACACCCTCACATCTCCATCTGGCCCTATCTCTTCTGCAGACCGCCTCCTCAGCCCTCACCATCTTGAGGCGACTTGCACAGATCAACATGTGCCCCCCCACACACCCTGGGATATGCCCCCTTGCCCAGTATAGCCCTCACCCTGCAACCTCTTCGTTTTGCCTGAGGCCACTTTTCCCCCTTTCCCAAGCAAGCCCTAGCCCTGCAGCTGTTGACCAGGTTATGGCTGGTCTGGTAGGTAGAGACCTGCCCATGAGTCCCCACTATAAGTGATGTGATGCTGACTGCGAAGCCAGGCCCTGATGAATGCAAGTGCTACCCAAAGCAAGGTAAGCCAAAAAAATCTCGTAGTCCTGAGCGAAATGCAGCTCGCCAGGTACACATCGTTTATGTACAGTTGTGAAACATGTTGCCGTGCAATCACGCTGACGTGCCTGGATGATCCAGTGTGGGGAGATGATTCCGACAAGCACGGCTTAAAATGAGATGTTGAAGTATTGAAATTAGGTTCCTGATGTGCAGGGGCGGGAAACACAGCCCACCATTGATGATGGAGCGGATAATCACAAATTGGTTTGCCGATGGCGTGAAATCAAATTTTGGCCTTCTCGCCATATTGTCCACCCCCTCCCCACCCACTTGCTATGAAGCCCGATGCCAACAGAGCTGGAAAATCACGGCCATAACATTAAGTTCCATACACGCTGGTAATCCTGATGGTCCGCTTGTATCCACCAGGTAAAATACTTGTAGTTTCCATGAAGTCTTGCCATGGCTGCATTTCAGTGTCAATGCACCTACGCAGTGAATGAGTGATCCATTGTACGCAGTTAGTTTGTCGTAGATTGTGTAATTGACTTCCAATGATCCAGATATATATCCTTCAAGATTTTGACTGGTAAGATGCTTGCGCTTGCCCCCGTGTTGACTTTGGCTGTGAGTGTGTGTTTGTTGGTAGTAGCAAAAGCCTCTAACTGTTTAATTTCATCCACACATTGCGTCACATTCACAGTATTGCCTGTCTGCTTTCCAGTTGAAGATTTTTCCACTTTGAATCTTCACTCTGGCCGCTAACCTGGTGTATGTGCTTGCGCTTATGTGGGTCTCTGGCACACTGCCTGTTGTTGCTGCCAGCATGCTGCACGTACTTTTGGTTTAGTTGTATCTTATTGTAAACTCTGGTCACAGATTTCCCACAAAGGCGAACAGAATGTCATTTTATACCACACACCTTGCAAAGACCTTGGAATGCACGACGGCTTTGCGGTGGGCACAGTAAACCACACTTCCCATATGGCTCACTTGCTTTCTGTTTCCTGGCTACTGTGCCAATACTGGTAACTGCACCTGATGCTTGCAGGTGTTGTTGTCCAGCCACAATGGCTTCATATTTTCTGCCATCTTTTAGCAATATGTCAATATTGGCCTTTCTTTTTCTCCAAAATGACTTTTTGGAAAGCTTTGATCAGCGTCGAAGCTATAACCAGCTCCATGATCCATTCAGGCAGCTCAACTTCTGAAAAATCGCAGTCCTTGCCCTTATCACAGCATCTGCTGACAAACTGATCAATTGATTCTTGTGGCTGCTGTCTGGAGGCCATCAGCTCCAAATGGTGAATTCTGAAGTTCACTTTTACAAGGTATTCCATAGCTTAAAAGGGTCCTTCTGATCTTCCTCAGACAGGCCCCAAGTGTTGACTCTGTGCAAGCCCTCGTTTCCAATGGCTATCTTTATTTCACAGCTTGTTTATCAGGTTCTGTGATGGATAATTCTAAAAAGCATAGTTCCATCCTTTGTTTGAAAAGCCTAAGCTTGGATAAGATATCTGTGGCCTTCCAATTCATGCTGGGGAATTTGGTGGACATCTTCCTGATATGTAGGGGATTGGTAGTAGAACCTTTCTACTCCATGGAGAGATTCACCAATGCAGCCGCTGTATTTTTTTTATTCCCTTCACTCTTTCTTTTATGGCTGCAGTACAGGTTTTTTCTGTTTGCAGGCACTTTGGTCATTTGTGTGGGAATAGTAGGAGAACATTTAGGGGACAGTGATCATTGTATCATACTTTTAGGCTAACAATGGAAAAGGGCAAAGAACATCCAGAGTAAAAAAAATTAACTGGGGGAAAGCCAGCTCAATGGGTAGGAACAGATCTGGGCTGAATAAATTGGAGTCAAAGTTTGGTAGGAAAAACGGTAGCTGAACAATGGGCTACTTTCAAAGAAGGGATGATTCGGACACAGTCAAGGTCTATTCCCTCAAAAACGAAAGGTAGGGCAAACAAATACAGAGCTCCCTGGATAACAAAGGAGGTAGAAATTAAGACAAAGAAGAAAAAGTATGCTTATGAAAGGTGTCAGGCAGAAAATATAATTGAAAACCAAGCTGAATATAGAAGGTTCAGAGGAGAGATGAAAAAGCAAATAAGACAAGCAAAGAGGGATTATGAAAAAGACTGAAAGCGAGCGTAAAAGGGAAACCGAAAGTCATCTTAAGGCATATAAATAGTAAAAAGGGGGTAGAAGGGCCAATTAGGGACAAAAAGGGGATTTACACATTGAGACAGAGGGCATAGCTGAGGTATGGAATACTTTGTACTGTCTTTACCAAGGAAGAAGATGCTGCCTAGGCCATGATAAAAGATGAGGTAATTCAGACACTAGACAGATGTAAAATTGAAAAGGAGGAGGTATTAGATAAGGACCGGGACTGGATGAGATGCATCCAAGAATACTAAAGGAAGTAAGAGTGGAAATTGCAGAGGCACTGGCCATAATTCTTCAGTCTTCCTTAGACTCAGGGGTGATGCCAGAGGACTGAAGAATTGCAAATGTTACAGCCTTGTTCAAAAAAGGGTGCAAAGATACGTCCAGCCCAGGCCAGTCAGTTTAACTTTGGTGGTGGGGAAACTTCCATAAACAATAAATCAGGACAAAATTAATAATCACATGGACAAATGTGAGTTAATTAAGAAAAGTCAGCATGGATTTCTTCAGGGAAAATCATGTTCAACTCACTAGCTGGAGTTTTATGAAGAGGTAACAGAGAGGGTTGATGAGGGAAATACTGTTGTTGTGATGTACATGGACTTTCAAAAGGCATTTGATACAGTGGCACACAACAGACTTGTGAGCAAGCTTTGGCTGATGGAAAATGGACAGGAGGAACATGGATACGTAATTGGCTGAGCGACAGGAAATAGAGAGTAGTGGTTAATGGATGTTTCTCGTGTTGGCGAATGGTTTGTAGTGGAGTTCCCCAGGGGTTAGTGTTGGGACGCTTGCTTTTCCTGGTATATATTAATGACCTCGACCTTGGTGTACAGGATACAATTTCAAAGGTTGTGAATAATACAAAACTTGAATGCATTGTGAACTGCGAGGAGGATAATGTAGAATTTCTAAAAGACTTAGGCATGTTAGTGAAATGGATGGACAGTTGGCAGATGAAGTTCAATGCAGAGTGGTACGCAGTGATTCATTTTGGTCGGAAGAATATAGAGAGACAATATAAATTAAAGGCTACAACTCTAAAGAGCAGAGGGACCTGGGTGTGTGTGTACATAAATCATTGAAGGTGACAGGAAGGTTGAGAGAGCAGTTAATAAAGCAGTTAATAAAACTGTTCCCACTTGTGAAAGATCGAGAACAAGAGGGCACAGATTTAAAGGAATTCGTAAAAGAAGCAAAAGTGATATGAGGAGAAATTTTGTCATGCAGTGAGTGGTTAAGGATTGGAATGCACTGCCTGGGAATGTGGTAAAGGCAGGTTCAATTGAGGCATTCAAAAGGGAAATAGACTGTTATCTGAAAAGGAAAAATGTGCAGCGTTATGCGGAGAAGGCAAGAGAATGCCACGAGGTTAGTTGCTCATTCAGAAAGCCAGTGGAGACACGATAGATCAAATGGCCTCCTTCTGTGCCCTAACAATTCTGTGATTCTGAGTGGCAACAGGGAATGTTGTAATGGCTCTGCAGCTTGTACTGCCCCATTCAAAACCAACTGCACAGCATGACCCTGAACAGATGTGTTGATCCCATTCACCACCATTTCAGCTATTCTCCAGGTCAGGTACTCACTGTTCAATAAAGCACTCTCTGTAGAGGGACTCTGCCTCCTGGAGTTTCAATGTACAAACAGCCTCTGTATTGCACCAACTCTTGTCTGTGGCTCCTCCTAGGCAGCTGCAGGTCTTCAATCATGTCATCACTGCCGTTGTGTTTCTATATCTGTTTTACACAAACTGACCTATCGCACACAGAACTGGTAAAATATGCATAGGTTTGGTTGATTTGAAGATAGGTTACAGGACGGCTCAGCAGATGGATCTACCTTAGAGATTCAGCAACTATTACTCACAAGGACTGCATAGTTGCAGGGTTGAATGAGGGATCACCAGGGATGGAAGGGGAACGAGGCTTCCAAGACTAAGTGGCAGCAGATGAAAGCGAGGCTGCCGAGGATGGAAATGAGTGAAGCTGCCAACTGTCACATCATGTACGGCTGCCAGGCCCTGCATGAACTTGCAGGAACCGCAGTCTTCAGAATTGTACCCATAACCTTGCCCGTTGGATACCATCAAAAGATGAACCATATTCAGGGCTGAAGCAACCTCAATTCAGGCAGAGATAGAAACAAGAAGGTGTGAGACAGTGGCAGCATTTCCCGTGCCCACCGGCGTCGGATGTGTTCAGTGCCGTGAGAGGACAATATGGAGCAACCGGTTTCATGACGGTGTGAAACCAGTTCACTATCGTCCGCTCAGCCCGCCATTGGCGAGCTGCATTCTTCACCATCGGACGTCAGGAACCTCGTTGTAATACGTCAGCATATTATTAGGCCTGCCAGCCAGAATTGTCCCCCCCCAGCCCCCGCTGGATCGTCTGTCCACATCAGCGGAAAAACACTCCAGCGTAGAACACGTCTTGACAACTGTGACATAGAGAAATTGGGACTTACCCGCCAGGGCTTTGATCACATCATGGGCGTCCAAGGAGCAGAAGATGCTGGAGCCCAATACCAGTGGCACGCTGGAAGAATGCCCATGGCATGCTGGATGGATTCTCATTGACATGGCTCTGCTGCGAAGCAGCTCACGGAAGTTGGCTAGTCACCATTGATGCTCACAATGGATGATGGCTGAGGGGGTGGGAGGGGAAGATCTAGGATCAGCTGGGAAAGGAAGAGGTGTTGAGAGGTGGTGAGGTTGGGAGGGGGGGAAATGAAGGTGTCAGGATGGGGTGAGATTGGGAGGAGGGAATGAAAGTGTCGGGGGATGTGGTGGGGAAGGAGAACAGCAGGCGGGGGTAACGGGGGAGAAGACAGCAATTGAGGAGGTAGGTGCAAGGGAAGGAGCATGGAGAGTGGAGGATGTCCATGAGGAGGAAGGGGTGCAGAGAGCGGAGGGTGTCTGCGGGGAAGAAGGGGTGCAGAGAGGGGAGAGAGTAAGCTTTGAGGAAGAAATAAGAGTGGAGGAAGGAGTCAGGAGGGGGTGCGAGTGAGGCTGGAGGAAAAGGTAAGGCTGGGGGAAGGAGTCAGAAAGATAAAGATTTGAGAGATAAAGATTAAGATTCAGGGATTAAGCGGGGGAGGGGGGAGTCTAGGAGGTGGGGGAGTTGGTGGTGGGAGGACATGGGGTGGTGTGGGAAGGGGTTCTGGGGATTAAGGAGTGTGAAGGGGGGAAGAGGTGCAAAGCGAGGAAGGAAGGGGGGATGTGCAGGTGAACGTGCACCGGATGGGGTCAGATAGGTCCATGTCTGCCTCCTGGGGAGCGGACTGAAGGTGGGCATGGTATGGAGGAAGGGTGAGAATCACCGAGGGCAGAGTGAGGTGGTAGGGTAGGAGGGTGGAGGGTTCAATGGTAGCAATAGAAGGGATGGTGAGGGTGGTTGCTGGGGATCTGGAGGCAGACACGGACCCTGGGGATGGGAAAGAGGAGGTCGGGAGGTGAATGTGGATGGGGGTGGGATTTTCGGGAAGAAGGGGAACATGCACGTTCACCTGGACATCCCTGAAGGAAAAGGTTTGGGGCTGGCAGGTAGCAGAGAGGAGATGGAATGTGATGCTGGAGGGGTCAACTGTGATGGGGGAAAGGAAATGTGTGACTGGGGGAGGGTAAAGAACAGGGGAGTGGAAGCAAAACTAAATTAGCACCATGATGTGCAAATTGAAAGTGGAACGAGAGTCATGGTGGGTGGGATCATGTGCTGCATGCAAATGTGATCAGCAAGTGGGCAGAGATGCAGGTCAGCTCAGATGGACAACTGAAAGTGAATCCCAGCAGGCAGCATTGAAAATGCTCAGGGCATTGTGATGAGTGTGATATGTGAAGGATCCGTGTGCGTGGGCGAGTGCTTGCACAAGGCTCTGAAAGGCCCTGCCCCACACACGCTTTTCCCTTCAGAATCACTCGTGGGCCAGCTGCTTCCTCTGTTGGTGACGGGTCCTCTGGGCTTCTTATTTCCATCTCTTCACTGGAGGAGGAGACCTCTTGGCTGCAGCCGAGGATGTGGATGGAGCTGAGGGACTGGCTGGCTGAAGGTGTGGTCTTTTGGTAGAGCCCCCTGTGAACCAAAGTAGAGATAAGTCGTGCATGTCAGCAGAGTCAAAAGCAGGAGAGAGAGCACTCACAGTTGCGTTGAGGGAGGGATGATATGTTGTAGGATCCTCAGGTGGGTGTTCGCTTCTGACCCCAGCGTTGCTGTAGGCAGGGTCCACATCCTCACCAATCAGTATGATGGCACACTCCTCAAAGTGAGTGAGGGGCCTAATGTGGGCCGCTCCACCCCTGGCCTGGGACCTCTCCCTGCTGATGGTGAGCAGGCTTCCCCTGCATGAAAACAGATGGACAGAGTGTTAGCAGGACACATGGCACTGAATGGAATGTTTGTGTGGTGAGCAGTGCCATGGACAGGAATGAGGATGTGAGCTCGAGAGAGTATGAGCCTGATGGAGATGTGAAGGTGTGTGTGAGAGTTAGCGATGTTGTCCCTTGAGGTATGAGATCCCTGTAGATGTGTGATGGGTTTGTGAGTGTGTGAGTTGAAAGTGATGAGAAGAGTGAGTTACCCTGGCAGAACAGATGAGACTATTCATCCTCTTTTGGCACTGGGTGGCTGTCCTCTTTTGCAGGGCATTGGCATTGGCCACCACCTCCCAAGCCTGGTTGCCCATCCTGCATGGCACCCAAAAGGCGTTCCAGTGACACATCGCTAAACCTGGGGTTGCAGTCTTCTTGCCTTTCATGGACATCTTCCCTGCAATAGTTGTGGCCTGGAAGCACTGAGATGTGCTTGCGTGGCTGGACTTCAAATAAGGCACCCAGCGTGATCAAGCGGCAAGGTGATGGTGCGGCAGGCGAATGACAGCCTGCCCAGCATCAAAACAGCAGGTTTCTTGGGAATGCATAAATAATGTGGCAGGTTTGAGACGATATGGTGTGAAAACCTGCCATCGTGGCGAGCAGGTACACCCAGCCGCTACTGCACTTAGTGTAAATCCAGGATGAGTCCGCCCATGTGGAAAGGAGAGGGCAACGGTTATCAACAAAGGACAATCCGATTTTAGGGCCAAGGCGGCCTGAATTCGGACAGAGGTGGAAACGAGGAGGTGGAAGACAACAAGTGAAAAGGAGGGCAATGTCCACCACTTCCAGTCATTATTCTGAATAATGTAAGGCCAGTGAGAAATAAGATTGATGAGGTTCAGACCCGCAGGAGATTTTTATGAGAATTCAGGCAGTCGAGTGTGCTCTATTTAACCAAAACCTGGTTAACTTCAGACATTCCAGACAATGCAATTGATATTGATGGATTTGATCTTCTACGCCAGGATACTACCACAAATAAATCCTGAGCAGGGGGCATACGGATGTACGTATGTGGATAAACGTTGGTGCCGAAACTTTCAGTTTAAGAAACATATTTGTCTCACTAACATTGAATTACTCTCCGTGGCTTTTATATGCCCTGTGAATTTAATCAATTACACATTATTTTGATATATATTCCATGGGTTGCAAATACAGAGGAGGTGGCAGGAGTTGTTTATGAAACAGCTCAAGAAATGGCTGGTCCTTCTCCAAGTTCATCAAAGATCATCCTTGGTGGTATCAATCACTGTGACTTGGCTTTGAGGGACTCTCTCTGTAATTACACTAGATATGTTGACAAACCAACTCGTGGAGAGAAGATGCTAGATCAATGTTTTTGCTTGATTCCTGACTCTTACAAGTCTTTGATTCAACCAAGGATTGGTTGAAAATGAGAACAGTAAAACATGGCAGAAAGTGGTTAAAGTTTGGGATAATGTGGCCATTCAAGATCAAATTTGCTTTGACAACATGAATTGGAATATATTTATGGAGGCTGAAGACATAAATAAGAACACAGCTATCAAAAATGATTAAATCATCTGTGAACAGCTTCATGTTCAAACTAAATGATTAAGATCTATCCAAAAGAGAAACACTTTTACAAATACAAAGGACTTGAAAGCAATAATGAATGAAAGACAAATTGCATTTAGTGTAGGGGAGCAAGACAAACTAAAAATTAAGGTGAGAAAGAAAATTCATTATGTGAGAGAGATGCATAGAGACAAGCTGCATAACTGTTTTTGGACAAATAATCCCAGAGTGGAAGTGGATACATAAAAAGTCGAGCTTCACATCAAAAAAGAAAATTGACCCCTGTTTGTTGATAATCCTTGTGATGTTGCAAATGAATTGAATGGATTTTTTTTAGCCAGTTTGAATGTGATGACTTTAAGGGACATGTTATTCTGCAGCAGACATCACCTTGTGAATTAAAAGGATCTCGTGTTACTTTCAACATTTGGGAAGTAGAAAGCAATTCAAGTGAGTGAATCGATGGAACACATAAGGCTGAGATCAAATCAGTGGAAAAATTCTTAAGGAATGTGCTCATCAGTTGGCAGCTCCTTTCTCTGGTCTTTAAGAAATCGTTCAATACGCACACTGTTCCTTGCTGTTTCAAATCAGCCATCGTTGTTCCTGTCGCTAAGAAGTCATAGCCTGCTGAGCTGAATGATTACTGACCAGCGGCCCCTAAATTGATAGTAATGAAGTGTTTCCAGCACATTGTGTCAAAGTGCCTTTTAGATCACAGAAACTTCACCGTGCAGAAAGAGGCCAGCACTCTGAAAGAGAGTCCCAAGTCCCATTCCCCTCGCTTATCCCTGTAACCTCGCACTTTCTTTCCTTTCAGATAGCAATTCAATTCCCTTTTGAATATCTTGATCGAACCTGCCTCCACCACCCTCTCAGGAAGCTCTTTCCAGAATCCAACCGCCCTCTGAGTGAAAACATTTTTCCTCACCTCACTTTAATGCCTTTTGCTAATTATTTTGAATCTGTGCCCTCTATTTGTTGATGTTCTCTTGAATGGGAACAGTTTCTCACTATTTACTCTGTCCACACCCCTCAGGATCTTGAATATCTCTATCAAGCCTCCTCTCAGCCTTGTTTTTTCCAAGGAAAGCAGTCCCAACCTCTCCAATTTATCCTCATAGCTCCAGTTCATTATCCCTGGAATCACTCTCGTGAATCTCCTCTGTATTCTCTCCAATACCTTCACATCCTTCCTCAAGTCTGGTGCCCAGAACTAGACGCAGTACTCCAGATGAGTACTAACTAGTGTCTTATATAAGTTCAACATGACCTCCTTACTCAATGACCCTATTAATAAAGCCGAGGATACTAAATGCTTTAATAACTGCTCTCTCAAGATGCTCTGCCATCTTCAATGGCATATGTACTTATACACCGAGGTCCCTCTGTTCTTGCACCTCCTTTGGAGTTTCTCCCTTTATTTTATACTCTTTCACCATATTCATCTTGACAAAATGAATCATTTCACACTTCTATGCATCGAACATCATCTGTCACTTGTCTGCCCAATCACCAACATGTCCATGTATTTTTGACGTTCAAGACTATCCTCATCACAGTTGACAACATTTCCGAACTTCTTACCATCTGCAAATTTTGAAACCATTTGACCTCACCACAGTTGAGGCCATTAATGTCTATCAGGAAGAGCAAGGGTCCCATTACTGACCCCTGGGGAACTCCATTCCTCCAATCCGAAAAAACAACCATTTATCACTATTTGTTTTCTGTCAGCCAGTCAATTTCTTATCTAAGTGCCTACTTTCCCTTTTGCTCACAAATCTGTTGTGTATCAAATGCCTTTTGAAAATCCATATATACCATATCAACAACGTTGCCCTTATCAACCTCCTCAAAAAACTCCAAGTTAGTTAAACATGATTTTCCCTTAATGAATCCATGCTGGCTTTCCTAAATTATCCTGCACTTGGCTAACTGACTATTGATTTTGTCCCGAACTATAGATTCCAGAAATTTCCTTACCACTAATTCCTGGCTCTATGCTTGCACCCCTTTCTGAACAAGGGTGCAACATTTGTATTTCCCCAGTTCTCTGGCATCACCCTTGTGTCCAAAAAAGACTGGAAGATTATCACTAGTGTCTCTGCAATTTCCACTCTCAGTACCCTTGGATGCATCTCATCCGGTCCTGGTACCTTACCTAATTTAAGTAAAGATGGCTTTTCTAACAACTCCTCCTTCTCAATTGTAGATTCTTCAAATGTACTAGTTACCCCCTCTGTCGCCTCGGCCTGGGTAGCATTTTCTTCCTTTGTAAAGATAGATGCAAAGTATTTGTTTAATACCTCCGCTTTTTCTTCTGCCTCCACGTGTAAGCCCCCATTTTTATCCCTAATTGGCCCTACTGTTTTTTTTTAACCACCCTTTTATTATTTATATGCTTATGGAAGACATTGGGATTCCATTTTGTGTTAGCTGCCAATCTCTTTTCATACTCTCGCCTTGCTTTGCTTATTAGTTTTTTCATTTCCCCTCTGGTCCTTCGATATTCATCCTGATTCTCCATTGTATTTTCTACCTGACATCTGACTTCTTCCTTTTCATCTTCATCTCTATCTCTCTCGTCATCCAAGGTGCCCTGGATTTATTTGTCACACCTTTCCCCTTCAAGGGAATACACCTTGACATTGCCTGTAATACTTTTTCTTTGAAAGTTCAGCCACCATCTTTTCTGCCAACATTTGATTCCAGCTTAGCCAACTCAGAAGCATTCTCATCCCATCGAAGTTGGCTTTCTCCCAGTTAATGATCCTGCTCTGGATTGTTCCTCGTCCTTTTCCATGGTCAACCTAAGCCTTATGATACAATAGTCGCTGTCCCCTAAACACTCTCCCACTGATATTTGATCCACTCATTCCCCAGAACCAGGTCCACCAGTGCCTGACCTCTCGTTGGACTAGAAACATATTGCTGCAGAAAATTATCTTGAACACATTTCAGGAACTCTCACCACTTTTGTCCCTTTGCACTATTCCTATCCCGGTCTATATTTGGATAACTGAAGTCCCTCATTATGATTACTGTATAATTCTTGCACCTCTCTGTAATTTCTTGGCTAATTTGTTTCTCTACATCCCTTCCACTAGTTGGTGGTCCATATACTACACCGATCAATGTTATTACACCTTTTTCATTCCTTACCTCTAGCCAGAGACATTCCATCCTTGGCCCCTCTGGAAAATCCTCTCTGTAATGTACTGTAATACCATCTTTAATCAGTACTGCCACTCCCCCGCTTATCTTCCTTTCCTGTATCTCCTCAGCACCTTGTACCCAGGAATATTTAATGCCCAGTCCTGCCCTTCTTTGAGCCAGGTCTCTGTTATAGCAATAATATTGTAATTCCATTTGTTACCCTGTGCCTGCAGTTCACCAATCTTATTAACCATATTTCATGAATTCACACATATGCACATTAACCCTGATTTAGGCTTTTTTACTTTTCCCCTTATTCTGACCCCATCTAAGAGCCAATCTAACCATCGCCCCTTGACGTTCAATGGCATTTCCATCACTGAATCCCCCACTATTAACACCCAGAAACTGAATTGGATTAGCCATATAAATACTGTGGCAGGTAAGAGCAGGTCAGAGGCTAGGAATCCTGCGGCGAGTAACTCACCTCTTGACTCCTCAAAGCCTGTCCACCAACTGTAAGGTACAAGTCAGAAGTGTGATGAAATGCTCTGCACTTGCCTGGGTGAGTGTAGCTCTCACAACACTCAAGAAGCTTGACACCATCCAGGACAAAGCAGCCCATTTGATTGGCACCACATCCACAAACATTCACTCCCTCCACTACCGATGCACAGTAACAGCAGTGTGTACTATCTACAAGATGCAGTGCAGGAATTCAATAAGGCTCATTAGACGGCACCTACCAAACCCACGACCACTACCATCTAGAAGGACAGGGGCAGCAGATGGAATACCACCACCTGGAAGTTCCCCTCCAAGTCACTCACCATCCTGACTTAGAAATATATCGCAGTTCCTTCACTGTTGCTGAGTCAAAATCCTGGAACTCCCTTCCTAACAGCACTGTGGGTGTACCTACATCACATGGACTGCAGCGGTTCAAGAAAGCATCTCACCACCACTTCTCAAAGGCAACTAGTGATGGGCAATAAATGCTGGCTCAGCCAGCGATGCCCACATCCCGTGAATGAAAAAAAATCACTAACAAACTTCCTCGCGAGGACATTCTGCTAAGGTGTAACCCACCCTTCTTGTATAGGTCCCACTTGGTCCCTCTTGCTGTATATATTGATCAGTTACAGTTTGCGAATCAACTTCATAAGTCTCTGGATGATGCTGTTCTGACATTGGTCCATTTGATCCAATAACAAACCAACAGATTAGGCAACTATGCTTGCATTACGCTTGTTTTCAGCTTTTATTACCATGCAACTATTCAAGCTTATTGAAAATCGAAACATCTTGATGTTAATCCGACACAACAGGTGTTAGTCTCCGTAATTTACTTGGAGCCCATGCTAACAAATATTGGGTCTCCTCCAGGTTGCGTACTCTCACTTTTGCATTTTTGTCCTCAATACGAATGATTGTCGTTTAGAATAAAACAATCCTCAAGCATGCTAATGCTACAGTGCTTGTGGGTCTCCTAAGGAATAATGAAGGAAACTATAGGAATGCGGCGGAGATGATTGCGTACATTGTTAACTGAATGTGCAGCGAACTACAAACATGCTTTTGACAATAATGCTTTAAATAATTATCATAGTAACAAACTTGCTTCGGTAGGCTTCCATTACCCAAACCAAAGCGTTGTTCACAGAGGCAAAAGAAGAAATTCCATTGATCATCATCCAGTCTGAAGACAGGCCTGCATTCAGCATTCCTGCACTTGGAGAGCTATCTAAAACTACTTCAATCTCTTTGGCAAGCAGCATATCTGGTAAGAAACTTTAGAACTATATTTTCATGCTTATAAGAAAAAGGGTTGCATATGCATTCTTGTATAGAATTTAATGATTGCCATTTAGAAGGATGCATGATGTAATTTTCCTGGTAATTTAGTGAAAACATGAATGTCATGTTATAATAATGCATCTGCTAAGTCACTGCAATCCAGTGATAGTGTGCAACACAATGGCCCATAACTTCCGTTCCCTAGGGTGTGTACCTGGGGATACCGCAAAGATGTGCTGGGGAACCCTCCCCCAGAAGTCCCCAGGTAAGGATTGCATGGCAACTGCCCAGGAAGTTCAAACTTCCGTTGGGCAATCGCCTGCAATGGGAACCATCCGATAATGCGCTTTAAATCGTAAATTCGGATGGTTCTGATTGTCTTACAATAAGAGTTACCTAGAAGAAGTTAGAAGAATTAAAACCCCTTTAAAGTCTCGTAACTACAGTACTGACCCCACCCTGACCTCCTCACGGGACTCCCCCCACCATACTGATCCTCCATGGGACCTCCAACTATGCCCCACACTCCACACACCCTGTCTCTCCCCTCCGCCAGGCACCCCAACTACAAGGAGCAGACTCGATGGGTTGAATGGCCTACTTTTGCTCCTATGTCTTATGGTCTTACCTCCAAACCTCGAACCCCATGACTAGCCTCCCTACCACCTGATTATGCCCCCACCCCTCCCCCCCCCCGACTGTCCTCCCCATCTCCGACTGCACCCCCGCAGCTGCCTTTCCCACCTCCAACTACACCCCCACCCCTTGACTTCCCTCCCCACCCACTGACTACCCCGATCCCTCACACTGATCATTGAACATCCACCCACTGACCACCCCCGGAAATTAATAAATAGAAAAGGATTAAGATGGCAACGGGAGTTGTGTATGGGCCCCTGGTGAAATGGTACATTGTATAAATACAAATAAAAGACAAGCATGTAGCAAAGGCAATGGGTTGGGGTGGGGTTTAACTTCTGGATAGATTTGGACAAGCAGACTAGCACGTCAGAAAATTAGTGAATTTCTTCAGTACGTCTGAGATAGTTTTTTGCAACAATGTATCCTAGATCCAACAAGTGGGCATGCTCTATTAGATTTAGTAATGAATAATGAGCCAGAATTAATTAACTAACAACGGTGCATGAGGATTAATCAAGTAACAGTCATAATATCATCGAGTTCAATGTAGTGTTTGAGGAGGAGAAACACCAAACAGCTTCTAAGATTCTAGGCTTCAATACAATTGGGCAGAGACTGTCCACAGTGAATTAGGCAAACCTATTAATGGGTAAAACAATAGAACATTACATATTCACAGAATCACAGAATTGTTATGGTGCAGAAGGGGGCAGTTCGGCCCATCATGTCTGCACTGGCTCTCCAAATGAGCATTATGACTCAGTAACCCTACACATTGTTTCTATTTAATTAATCATCTAATGCCCTCTTGAATGCCTCGATTGAACGTGCCTCCACCACACTTCCAGGCAGTGCATTCCAAACCCAAACCACTGGCTGTGTGAAAAGGTTTTTTCTCACATCGCATTTGCTTCTTTTGCAAACCACTTTAAGTCTGTGCCCTCTCATTCTCAATCCTTTTACAAGCGGGAACAGTTTCACCTTATTCAGTCTGTTCAGCCCCTCATGATTTTGAATACCTTTGTCAAATCTCCTCTTAGCCTTCTCCTCTCCAAGGAGAACAGTCCCAATTTCTCCAATCTACCTTCATAACTGAAGTTTCTCATCCTTGGAACCATTTTGAAAAAACCTCTTTGGCACTCTCTCCAATGCATTCACATCCTTCCTAAAGTGTGGCACCCAGAACTGTACGTAATACTCCAGCAGAGGTCCAGCTAGTGTCCTTGCTCTTGTACTCTATGCCCCTATTAATAAAGGCTAGGATACTGTATGCTTTATTAACTGCTCTCTATACCTGTCCTGCCACCTTTAATGACTTATGCACATATACATCCAGATCCCTCTGCCTCTGCACACCCTTTAAGTTGTACCCCTTATTTTATATTGTCTCTCCAGGTTCTTCCGCCCAAAATGAATCACCTCACACTTATTGGCATTGAACTTCATCTGCCCACTCCACCAACTTTTCGATGTTCTTTTGAAGTTCTGCACTGTCCTCCTCACAGTTTATAATGCTTCCAAGTTTTGTATCATCTGCAAACTTTGAAATTGTTTCCTGCTCACCAAGTTTTAGATCATTAATATATATCAGGAAAAGCAAGGATCCCAATAGCGACCCCTGAGGAACTCCCTCACAAACCTCCCTCCAGCCCAAAAAATACCCAGTAACCGTTAATCATTGTTTCCTATTCCTCAGCCAATTTTGTATCCACGTTGCTACTGTCCCTTTTATTGCACGAGCTATAACTTGTCTCGCAAGCCTGTTGTGTAGCACTGTATCGAATGCCTTTTGGAAGCCCATGTACACCACATCAACAGCATTTCTCTCATCAACCCTCTCTTACCTCTTCAAAAAACTCCAGCAAGTTAGTTAAACATGATTTTCCCTTAAAAAGTCCATGCTGGCCCTTCCTAATCAACCCTCATTTTCCATTTGACTATTAATTCTATCCTGAAATTTGTTTCTTGAAGCTTCCCCACTACCGAAGTTAAGTTGGCTGGTCTTTAATTGCTGGGCTTATCCTTACAATCCTTTTTGAATAAGGGCGTAATGTTTGCAATTCTCCAGTCCTCTGGCACCACCACAGTCTAGGAAAGACTGAAAAATTATGGCGAGTGCCCCTGCAATTTCTACTCTCTCTTCCTTCAATATCATTGAATGCATCTCATCCAGTCCTGGTGCCTTGTCAACTTTGATTACTGACAGTTTATCCAATACCTCCTCCTTATCAACTTTGAATTCTTCCAGTGACAGAGTTTCCTCCTCTGTCACTGTGGCCTGGGTAGCATCTGCTTCCTTGGTAAATAAAGATGCAAAATATTTAACACCTCAGCCATGCTCCCTGCCTCCACGTGTAAATCCCCTTTTTGGTCCCTAATCGGTCCTACTCCTTTTTCCACCCTTTTACTATTTCTGTGTCTATGGAAGACTTCATGATTCCCCTTTATGTTGGTTGCCAGTCTTTTCTCATAATCCTTCTTCGCTTCTTTCCTCTGAACCTTCTGTTTTCAGCTTGGTTCTCAATTGTATTTTCTACGAGACACCTGTCATAAGCACACTTTTTCTTCTTTATCTTAACTTCTTTCTCCTTTTTCATCCAGGGATCTCTGGATTTGTTTGCCCTACCTTTCCCTTTTGAGGGAATATACCTTGACTGTGCCCAAACCATTTCTTCTTTGATGGTAGCCCATTGTTCAGCCACAGTTTCTCCTGCCAAACTTCGGTTCCAATCTATCCGGCCAGTTCTGTTCTTGCCCCATTGAAGTTGGCTCTCCCCAAGTTAATTATTCCTACTCTGGATTGCCCATTATCCTTTTCTACCATCATCCTAAACCTTATGATACAGTGATCACTGTCTCCTCAACGATCCCCCCCTGACACTTGATCTACTTGGCCCACCTCATTTCCAAGATCCAGGTCTAAAAGCGCCTCCTTTCTTGTTGGACTGGACACACACTGCTGCAGAAAATTCTCCTGAACACACTCAAGGAATTTCTGCCCCTCTCTGTCCTTTACACTACCACTATCCCAGTCTATATTTGAGTAATTAAAGACCCTCATGATAATTACTCTATAATGTTTGCAGCTGTCTGTAATTTCCCTGCAGATTTGTTCCTCTACTAGCTGGTGGGCTGTAGACTACACTAAGCAATGTAATTGCACCCTTTTTGTTTCTTAGCTCTAGCCAAATTGATTCTGCCCTTGAACCCTCTGGGACATCCTCTTTCTTCAGCTCTGCAGTGCTCTCTTTAACCACTGTAGTAACTGTAGCTTTAAGGAATGTAGTGACTGTAGCTTTAAGACTTATTGTTCTGTGTAGTATCATGTGACAGTCTGAACGAATCAGCCCAAAGCACGGGGAACCTTAGGGGTGGAGTTTATGTCTAATTGTGGATCTTGATGGAAGCACGTAACTGCTGCTGAAACCCTGTAAATAAAGTTTACTTTTTCTTATGGGAAATCTGTCTGGAAAATCAAGTTCACAACAACTGGCAATGAGGATAAATTGGTTCCGGTGCTGTCCCTCAGTCAGTGAATGTGAGTATCTTGTTTTAACCAGAAGAAAGGGAAAACATACTCACTAGGTACGCCACTTTTTGGCAGGATCATCCACAGAGGATTGGAGTCAATGTGTAGAACGCCTCGATTTATTTTTCCAAGCAAACGAAACAACGGTGGAGGAATAAAGGAAAGCAATTCTCCTAAACACCTGTGGGAGTAAAATTTATAACTTAATCCGTAGTTTGATGTCCCCAAATGCTTTGGATTAGAAGACCTTCAGTAAATTGGTAGACCTCATGAAGGGTCATTTTCAACCCAAACCCTCCATAATCATGCAGAGGTTCAAATTTAATTTGAGCGTAAGAACCCCAGGGGAGACCATAGCAACATATGTAGCAAAGTTGAAACAGCTAACTGAACATTGTGACTTCAGGGAGACCCTAAACGATATGTTAAAGGACCATTTGGTCTGTGGTGTGCCATTCAACAACGGTTATTAGCTGAAGTAAATATTGATTTTAAAGGAGCATTGGAAATAGTGCTTGTGATGGAAAGCGGGATTCGCAAGCCTTAGAGGATGTACAAAATGGCGCCATTTTTCAGTTGAGGTGGGAACAGACCACTGGGCATGGCGCGAAAATTAGGGAGTCAGCCATAAAGTCGGAGACAGTCCCTGCTACCCGAAAATTTAAAAAATGTACAGGAGACAGCTCAGCAGTAAATCTGAAAATGAATTTGTTACTGATGTGGATATAACCATATCCCTGAAACTTGCTGTTTTAAAGAGGTGGAGTGCCATTGTTGTCATTAAAGAGGGCACAAACTGAAGCAATGTACAGCAAGATTGAGACAGACTGCCAGGCAACAAACTTAACTGATCGAAGTGCATAATGTGGAAGAACCAGAATTCCGATGTTTATTCTCTATTTAATGTAAAAGTAGGGAAAACAGAGTCAATCACCATTACTCTGCAGGTCAATGGAAAACCTTTGATTATGGAAGTGGATACTGGTGCATCAACTACTGTAGTCGGGGAGCACACATTCAAATATGTAAACAGGGGTGTTCAACAACTGAATATGGAGCAGACTTCAGCCAAATTAAAAACGTATACTGGTAAAGTCATAAAAGTGAATGGTATTTTCACTGTACCTGTTTATTACAAGCATCAGACAGCACAGCTCCCTGTGATTGTAGTGGAAGGTGAAGGACCAAACCTTCTAGGTCGTAATTGGTTAAGGGAAATTAACATTGATTGGCCAGTGAGATTTCAAACGGAAGCTGGAAGAGTTCCTGCGTTGGAACAAGGTAAGGTACTTCAGAATGAGTCTGGAGAGTCAAAGGACCTTAACAGGATGCAAAAAGAGCGTGTAGGCATTCAGCAACCTGAGGAAATGAAGACTGTCTTAAATGGCAGTATGGAAGAACAGCAGAAGAAACTCAAGGAGACTCTGCTGAATTACAGAATTCAAGATGAAGCAAGTGAGCTTCACAAAGAAAATGAAAACCTGTTGAAGGATTCCACATACTACAAGGATCCCTCAGGTCAAAGTTTGACCCTCTGGAAAATTACGAAGAGAAGCAGAATGAATTTAACATCAATTAAACAAACTGAAAAACCAGTTGGCAGAGAAGACGCAGCAATGTTCAAGGTTCCAGGAGGAAGCCAAAAGATACAAGAAGGAGACAGAAGAGCTGAAGAATCAGTTGAGTGAAACAAAAGAAGCATTAGAAGGGAAAGTCGTGGAACTTCCCAAAATGCAAGTGGGTGATGAAGCCATGGGTAGCTCAACCCCTGAACGGAACCAAGTTGGGATTTTGCCTGAGAGAAGTGGATGGATCGAGTTCGTTACCGAGTACAATAGTTTCTCTGACCGGACCATTGTCATACTACATAGAAGTGGAGGGCCGGATCACCCAAAAACATATGGATCATTTGAGATGAAGAGAGAGACCCCAACAATCAGATGTTCTGCTTGTAACCATTGTAGAACCCGTGGTCCCTGTTGTGATTGATCAGCCAAGAATAGACATACCAGATGTCTCTGTCGGAGTGGATAACACTGAACTGCCTGTGCTTAAGGAGATACCTGATGTTGCTACAGTTCCAGAAAATGAAGATTCAGCAAGAAGTTCTGAAGTTGTAGAGCTACAACGTTCCACCTGGATCAGAAAACCACCTGAAAGACTGAACTTATAATTTTATAATCAATGCATACATTGGTAATGTCATGAATGTAGTTGTTCTTGTAAATACAAATTGTAAAAGAAAATTTTAAAGGGTGAGGAATGTAGTAACTGTAGCCTTGAGGAATGCAGTGACTGTAGCTTTAAGACTTATTGTACTGTGTAGTATCATGTGACAGTGTGAACAAATCAGCCCGAAGCACAGGGAATCTTAGGGGTGTTGAGTTGTAGATCTTGATGTAACTGCTACTGAAACCCTGTAAATAAAGTTCACTGTTTCTGATGAGAAACGCATTTGGAAAATCAAATCCCTAACAGCCACCCTTCCTCCTTTTCTTCCTGCCCTATCTTTCCTGAATACCTTGTACCCAGGAATGTTTAACACCCTGTCATGCCCTTCCTTGAGCCAGGTCTCTGTTATCACCACAACATCATAATTCCGCATGGCAACCTGCACCTGTAATTTATCAATCATATTTACTATACGCCTTGCATTCACATACATGCAGTATAAACCTGATTTAGACTTCATTCTTTCTCCTTTACTCCTACTCAGCCTATTAACTTACTATTTTCTATTCTAGCGTTATCTGTCTCCCCCAGTATTTTGTGCACCTTGGTATTACTCTCTAACATTCTCTGCCAGTTCCCACACCCCTGTTGAGTTAATTTAAAGCCCCCCTCAAGAGCTCACTGCAAGGAACTCAGTCCCGGCTTTGTTCAAGTGCAACTGGTCCAGCTTGTACAGGTGCCATGTCCCTCAGAGCCAGTCCCAGTGTCCCAGGAATCTAAAGCCCTCCCTCCTGCACCATCTTTCCAGCCAGCCATTCATCTGCCTTATCCTCCTTTTTCTGTACTAACTTGCATGTGGCACTGGGAGTAATCCAGATATTACTACTTTTGATGTCCTACTTTCTACCTAGCTCTCTAAATTCTGTCTGCAGGACCACATCTGCTTTCCTACCTAAGTACCAATGTGGGCCATGACCTCTGGCTGTTCACCCTCCCCCTGAAGCATATCCTGCAGCCGCTCAGTGACATCACTGACCCTGGCACCAGAGAGGCATCCTGGAGTCATGCCTACGGCCACAGAAATGCCTGTCTGTCCCCCTGTCACTATTGCTCTTCCTTTCATCATCTTCCCCTCCTGTCCAGCTGAGCCACTCACGGTGCCACAAACTTGGCTCTGATTGCACTCCTCTGAGGAACCAATGCCCTCACCAGTATCCAAAACGGAAAACCAATTAGCGAATAGGGGGACTCCTACACTGCCTGCCTGGTTCTCTTGGATTGCCTGGCAGTCACCCATTCCCTTTTTGCCTCAATGCTCCTAACCTGCGATGTGACCACCTCTCTGAACATGCTATTCACGTAGCTCTCAGACTTGCAGATGCGCCATCGTGATTCCAGCTACCATTCGAGCTCCGAAACTCAGAACTCAAGTTTCAGCAGCTGGCAGCACTTCCTGCACATGTGGTCGTCTAGGTCAGCAATAGTGTCCATGAACTCCCACATATTACAGGACACACATTCCACATGACCAAGCTGTCCTGCCATGTCTTAACTTTACTTCCCTTACATTAACTTTATTTTACTTCGGTTTACTTATATTACTTTATATTACCAACCCTGGCTTCCCCTTATTCCTCTTGTTTCTTACTTAAATCCAAGTAGCTACTTCTTTAAAAATAATGGATGACCAGAGATATTCAGGTTACGATGAGAAGGAAAAGAAAGGCTTTTAGCAGGTACAAGGGAAGCAAATGAGCGGAGGCATTAGTGGAGTACAGAAAGTGCAGGGTGGAGCTTAAGAAAACAATTAGGAGAACAAAGAGGGGATATGAGAAAGCTCTGGCTGGTAAAAGTAGGGAAAATCCCAAGACATCCTCTAAGTATATCAATGGGAAGAGGATAACCAGGAAAAGAGTAGAGACCAAGGGGGCAACCTATGGGTGGAGCCAGAGGACATTGCTAGAGTGTTGAATGCATACCTCACATCCGTCTTCACCCAAGAGAATGAGGATGAAGGTATCGAACTCGGGGAAAGAGACTGAGAGGTTCTTAAGTAAATTGATATAGGGAGTGACAAGGCATTGGAGATGTTGGCAGGCTTAAAAGTGGACAAATCTCCAGGTCAATATGATTTGTGTCCCAGACTGCTGAGGGAGGCAAGGGAGTAGATCGCAGGGGCTCTAACCCAAATTTTTAATTCCTCTCTGGCCACAGGGAAGTGCCAGAGGGCTGGAGAACAGCTAATGTGGTTCCACTATTTAAGAAGGGTTGTAGAGATAAGCCAGGGAACTACAGGCCAGTGAGTCTCATGTCAGTGGTAGGGAAACTATTGGAGAAAGTTCTGAAGGAGAGAATCTATCTCTACTTGGAGAGGCAAGGTTTGATCAGGGATAGTCAGCATGGCTTTGTTAGAGGGAGGTCATGCCGAACAAATTTGATTGAATTTTTTGAGGAGGTGACCAGGTGTGTAGATGAGGGTAGTGCAGTTGATGTAGTTAATATGGATTCAACAAAGCCTTTGACAAGGTCCCACATGGGAGACTTATAAAGAAGGCAAAGGCACATGGGATACAGGGTAATTTGATAAAGTGGATTCAAAATTGGATTAGTTGTAGGAGACAGAGGGCGATGACAGAAGGATGTGTTAGTGACTGGAAGCCAGTGTCCAGTGGCGTACCACAGGGATCTGTGCTGGGTCCCGTATTATTTGTCATTTATATAAACGACATAGATGACTATGTCGGGGGTAGGATTAGTAAGTTTGCGGATGACACAAAGATTGGCCGGGTGCTTAACAGTGAGGTTGAGTGTCTTGGGCTACAGGAAGATATCGGTCAAATGGGCAGATAAGTGGCAGATGGAATTTAACCCTGAAAACTGTGAGGTGATACACTTTGGAAGGAGTAATTTGACAAGGAAGTATTCAATGAACGGCATAACACTAGGAATTTCTGAGGGACAAAGGGACCTTGGCGTGTCTGTCCATAGATCTCAGAAGGTGGAGGGGCATGTTTATGGGGTGGTGAAAAAGGCATATGGGACACTTGTCTTTATCAATCGAGGCATAGATTACGAAAGTAGGGAAGTCATGTTGGAGTTGTATAGAACCTTGGTGAGGCCACAGCTGGAGTACTGTGTGCAGTTCTTGTCGCCACATTATAGGAAGGATGTGATTGCACTGGAGAGGGTGCAGAGGAGATTCACCAGGATGTTGCCTGGGATGAAACATTTAAGTTATGAAAAAAGGTTGGTTAGAACAAAGAACAAAGTACAGCACAGGAACAGGCCCTTCGGCCCTCCAAGCCTGCGCTGATCATATTGCCCGTCAACTAAAACATTTTGCACTTCCGGGGTCCGTATCCCTCTATTCCCATCCTATTCATGTATTGTCAAGCTGCCTCTTAAACACCACTATCATACCTGCTTCCACCACCACCTCTGGCAGCGAATTCCAGACACTCACGACCCTCTGCGTAAAAAACTTGCCCCGCTCATCACCTTTATAGTTTTCTCCTCTCACCTTAAATCTATGTCCCCTAGTAACTGACTCTTCCACCCTGGGAAAAAGCTTTGACTATCTACCCTGTCCATTCCACTCATAATTTTGTAAACTTCTATCAAGTCGCCCCTCAATCTCCGTCGCTCTAGTGAGAACAATCCGAGTTTCTCCAACCCCTCCTCATAGCTAATAACCTCCAGACCAGGCAGCATCCTGGTAAACCTCATCTGCACCCTCTCCAACGCCTCCATATCCTCCTGGTAATGTGTCGACCAGAATTGCACGCAATATTCCAAGTGTGGCCTAACCAAGGTTCTATACAGCTGCAGCATGATTTCCCAGCTTTTATACTCAATACTCCTGCCAATGAAGGCAAGCATGCCATATGCCTTCCTGACTACCTTATCCACCTGCGTTGCCACTTTCAGTGACCTGTGGACCTGTACACCCAGATCCGTCTGCCCATCAATGCACTTAAGGATTCTGCCATTTACTGTATAATTCCTACCTGTATTAGACCTTCCAAAATGCATTACCTCGCATTTGTCCGGATTAAACTCCATCTGCCATTTCTCTGCCCAAGTCTCCAACCGATCTATATGACAATCCTCTTCACTATCTGCAACTCCTCCAACCTTAGTGTCGTCTGCAAACTTACTAATTAGCCCAGTTACATTTTCCTCCAAATCATTTATGTATACTACAAACAGCAAAGGTTAGACTTGGGTTGTTTTCGTTGGAGCAGAGAAGACTGAGGGGCGACCTGATCGAGGTGTACAAGATTATGAGGGGCATGGACAGGGTGGATAGGGAGCAGCTGTTCCCCTTAGTTGAAGGGTCAGTCACAAGGGGACATAAGTTCAAGGTGAGGGGGCAGGAGGTTTAGGGGGGATTTGAGGAAAAACGTTTTTACCCAGAGGGTTGTGACGGTCTGGAATGCACTGCCTGGGAGGGTGGTGGAGGCGGGTTGCCTCACACCCTTTAAAAAGTACCTGGATGAGCACTTGGCACATCATAACATTCAAGGCTATGGGCCAAGTGCTGGTAAATGGGATTAGGTAGGTAGGTCAGGTGTTTCCCATGTGGCAGTGCAGACTCAATGGGCCGAAGGGCCTCTTCTGCACTGTGTGATTCTGTGAATGCTGGCCTTTATATAGAGAGAACTAGAATACAACGGAGTAAAAGGCATGCTTCAGCTACACAGTGCTCAAGTTAGACAAAACCTAGAGTACTGTGAGCAGTGTGGGCACTACACTTTAGGAAAGATATATTGGCCTCGGAGGGAGCACAGCATACTTTTATCAGAATGGTTTCTAGACTCAATCAAATCATTGTGTCATCTTCTAAATTCCAGCGACTACAGCCCAATTTGTGTGTTTTCTTCATAATTTAACCATTAGCAAAGTTTTCAAGCTACTAAGGGGAACAGATAGGGTAGATAGAGAGAAACTATATTCATTGATTGGACAGACTAGGGCTAGAAGCCGTAGTCTAAAAATTAGAGCCTGATCTTTAAGGAATGAAATTAGGAAACACTTCTACACACAAAGGTTGGTAGAAGTTTGGAACTCTCTTTCACAAATGGCAATTGATGCTTGATAAATTGTTAATTCTATATCTGAGATTGATAGTTTTTTGTTAACTAAAGTTATTAATGTATATGGGGGACAGGATGATCTCATTGAATGGTGGCTGAACAAGCTCAAGGAGCTAAATGGCTATGTTCCTATGTTCCTACATTTCCACTCCATGAAAATGGAGAAAGCATCATTTTACCAACATGAATCAATTTAACCTCATTTTAGAATAGTTTGAAGAAAGGCTAGGAATGAAATTGACCATTGGAAAAAACACAAAACATGTAGACCGTATAACATTGCATCGAGCTGATTTGCTGGCGTCCCATTCAATGAAAATCACTTTCACTCATACTCTTCTCCAGACAGTAGAATATGTTCAACTTACACTCATGCCTCAACTACTAAAAGTTTAGTTTAGATTTTTGAAGCTGAACTCTGTGTTCAGAAGGAAAGTCCATGCTTTGCTACATGTTTTATAGATAAAATAATATTCACATCAACCTGTAGCAAGGCTGCCTGATCCTTATTAGCTGTTATGGTCTTTTATCAGAGGTTTGACATCTATTGTCAAGCCAGGGCTCTTCCCGTGAGAGGTGAAGAGTTGGGGGCTGTTGTTTTGGTGATCTTTCTCAGGAACCCACACTTTTAATGGCCCCTGCTTCAGATCTGCCACAGAGAAAAGTATACTGAATTCCCCCCTCAAAAATGTTGTGACTCCCCTTTAAGGCCCAGCAAAAGCCTATCACATTTTAGTTGGGTCAGATAAGTGTAGCCAATCTTTGCACTCTATTCCCCTCCATTTCTACAACAAGTCTATAAACACAATCCTAAATTATGACTAGTATTATATAAGTTAGCAAAAGAGCTTGCAAAATACCCTTGAGGTGAGTTCCCACATTAAGGGGGTTATTTTGCATGCTACTACTTAAGATTGGCATTTCTTTGCCTACATAACTATCCTTGATAGGAATTTGGGGGTTGAGCCAAAATGTTTGCTCCTAATTTTACTCAGCTCTTCTCGAAGTACTGTTTTCCACTCTAAACATGATTTCCCAAAGGAAATGTCTTTATTTGAGGAGGAGAATAGACAATTGGACAAGGCTAGATTGGAGGCTTTTGGAGTCCAGCATATCATTGCTACACAAAGACTTTCACTCATCACAGTCTACAGTATGTTAAGCACCCCACAGGACGCAGAGGGAGCATTGTCATCAGCTAACCCTCAATTCAAGGATGGCATCTACTCAGGGTCACGAGTATCTGCCATGGGTCTTGATGTGACTGAACAGGCTGATTCTTGACCTGCATATCTTTGGGCACATGGAGCAAAATATCCCACGAGATAGTGGGATCTGGAGTACAGGGTTTGCTTTCGTTTCTTTCCTTCTCTGCTACTGCTTTGCTTCATCATTAAGAAGTTGGGCTCAAAGTATGATACAGCTTGATGCAAGCATGATAAAAGTTGTCACCATATTGAGTGATTGGTAGCAAGCTCCCCTCAGCCATAAAGGTTGATACTGTCATGCTTCAAGGAGAGCTTCACAGTGTCTTTGAAGCATTTTCTTTGTCCTTCCCCTGGAATTTTGGCCATTTGATAGTTGAAAGAACCGGACTTGTTGGGGCTGTCCAGACACAATGTTCAGTCAACCAAAGTTGATTTTTCAGGAATTTTGGCTGCAAGCTTGTGGAATTGGCTTCAAGAAGGATGTTTGTTCGATGGTCCTTCCATTGAATTTGGAGAATATGGTGGAGGTATTGCTGATGGAACTTTTCTAGCACTCTTATGTCACTGATGAGCAGTCCAGGTCTCACTGCAGTATAGGAGTGTAGTGACAACAACAGCTCTGTACACTAGGACTTTTGTTGACTTGCAGAGGTTCTGGTTATCAAATACTTGCTGCTGTAGTTTGTAGAAGGCTAAACTGGTGCAGCTGATCTAGTGTTGGATCTCCTCGTCAATGGTGGCCTTTTGAGAGACATGGGGCTGAATTTCCCATTAATGAGACTAAGTTAGCGGTGGGAGGTTTTGGCGGTGCCTACCCTGCAGGCCAGAATGGTGGGAACTCACACTCGATTCCACATTAATTATGCACAGGCAAGTATCGGGCCGAATCAGCTGGCAGGTTGGGAGCTGATTCATCCGCTTGCTGTCAGCTAGCAGGGCCGAAGGTCCTGGCGCCATATTTAAAGGCCAGTCAAACACATAATCTCACTCTCCCCAGCCCACCTGCCTTCCGGACACATGCAGAGATGTCTTGCAGTCAGAAGAAGGCCAAGAGCCTCAAGAAGAAGGTAGCACCCCGCTTAACCCTCCGGGCCTTGATCGACGGAGTGCAGGCGCACATGCAACTCCTGTATTCCAGTGATGGCTGCAGGAAGCGAAGCAGCCTCACCTCTCTGGCCTGGGAGACCATCACAGAGCAGGTCTGAAATGCCACCCAGTACAGGAAGAGGATGAATGATCTCATCCGCTCTGCCAGGGTAAGTCACCCTTCAACTACCTCCAGTATCAAACTCTCATCATGGCATCATGCACTCAAATGGCCACTCTCTTCAGGGATCTCACGTGACCATTAGCAGGGGATGCATATCAACACTCATTCTCTCACTGAGACTTTCACATCACCACTATCCCATCTATCATGTTGCTCTCACTCCATCCTCTGGTCCCTATGGGTAGGGCTCACCACACACAGGGGACATGCATCTCACCCAACCTCTGCTCCATTCCTTCTCATCACAAATCTTTCTTCTTCATTCAGGCCAAGCAGGCACACAACAGGCACGAGAGATCACAGAGCAGGGGAGTGACAGCCGGCATCATTGCCCTCACTGAGTTTGAGGAGGCTGCAGTCAAGCTGGCTGGGGAGGACAGGAATCGCTCCTGTGGGGAAGGGGAGATCGGCCTCTCCCAGTAACCTAGTACGCATCACCTCATCAAATCCTGACAAACACAGTGAGTCAGATGCAGTCTTATCTAGCTCATGCTCATTAACTAAAACTCTATTTTCTATTAACTAGGCATCAGCAGATCGAGGCCCCCAAGCCAGTTGAGCACCAGTGTGAGCCCCCAGACCACGTCTGAAGAGGAAGCTGTGGAAGAGCTGTGATGGCACTCACACACACACACACACACACACCATCCACCAGCTCCGAGACACAGACGCCGGTGGGGCATTGCTGTAGATTAGGCTCAGGCTCAGGCTCACTTTCTGGAGAACACCTCACTGACACATCCCCGCAGCAGTTGTAGCCAGGGACAGCCCAGGTCTCCACCACTCGTAGGGCTGCTGGAGACCAGCCACCTGTTCAGTCTGAGTCAGATGATGAGCCTCTGGAAGCAGCCACCAACTCAATGCTGGAGATGCAACGAAAGGCAGTGGAACATCAAGCAGAGATTCAACAGTCATTCAGCAGACTAGAGCGAATGATGGAGGAGTCCATCTGCCTTCTGTCTGATGTCATGGCTCCGACATGTGAGCGCCTCGAGGTCACCATGGGAAAGCTGGCGACCACCATGGAGACCTTGGTCCGGCAGGTATTGTCAAGATTTGCACTTGGCCCTGCACTCCATGGCCACACACCCTGGTGGGCACCATCAAGATGTAGATGACATGAGACGAGGCACCTTGATCCCCCTCCTGGTGCACCATCTCCTGCAGGAGTCGGGCGGGGCTATCGGGCACCCACAGCAAGGATGAGCATCAGCCGGAACCCTGGGGGCCCCCTCAAAGGACACTCTAAGGGTGTGCAGCTATTCACAGCCCCCCTCTGCCTGTGACCCCATCCACTCCAGCTTCTCTGGCCACTGAGGGCACTTCTGCCCCTGAACAGGTGGCCGTTATCAGGCCAGGGCCCTCCAGGCCTTGGGCCACCAGAGGACGTCTGCCCAGGTCATCACAGACATCAGAACGTAGCAGTCAGCAGGTGCCTCCACCTCTGCTGCGGATGTCGGGGCTGCACCCAGGTGTAGCAGTAGAGTTAGGAAAGTTAAGACAAATTGATGCCACTTTTGGGTCACGGGTGTGCTATATATATATATGTGAAGAAATTGCAATTTTTTGAATACATTTGATGGTCATGTGAATGTTTTGGGCAACTGAAGGCATTGTGATTTTGTTCTATGGAATCCCCTTTTATCGAGGTTTAACCATCCTCCCACTCGGTGATAGTGTCCCACTGTGAGATTAACATTCATGTGATGTCAACCTCAGTTGAACTCGTCTCCGCACCCTTGTGTTTAAATTTTTATTGGAGATGTGTGATGTAAGCATTTCTCACCCTTCTCAAGGAACACCACTGAATGAGGGCAGCTCATCAGCATTGATAATCTCGGGGCCTTTGTGTCTCCTCAGTGGTAGTGGCAGAAGAAAAGACATGCACGGGAGGAGGAGATCCCTAGGCATGTCCATATCTCAGTCGCAGCAGTGTTTGCATCATTAGATGGCGGCGAAGGCTTCAAGTCTTCTCTCGCATCGCTCTTGTTCCTAACTGGACTCTCAGTTCCCAGAGTGAGCTCACTCACAGGGCCCCACAGACTAAAGCAAAAATCATGGCCTGTCAGTTCACGAGGCCAGAATGTGCATGTGTGAATGCAGGACTCATTCTTGCTGCAAGTGGGCGGACATTCCCTGAGATGAAAGTAAATGGTATTGAGGGCTCGGAGAGATGCAGCCATATGCCCTCACTTAACCTTACTCTTTCTGGAACCTGTCAGCAATTAACATATCATAGGTACTTTTCCTCCGTCTTCCTTCCTCCATGGCATGATCACACTCATACTGACCCTAAGCATCTGCCTGAGATTCCTGGACCTCCAGATCTTCATCCTCCAATCAGCTCTCATCCTCCTCCAGTTCACCCTCTGGCAGGGGTTCACCTCTTTGCATTGCCAGATTGTGAAGGGTGCAGCACACTGCGATGAAGTGTGTCGGGAGTGTATTGTATTGAGCCACCTGAGCGTTGCAAGCATCTGAAGCGCACCTTCAGAAGCTCTATGGTCCGTTTTATAAGGGAGCATGTAGAGCTGTGAGTAGCATTGTACCTCTCCTGGGAAGGGCTCTTGAGGGCGATGCACCGGTGTCATCAGCCAGTATTTCAATGGGTACCCCTTATCCCCAAGCTGCCATCCCTTCAGACGTAATGGGCCCTTGAGAATCTAAGCACCTGGAAGTGACTCAGGATGTAGGAGTCATGGCAACTCCCAGGTACCGTGCACATACGTGCAGTATGTACTTCTGGTGATCACAACTAGTTGTATATTGATGGAATGGTACCCTTGCAGTTTATAAACATTAGGGCCTGCTGCCATGGAGCCCGTACAGCCACATGGATGCAGTCTATTTCCCTGGACTCTTGTGAAGCCTGAGATGGCGGCGAAGCTGGTGAATCTTGCAGCCTGGCTATCTTCATACAGAGCAAACTTGACATAATGATGGGTCTTCCTGTAAAGGGCATCTTTATGCATCGATGTGTTGTGGACTGAGAGATGCCTCACAGGTCCCCTGTTGATCCTTGGAAAGAACCAGAGGCAAATAAATTTAGTGCTGTGGTCATCTTCAAAGCCACTGGCAGGGGATAGCCTCGAACTTCACATGGCGTCAGGTCTTCATGAAAAATGTGGCATATGTGATGTATCAGAGCTCAGGACAAGTGCAGACGTGCAGGGCACTTCTTCTCACTCATTTTTAAACAGGAGACTCTTCTATAATAAACCCTAGGTCTGGCAAGTCGCCCCTGTCGTCTGAGTTTCTCCTCCTGACCCTCCTATTCATGCTCTGGCTCCACTTGACCATGTCCCTCCTGCTGGAGCTGTGGACGGAGTCACCTCTCCCTCCTTCACCTCTTCCATTGCATTTGGACCCTGATAAAGGCAGCATTGAGCCTTGGATCCAAATGTGCTTTTGCCTTCTCTCTGAAAAGAAACATTGAAGACATTACTGATTCAAGGGGCAAGAAAGTGAAGCTCAGAAGATGAGATGTTTGGAAATGATACGGGTCCCATAGTTTATCCTGCCCTACTTGCATGGTGGCTGATGCCGCCTTGCCCTTGAGACACCAGCACACAAATCGAGGTGATCAGGATGGCATCTCAGGTATATAACATCTTGAGCCCTGCATGGGATGCTAAAGTTTAATGGAGTTGAGTGATCGATCCTAGCTCTGTGCTCCAATCTCTGATGCGGCATATTAATGACCATTCAGTATTTTTTCATTCATTTACGGGATGTGGGCATCGCTGATTAGGCCAGTATTTATTGCCCATCCCTAATTGCCCTTGAGAACGTGGTGCTGAGCTGCCTTCTTTAATCACTGCAGCCCCTGTACCCACAGCGCCGTTAGGGAGGGAGTTCCAGGATTTTGACCCAGCGACAGTGAAGAACAGCGATATATTTCCAAATCAGGATGATGAGTGGCTTTGAGGCAAACTTCCAGGTGGCGGTGTTCCCATGTGTCTGCTGTGAGTGAATGTCCTTTGGCTCGTTAGGAGTGTCAAATCTGGTGAATTAGGTGACAGGTTTTCGTAGATGAAATGCTGTATATGATACAGCAGTACCTTCACTATTGCCTGCATTCCCAAATTCTCTTGAGGTGCAGTGGCTGTGATCTGAAGCCACTGAGTTCTATGTAGCCATTTAACAGTGCTAATGAAGTCATTAGCTTACAGTGGCTTTCATCGCATAGAGGTATTTCTCCTTTCTTTCCTAGCAGACTCCTGCTCACTCCTGCAGCAACAAGAAGTTAGAGGACGACCCCAAAAAGGCCCCCTCATGTTCGCCCTTCCTCCTCACTGCCATTCCACAGCCTTCCCTCCCCGTTGCCCTCCTCATGTTTATCAACCCCACCCTCACCTCACAGGCCACCCCTGGCTGAAGTGCTAGTTTCTGAAAGTGGGCGCCTGCATAAGTACCACAGCACAGTGGTGTTCTTCGGGACAAGGTAGGCAAAGAGCAGGAGCAGACCAACCCTACAGCCTCACCACTGTGGCGTTCATTGCAAGAAGACCAGTGCAGCGCCATGGCAGGTAGGCTATGTGTTTTGCACTCACCTCAAAGTGACCAGTGAACTGAGGTCCGACTTGTGCATGCCACACCTTTTCAAATGGGTTTAAGGTCAATGTAATTTCCCACTGGCAAGATTGGAAGGTGTGACAAGATTCCAGCAAGCAGCGGTTTTAATGAGTATTCATGAGTTGTTAATGAATGCAAATGGTGTTCACACCACCAGTGCCAATGCCCTGCAAAAGAGGGCCCCCAGTGCCGATAGGGGATGAATAATCTCCTCTGATCCGCCAGGGTAAGTCGCTCTTCTCATCACTCTCAACTCGCACACTCACAAACCCATCACACATCCACAGGGATCTCATTCACTGCCAGTTCAAGGGACATCACCATTCACTTACACACACATTCATCTTCCCTGCGGATTGTTTCCTCATCCTGTCCATGGCATCACTCACCACCCACACATGCCATATCATCTGGCCTGGCAGGCGTCCTGCTTACACTCCATGTTATGCAGGACAAACTGACACAACAACAAAAGGGAGAGGTTGCAGACTGGTGGAGGAATGCCCTACCTCAAGGTCCTCTCAGACTTTGAAAACAGAGTCATCCAGCTGACCGGCGACAATCTGGACTATTCCTGTGCTGACAGTGAGGTCAGCCATGCTCAACCAAGTGAAGGTCCTGCAGCGCAACACCCATCAGACAACCATGCTGTGAGTCAGTTCCCCTGTTCCGCAGTCCCCTGCCATGCACTAATTACCATACCTTGCTTTTGCAGACACATCTGGGAAGCAGCCAAGGGGTCCACGGCCCAGGTCCTTGACCAAAGGCACCTCGGAAGAAAAATCCAATGACATCCTAATTGAAGACCCACAGTGCTCACCCACAGCCTCCCCCAGCTCAGAGAGACATACCTCAGTGGGACCTAGTTCTAGAGCAGTCTCGGGGTCACAATCTGGCGAGTACACCACGTTGTCTGGTCCACAGCAGGTGGTGGCAGGGACTTCTTGTTTCCGTCACTTGGAGGACTACTGGAGGCCAGAAATCTGCAGAGCCCAAGTCAGATGAGGAGCCTCTGGATTCAGTCATTTGCTGGAACTGTAAAGGCAAGCTCTGGAACATCAGGAAGGAATGTCCTCAGATTGCAAGGCACAATGGAGGAGTCCATCTGCCTTCAGTCCGAGGTGATAGCGCCGACGTGCCAACGCACTGAGGTCAACACAGGTAGGATGGCGGCCGCCATGGAGACCTTGGTCCAGACATCGGTCTTGCACTGCTACGAGAGCTGAACTCCATGCTGACACCATAGTTGGCCTCCTACAGTGTCGACATGAGAGGGGTATGGGGCAGCTTGATCTCACTCCTGCTTCCCTTCTCCTCAAGGAGTCAGCCAGGGGCCTTTGGGCACCCATAGGGAGGAGAATCAGCAGGTCCACACCTGGGGACAATCCACCCAGTTGATTCTGGGAGTGCCTGGCCCATCTGAATTTGCTCTTCCTCCAGATCTCGGCCCACCAAAAGATGCCCACCAAGGTCATCACAGACAGGTGTAGCAGTCAGCAGGCTGCCGCCAGCTCCACTGTGGATGTCAGGGGTGCACCAAGACATGGCAGCAGGGTTAGGGAGATTAAGAAGATTTAGTTGCATGAGTCCTTAATGTTCCTGAACACGGGTGTCAATCACTTGCACTTAATGTTCCCAATTGTAAATAAACTCCCAAGAATGTCTCCTTGCCTGTGGCTCCTTGTTATGATGAACATTGTTCGTGTCACTCAGATGTCAAACTTTGGCTCCTGCACAAGATAAAGGCAGCTGTCTCAGTCCAGGACCTCCTCCCTGTGCAGTGTGTAACCTTCAGACCAAAGTGATGGTCCGGCTTCACACTCACTGAACACATTAGTGATAACTGCACCTCGATGGTGCTTGTCCTTGCTGCCAGAATGTCATGGGCAGGCATTACAGAGTTCCGTCATTCTCTCTGTGTGCTCTCAGCATCTTTGAGGTGGGGCTGGCCTCCATCTCTTCAGGATCCGTGATCGGTGATGCTGTGCTCCTGAAGGGGTCAGGTGCTGAAGGCTGACAAAGGATCAGGTGCATTTAAAGTTTCATGGCTGTGTCTCCATGATATGACCTTGATCACAGAGCACAAGAAAGCTGCCCCCAGCCAGACAGGAGTCAGACATTCACAGAGGCAATGTGAAGATTTATGGAGTGGCCTCACTGCATGTCATCATCATCCTCCTGAATCTAGCGACTATTAGAGCCTAAATGTCTGCATGACATGAGCCTGAGCACTGAGGGTTGTGCACTACCAGCACCCACACAGGAGTCAAACATTCACAGATGCAAGGTGAGAATGTCAGGACTGTCCTCGCTGCATATCATCATCATCCTCCACAAACCTTGCAGCTATGAGGGCCTCCAGAGCAGCCCTGTTTCATCTGGCCAGTGTGACGGCCTCATCACCAGCATCAAGGACCTCATCATCGTTATTCCCTTCGACGTCCTCCTTATCGGAGGATATTTGCAGCTCCTCCATCTCTTCCTCAGCCATGTCCTCCCCACTTTGCAGCACCTGCAAGCAACGATGATGTGTGGGCCACAGCATGAGCCTCGTTATATCTTCGCTCTGCTGCAATCTGGCCCACCGCAGTGGGGCCATCAGCCACGTCCTCTGTGGGTAGCCCTGGTCCCCAAGGAGCCAAACCTGCTGCCTCTCTGGACCCTGGGAGATGTTATGGATCTGAGACTGCTAAGTGTGTTGGAATCGGGAACACTTCCTGTGCAGACCTGTCGGATGTGTTTGTGGTCGTCGCACACCAGCTAAACATTCAGCAAGTTGAAGCCCTTGCAGTTGACGTAGTTGGGTGCTTGTTGCCACGGAGATCTAAGAGCCACGTGTGTGCTGTCGATGGCACCCTGGCACTGTGAAAAACCAGAGATCTGTGCAAATCCCCAAGCTCTTGTCTCCTTGCTTTCCTGATCTCTGGCAAAATGTGACAATAGCACCCATGACCTCCCGAGTGCGCCTGCCTGGCCTGGCCAGTGCTCTGGCCTCATTGTCAGCATCCTCGCATTCAGGACCTCATCGTCATCACCCCCTTCGAAGTCTTCCTCATCGGAGAATACGTGTAGCTCCTCCATCTCCTCCTCAGCCAGGTCTTCCCCACTTTGCAGCGCCAGGTTATGGAGCACACAGCAAGCGAAGATGATGCGCGATGTCCTCTGGGAACTCTATTGCAGTGCTCCACCAGACACTGTGCATACCAGACACCCTGGTGAGACAATGGAGATCTGTGTCATGGTGCCATTGTCTTTCAATGATCAATGGGGAATCCAATTTTGAGTCTCCCATCAATGATGAGACTACACAAGAATGTTTGCACCATCTGAAACTCTCACCTCTGTGTACTGCACTCTTACCTTCATCTGACACCCTAGCCTCTCCACAGCCTGTTGACCGAGGTGCATGGCTGAGTAAAGTGAAGTGCTATGTACCTTTAAGAGAATAGTTGACCATGTGGTTGTATTGACCAATCGCTACACAATCGTGGGCTTCTTGGGTAACTGTAAGTCTGGAGCTGGAGGTGATTGAAGAAGCACAAATGGTGTTAGTGCTCTGTTCTTAGTTCCAATAAACCACCTGTGTTTGTTCAGTTAATCAGTCTCTCTACCCATACTGTTTCAAATATCGACTAATGTGTTAATATCAAGGGCGCAGCTCACGTTCGCCGGACAAAGCAAACCTGATAACCAAAAGCATGAAAGTGGTGCCTTTCCAGCTCCAAGGCGTCCTGCTCGAATCTGGATAGATTATGAGGCTTGGGGGGCCTCCGCCTGTCCACAACCTTTCAATGTTGTAATGGGTCCTCTTCTGAAAGGACAGAGGAGTATGAATTATTCCACTCTACCTCCAGCGCCATTGCAGCCTGGCCAACCCCACCTGAGGAACACCTTGCAGGGCACATCCAAGTCGTGACCCTTGAGCCACAAGGCACTCAGTCCAGGCAGCCAGGGCTCACCCCCTTGGCCAGCTCCAGCGTCATTTACAGTTGGCACTCAGACTCTAACTTCCCTGAACTCAACAGGGCTACGGCCAGACCTTACCATTTCAACACATTGATCCATGTCAATACGATACTCACCCCGAGCACAGCTGGTCGTTAAACCTGTGGCACTGCACCCATGTGTGCCGTACAACGTCATGGCTGCTGACCTGCACTGCCGCCTCCTCCCAAGCTCTTTTCGTTAGGTGCATTTGCCTCCTCCTTCCATCTCTGGGGACAAGGATGTCCCTCCTGGCAGACACCTCCTCCAGGAGGACCACGAGGCACTCATCCGAAAACCGGGGGTCTGAGTGCCCACCCAACATGCCCTTCCGCCTGGTGCCTCCAGCTGCACTTGAGGCCATAACCTGAGTGTTCACAACGCTGCAACTATGTTCTTCCCTGGCAGCCTTCAAGGAGCTGCCTGTCCTGTTTTTAAACCGGCCGCTAGGTTGCCATTGGACCCGGTGGCCGACAGGACCCTCCCCGCCGGCCTCTTCCCGACCACTGGGAAGACATATTTCAGCATGAATTCGCAGTCGGGGACAGATCACAGGCAGCGGCCCGTTTCCCGACCCATCACTGGCCCACTAATCATACCCACCCACCAAGGGTAAAATTCAGGCCTATATATTTCTCTGATTTGTGCCTGATAAAGGCCCTTTGCAAACACAAATGATCGGGCTAATGCCTTGTTGAAGCCCCCTTTTCAAAATTATTGTGTCATAAATGTAGGCAACTGTGTTTGGAAAATGTGATCTATATGCATAGTTAAAGCTACCACTGGATGCCATCAGTTAAAAGGAGAAGTTTGTTGCAAAAGACTTACCTGATTGAAATTGGAAGAAGAAAATGGTTGGAGGGGGAGAGAAGTGATTCAGAAGGGAGAGGAGAGGTGATTTAGGGGGGAAAAAATTGGACGGGAGCTAATTGGGCAGATTGTGGCGCTCTTGTGGTGGAGGTTGTTCAGGAGGGGACTGACTGGTAGTCAGCAAGAATCTTTGATGCTGCCAGGGAGCTGGGAGTGCTCCTTGCAGATCCACATTCAGCAGTGTTTTTTTGAACAAATTTACCTTTGTGTTGGTGGCCTCCAATGATCCCTTTAGGAACCCATAGTTAGGTTTCATGAAGATAATGTTTTCTATTAAATAAGTAGTCCTATTTTGTAAAGAGCCAAAAAAGGCTATTCACATTCCGAAGGGCCTAAGTGCATTAATGCAGAAGTAGTAAATACTTGTATTTATTGCACCAAAGCACTAAGACTGTTTGATATTTCATCATTCTTTGACTAAGAAATATTCATAAAGTAATACCACTTCCTGAAAATATTTCAACACTGATCAATAAACTAAAAAACTTTCTTTACAAAGTTGAAGTAAAATTTATACCTTTGTTTAAAAATTTAGCAAAGCAAATGTTCTGTTAACATGCTGTCCTATTTTGTTTCCTTTTTTAGAAATTTTGTACTTTTTGTTACACAGTTAATAAGATGGAAATGTCTCCTGTAATTTGATGACATGATTAATTTATTAGCCCCATTTGCTTCGTCAGGATCTTAGTGCACAGGCTAAAAATTGCCAAATGATTCATTGTCTGAGTTAATTACTAGTAATGCATTTTTGAAACATTTTCTACCTGTTCCCTCTTCAAACCAATGTGTTGTGTGACTGGTATAAAAACATGGGCCAGGATTTTCCAGTGGTCGGGTGGGCTGGGTGGGCTGGGTGGGCGGGCCTGAGGGAAGTCGGGAAGCTGACCGTCGCCCGCAATCGGGCTCCAACCACGATTTCACGCTGGCTGGCCAATTAACAGCCAGCCAGCCTGAAACACATGCTGCAGCGCTCAGCCCTGCTGGGGTGGGGGCGGGAGGAGCGCGAGCACTGAAGTTTGTGCGTGCGCGCAGGTGCACACAGTAAAAGTTCCCTGAGGCGCAGAGCTGCCTCGGAGAGCCAAATATTTTTTAAATAAAAAATTAAAACATTAAACAATGTTAAAACCATGTCCCCACATGTGACTGTCACTTGATCAGGGACATGTTATGAATGAAATTTTAAAATTTTTATTTAATTTTTATTTGCTGTTGGAATCCTCATCCTGCCTGTGGATGAGGTTTCCTAAAAAATCCAAAGGCCGCCTGAGCGAAAAATTTTGTTTTATTATTACTTTAATGACCTAAATAGACCTGTTAATTGTTGGCGGGAGTGCTGCAGACTCCCACGTGTGCCACCGACCGAAATATCGTGCGAGTGCGCAATGACATCGGGACGCTCGCCCGATGTCATTGCGCGTCATTTTATGCTTGTTCGGGTCGGGCGTCTGCCCGCCTGACAAGCACAATATTCTGCCCATGAAGCCAGTTAGTTCCAATACTACAGCACATGTTTCTAAACCAGTTTTCAGGCTTGTATTTCAGAGTTGTCATATACTGTGACTTTACCAGTGAATCTTTGCCCTTTTCCTGCAAAAGGAATTAAATTTCTTAAAATTGAATTGTTCTAGGTATTTCACTCTTGAATGACATTATGACTAGAATTGAAGCTGGAATGCTGCCAGCTAGATTCAGAACTACCAGACGGCACTCAAGCAGACTATATTTTGATAATATTCATGAGGTGTGCAGCATGGGTGATTTCAAACCAAAAGTTGTGGATAATGAATTATTTGAATTTGTCCCCGAGTTCCCTTTGCAGGCACCAGGAACAATTTTTCTTGATGTGAAGTCAGAGATTGAAACTGAACAAGAAAAGAATGAAGAAGTCGGCAATTATGATAGGACAACAACCCGTGAAGAGGAAGTTAGCACAGTTGATAAAACAAAACAAAGCACAGAGACCAGTCTCCCTTCTGCACCTGATAAAACAAAACCTCGCTTGGATAGTAATCCAGAGATTGACAATCACATAGTACCAAAGTCAACTGCTTCAAAAACTGCTCAGCTAAATGGATATAGATCATCTGAAGTGAGTGATAACATAAGGACTCCAAGTTTATCAGGAAATATGGGTGAGATAGGTATGGAATCTGATTCTTCTAATGAGGAAGATGATATCAGAGATTTCTGCTACATTACGCCACGGCACAGATATAATTTCAAGAACAGTAAGGGCATTGAAAAGTTTAAGACGTTTCTTCTAGGAACTCCTGGTGAGAAATACTGGTGGCTATGGATGGATATTGAAAGATTAAAAGTTATCGAGGATGACAAAAAGAAGAAAAGGTTAGGATTGTTTTATAAACTCAGTTGTAAGATTTTTGAAATGAGGGACAGATATTGTTACTGCTTCTATAAATGAACACAAGTGGCTGGATTTTGGGTACCGTGGCGGGTGGCTCGAGTTGGGAAATATTCCAACTCGCTGGACCTGCCTTGGTAAAAAGTACCATGATATGCATAAGTCTCACTCTGGGGAAGGGGCAGGGGCGGAATGGAGTTGGGCCCAACAACCCAGGAAACAGAGCATAGGCAGCCACAAGCATGGGTGAGATCCAGCATGGACTGGTTAGAAGGCCACTGGGACTTTGTCCCAGTTGTTTCAGAAGCTTTTAGGCCCTCTAACCCTCACCCCTCACTCCCCACACCTCCATGGACCCTCATACCATCTATGACAACTTAATGTCAACTCATGCCCCCCACCCAACCCCCATAACCCCTCATACCCCCCATGCCACCTCCATAGCCACTCAGTAACCACCATGGGCAGACCTCATGAGCCACATGGAGATGAGAAAAGATAAACTTCTTACAATCTAATACATCTTTCACTCAAAAACTTGACAGTAAAGAAAGTTCCATTTATAAAATCCATTCAAAACTTTTAAATCTCCACAAATGGTTAATCCTTCATAAAAAACAAACTTCTATTCAGACCCCACACCAAATCCCTTAATAACTTTTTTAAACTGTAAATAAAATTGTGAACTCAGAACTTCATGCTGAGATAATTTTAACTTTTGAAACTCAGCCAGAGTCATAATGACTTTTTTTTGATGATTTTTTTTTCTAAGCTAAGGCAGATGGTCTGTCAATCAGAGCAGTCCAGCAGATGTTTTTTTCTTAACTCTCTGTGGGAGCTCTCATCTGGCTGTTTGAAAATTTAAGGAGCAGAGGATTTAAAAATCCTCAGATCACATCCTTATACAGAGCTTATCCGCCCTTCAAGAACATTTATGTCTACTCAATCCATCTGTGACTCCCACACTGTGGGTTAAGGCCCATGCAACAGCCAAAAAAGGGACTGTTTGAACTCAACACCGAGTTCAAGTGGCCCTGCTGAGCTCAGGGCATGTTGAGAGGGTCGCTATCTGCCCGAAAATGCCAACAGAGGCCTGAATTCAGAAGTCCTGGCCTCCACCATTTTCTTGGTAGGATCGGGGGGGAGGTGGTGGGGGAGGAAATGGGGCAAGTTATTTATTGCATGGTTCCCGGAGGCATGTGCCCATATAAATCAGCAGCTGCTTCTGCTCGTGTGATTTTGGTGAGGCAGGTGTCTGAAATCAGCGGTGTGCAAATTAGACCTAGTAGGAGTAGGTCTGAGCCCTGTAGATATATCTGGATAGCTAGAGTACCCTTTTGGAGAGGTAAGGCACCCTTTGGGGTAGATCAGGTGCCCTTTGGGTTGTTAAAATTAGACTTAATTGTGTGTAAAATGTGCATAAACTCATTGGAACTGTCAAAGCTGTTAAGGAGCTATCAAGCTGTCAAAGAACTGTCAAAATTGGCAAAAAGAAATTAATCTTTCAAAGAACTAACAAATCTAACAATTTGATTGAATTTTTTGAGGAGGTGACTAGTTGTGTAGATGAGGGTAGTGCAGTTGATGTAATCTACACGGACTTCAGTAAGGCTTTTGACAAGGTCCCACATGGGAGAATGGTGAAAAAGGTAAGAGCCCATGGGATCCATAGCGGTTTGGCAAATTGGATCCAAAATTGGCTTAGTGGCAGGAGGCAGAGGATGATGGTCAAAGATTGTTTTTGCGATTGGTGTACTGCAGGGATTGGTGCTGGGGCCCTTGCTGTTTGTATTGTACATTAATGATTTAATGATAGACGTGAATATAGGAGGTATGATCAGTAATTCGCAGATGACATGAAAATTGGTGGTGCCGTAAATAGTGAGGAGGAAAGCCTTAGATTACAGGACGATACATATGTGCTGGTAAGATGAACAGAGCAGTGGCAAATGGAATTTAATCCTGAGAAGTGTGAGGTGTTGCATTTTTGGAGGACTAACACTGCAAGGGAATACACAATGAATAGTAGAACCTGAGGAAGTACAGAGGATCAGATGGATCTTGGTGTACATATCTATAGATTCCTGAAGGCAGCAGCACAGGTATATAAGGTGGTTAAGAAGGTTTATGGGATACTTGCCTTTATTAGCTGAGACATAGAATATAAGAGCAGGGAGGTTATGTTGGAGCTTTATAAAATACTAGTTAGGCCACAGCTGGAGTACTGTGTGCAGTTCTGGTCACCACACTATAGGAAGGATGGGTGCAGAGGAGATTCACCAGGATGTTGCCTGGGCTGGAGCGTTTCAGCTATGAAGAGAGACTGGATAGGCTAGGAAAAACTCAGCAGGTCTGACAGCATCTGCGGAGTGGGATACAGTTGACGTTTTGAGTCCATATGACTCTTCATCAGAACTAAGACATATAGAAATGAAATGAAATATAAGCTGGTAGAGGGGGGTGGGACAGATAGAGCTCGATAGGGGGCCAAGAAGAGACTGCCAAAGCTGTCATAGACAAAAGGACAAAGGGGTGTTGATATTATCTAAAGGGGACATTAAGGGTAGCAAGCAGGACAAGCTAGTGGCAAATGGCCCCACCCCAACCCCACTAGGGCCATCTTGATTCCTGCACAAAATGAAGGCAAGTGTCGCTGTCCAGGGCCTCTCCTCTTTGCAGTGCGTAACCTTCTGAGCAGAGTGATTGTCTGGCTTCAAAGTCACTCTCTGGATCACTGGTGCCTTCACCTCATTGTGGCTTGTGTTTGTTGCAAGAATCTCATACCTAAGCGTCACAGGGTTCCATGATGTTCTCTGTGTGCTCTCAGCATCTTGGAGGCTGGGCTGCCCCCATCTTGTCTGCATTCTTGACAGGTCAAGATGTGGTGCTGAAGGGAACAGGTGATGAAGCTTGCCAAAGGATCATGTGCTGTTTAAGTCTATGTGCCGGATGTATCTCTGCAGCATTTCCATGATATGACCTTTTCACAGAGCATATGTGCACTGCCCTCAGCCAGGAAGGTGTCAGACATTCCCAGATGCAATGTGAATATCTCAGCATTGTCCCCACTGCATCCCATCATCATCCTCCTGGAATCTTGTGGCAATAAGGTCCTCATGAGCATGCCTGCCTCGGCCATGGCAGTTGCCTGCATCCTCCCCTTCCAGGACCTCATCACCCTCATCCCCATCGACTTCCTCCTCGTTGGAGGAGACATGCCATTTCCTCATCATCCCAGGTCCCCCCCCCTGCCACTTTGCATCACCAGGTAGTGTAGCATGAAGCAAGCCACGATGATGTGTGACACCCTCTGGGGAGTGTACTGGGTCCCTATGGTGTGCTTCACCAAACTCCAGGAAGCAGCATGAGCCTCATTGTACTTCTCTCAGCAACAGTCTGAGGCCGCTGCACAGGCATCATCAGCCACGTCTTTTGTGGGCAGCCCTTGCCCCCGAGGAGCCAACTCTGCAGCTCATGTTGTCCCGGGAAGATGTCAGGGATCTGAGACCTGCTGAGGATGTACGAGTTGTGGACGCTTCCGGGATAGCTTCAACAAACCTGTATGGTCCATTTGTTATGGTCGCAAACCAGCTGAACATTGAGAGAGTGGAAGCCTTTGCGGTTCACTTACTGGACTGCTTGTTGCCAGGGAGATTTAAGAGCCACGTGTGTACAGTCGATAGCACCCTGCACCTGTGGTAATCCAGAAATCTCAGCAAATCCCAGCATACTTGCTTCCTGGCTTGTTTGATCTCCGTTGAAGTTGACAAAGTTGTGTGCCTTGGCAAAATGGCGTCCATGAGCTCCTGGATACATTTGTGGGTGGAAGGCTTGCGAGGCCTCACACAGGAAATCAGTGCAGCCCTGGAAGGAGCCACTGCCATAGCAATTCAGCGTAACGGTCACCTTCACTGCCACTGGCAGTGGATGCCCTGTGGTGCTAAATCCTGCAGAAAGTGGCATATATGAGTGACCTGTTCCCTTGACATGTGCAATCTTTGGCGACACTGGCTGTCACTCGTCCGCAGATAGAACATGCGTCATCTATAGACCCTGTTTCTGGTGAAGTGTCTACGAACGACGGTTCTCTGGGGGTTCATCCTCTGCGTGCGGAGGCCCTGCCACTCCTTAGTCTTGAGGGTTCTGCTCCTCTCTTTGGTGAGCCAGGTGCCTCCATCACTTACTTCTCCAGCTTCTCTCCTGCTTATAAGCAATGAGACAGATAGCGAGATTATTAGGCTTCATCTTCCTGATGGTCTCCCCACCGCAATATCAAAGAGAGAGAGATCAGCAATTGTCTACTGAGGACCACTTTTGGTCAAGTCATCACCTGTGGCTACCTCTCAAGGCTTGACGCATGCCGGAGAGCCCTGGCCACCACATGGATGTCCAGTGTTTAATGCACATGATAGATGATCAAAGTCTCATCCACCACTCCACCTCGCCACATGGCTGACTGGCAATAGCTTTGGCTAATCGACTGCATCCTGAACTGTCATCTCAGGTGCAGGCATTGTCCTAACCTGCACAGCAAAGCTTCGCAGTTTGCTTGGACCATGAGGATGACTTTTCAATGACTTAAACATAATGCAAGTGATTAGGAGCGCACCCCTCCAACAGTGTTCCATGGCCACCTTTCCCAAAGGAATCCTCAAGCTTGCCCAGTAGCCCAATGGTCTGCAGCAACATATCACTCATTCGATTTTGAAGTCTGTGCGCAAGGGGTTAAAAGTAGAGGGGCAATCACTGGCACTGTCAGGAATTAGTGCTGCTTGAGTGGGCACACTTGCTTGACTAACCTGACTCCAAGCATGTCAGTTGAGCTTAAGCTAGTCGGTCTCAGCTGCAGAAGAGTGCTCATCTTTGACATGTTTTTTCCATTTGTCTGGCCATTTTCTTCCCACTGCACACCCTGCCATGTGTTAGTGTGCAACCTTCAGTCTGTGCTGCCATGACCCTTCCTTGCAATGTTGCCCTTGCCCTGAGGTTCCCTTCTTTCCCTTTTCTCCGGCACTGATGCCCTTGCCCCAAGGTTCCCTTCTCTCCCTTCCCTCTGGCTCTGCTGCCCTTGCCCCAAGCTTCCCTCCTCTCCCTTCTCTCCAGCACTATTGCCCTAGCCCTGAGGTTCTCTTCCCACCCTTATCTCCAGTACTATTGCCCTTGCCCAGAGATTCCCTTCTCTCCAGCACTGTTGCCCTTGTCTAGAGCTTCCCTTCTCTCCGGTACTGTTGCCCAAGCCCCAAGGTTCCCTTCTGTCCAGCACTGCTGCCCTTGCCCAGAGATTCCCTTCTGTCCAGCACTGTTGCCCTAGCCCCGAGGTTCCCTTATCTCCGGCACTGTTGCCCTAGTCCTGAGGTTCCCTTCTCTCCGGCACTGTTGACCTAGTCCAGAGGTTCCCTTCTCTCCAGCACTGAGTCCCTAGCCCCGAGGTTCCCTTATCTCCGGCACTGTTGCCCTAGTCCTGAGGTTCCCTTCTCTCCGGCACTGTTGCCCTAGCCCTGAGCTCCCTTCTCTCCGGCACTGTTGACCTAGTCCTGAGGTTCCCTTCTCTCCGGCACTGTTGACCTAGTCCTGAGGTTCCCTTCTCTCCAGCACTGTGGCCCTAGCCCTGAGGTTCCCTTCTCTCCGGCACTGTTGACCTAGTCCTGAGGTTCCCTTCTCTCCGGCACTGTTGCCCTAGTCCTGAGGTTCCCTTCTCTCCGGCACTGTTGCCCTAGTCCTGAGGTTCCCTTCTCTCCGGCACTGTGGCCCTAGTCCTGAGGTTCCCTTCTCTCCGGCACTGTTGCCCTAGTCCTGAGGTTCCCTTCTCTCCGGCACTGTTGCCCTAGCCCTGAGCTCCCTTCTCTCCGGCACTGTTGCCCTAGCCCTGAGCTCCCTTCTCTCCGGCACTGTTGCCCTAGTCCTGAGGTTCCCTTCTCTCCGGCACTGTTGCCCTAGTCCTGAGGTTCCCTTCTCTCCGGCACTGTTGCCCTAGTCCTGAGGTTCCCTTCTCTCCGGCACTGTTGCCCTAGTCCTGAGGTTCCCTTCTCTCCAGCACTGTTGCCCTAGCCCAGGCACCACAAGCCAGCCACGAAGAAGCTGCTGTAGAGACTTTGCCTGTGACCCCGCCTGAATCCACGGAGCCGCTTCCTTGCATTAGGATCCTTGCAAGTGCTGTGCTAGGTTGTGTGCACTCACCTCTGCGTAACCTATTGAAGTTCAGGTCGCCAGGTACACGCCTTTTAAAATCAGTTGTAAATCATGCTGTTCTAAAATCACACCGATTTGGGATTTAAATTTGATGTGGTGGCGGGGTGATTCCAGCGTGTGGCCAGAATAATGATATGCAAATGTATTCAAATTAAGTTCCTGACATCCGATGGCAGGAAACACGGCCCACCATTGATAGGGGAGGGCCCAATCACTTCCCGGATTTACATTGCCTGGAAACATATGAGGAGAGATTGGTTCAACTGGGCCTGTACTCACTAGAGTTTAGAAGAATGAGAGGGGATCTGATTGAATGTATAAAATTCTAACAGGGTTAGACAGACTGAATGCAGGGAGGATGTTTCCCCTGGTTGGGCAGTCTAGAACCAGGGGCTGCAGTCTCAGGATACAGGGCAGGCCATTTAGGACTGAGATGAGAAAACATTTCTTCACTCAGAGGGCGGGCAACCTATGGACTTCTCTACCAAAGAAGGCTGTGGAGGCCAGGTCACTAAGTATATTCAAGAAAGAAATTGGTAAATTTTTGGATATTAGGGGCATCAAGGAGTACGGAGAGAAAGTGTGAATATGGCATTGAGATAGAGGATCAGCCATGATCATATTGAATGGCAGAGCAGGCTCAAAGGGCCAAAAGGCCTACTCCTGCTCCAAGTTTCTATGTTCTTATGTTTCAGATCTTGCCACTGAACATGCCTGTCCCAATCGGGCGCAGGAAATCATGGCCCAAGGGTGGAATTTTCCCCTCCCTTCCGTGGCGGGTCTCAGAAAATTGTGCGGGATTGGAAAATCTGTTTTACGTCATCATAAAAACAGTTTCCGATCATCCGCTCCGGACCTTAATGGTGGCATGCGTTTCCTGCTACGCCATGTTGGGAACGCCATTTGATTAGATGTTCCCTATACATTTGAATGCTATTTATAAAGGACCTTCGCCGGAATCACCCCTCCTCCACCGCTCCCCCCCATGCTTCCATGCTAGATCAATGGGCCATGCAAGCATCTAATTAGACTGTTGTGTTTCACAACTGTATATAAACAATGTGCACCTGGCGACCTGCACTTCGTTCATGACTTCGAGGTTCGTTCGCCAACCTTGCATTGTGCAGCACTCGCTGCATCTTGGACTCTGTGCCAGACTTTGCGGGCAGCACCACATCACTTTCAGAGGCAAGGCTCTACATACCAGACCAACAGTAAGATGGAGGTGGGTTGTAAAGCGCAGCTTAATGGGGGCGGGCGTGTATGGAGGACCAGGCAGAGGCAAGGGAAGGGGCTGCAGGGCAAGGCCTCGACTTTGTGGGGGGGTGGGGAGCGGGTGGGGGGAATGGGGAAGTTTACACTCAGACACATGACTCAGGAGGTGCAGGCAGGAAGCATCCTCTGGTCCATAGTGGGGAGAGAGTCTCTTACAGAAGGACATAAGTTGGGGCCAGAATGGGAGGTTTGCGGATTGAAAAAGCACTTCAGTTTACATCCCTGAGCTTCAGAGACTGTTCTTGTCCCAGTCCAGGGAGAAGGAGTGCATATAAACCCAATGTCAGTTGTGCCCATCAAGATGTGCGCAGTTTGTAGTCGTAACTTCATGGGCGCCAGTCCAGGGGAGGGGGGTCTCTGGCATAATACTGAGCGCCACAGATGGCACCCTCACAGGGGAGGCATCTGCAGTTTATGGACAGGGGACGAGGTAGTGTTGAGATACTCAAAGATCTCATGGGGCATATGTCACTGCGCAATAGACCTCAAGGTGAGGAGGGGTAAGGTCCACATGGGGCATAGGCACACCCACCTCAAATGACTCATGTGGTATTACAAATCTACCGCCATCACAATGGGATTAAGGATTACAGGGGGAGGACCTAAAGTTATTAGAGGGAGGGAAACCTGAACATGCTTCTCCAGGATGATGGGAGGGGTTTCCACAGATACATAGGGAAGGTTCAAGTTGGTCTGGTAGTGAAAACGCAGCACCACAATCTTGAAACCTAAAGCGATGGCACATCAGAAATTGAAAATAACAAATAACTCTAAAGGCAGGGCTCTGAGGGCCTTGAGGAGGCATGCTGCACTGCACAGGAGGTCGATTAAAGGGACACCCAACTGAACTCTGTACCAAATGAGAAGAGTTGCACAACTGAGAAATGTTAGGAGCCTTTCAGTGACGATGCAGGGAATCAAGAGAACTAAGCAATGAAGCTCATTCATAAGAGACTACCCACTAATCGATCTCCTTGTAATAACTCCTTAAGAGATAGTAATATGAAAAATGAGGATCGGAGAATGGCAGGAAGGGACAGAGAGAAAAAACCTAAGAATGCACCAAGAATCAAGACTATGTCACAAAGATAACAAAAAGACAAAACTTGCACGTTGAAGTAGATAAATATGTTCTGATAGCCATTATGGAGACGTGGCTGCAGGATGACAAGGATTGGGTCTTGAATATTAAGGGGTATATGACCTTCAAGAAGAATAGGAAACCAGGTAAAGGTGGAATAGTTGCAATAGGTGCAATTGTTAGAGACGACTGTGTGGCCTTTAACAGAGAGAGCGCGAGAGGAGTGTGACCTTTAACAGTGAGAGAGTGAGAGGAGAGAGACCTTTATCAGTGTGAGAGGAATGTGACCTTTAACAGTGAGAGAGTGCGAGAAGAGTGAGAGACCATTAAAGAGCATGAGAGAAAAAGAGCGTGGAGAGCAGCTGATTGGCGAGTAGGATTGGTGAGTATTTCTAGTCTTTAAAGTAAAACTAAGGTCTCTAGCTTGTGTTTAGGTCTCTAGCCTTTTTTTCTCTTTTTCTTATAGATAGTTTTTTAAATATAAGGTTGATACTGGTGTGTATAAAAAGCAATTATAAAAAGTGTAAAGAGCGGGGATACTAGAGTAATTAATTAATAATTTGCAAAAAATATGATAGTGATGGCAGGACAGATGATGTGTTGTTGCTGCAACATGTGGGGGCTGCTGGACACCAAGGTGATCCAGAGTGAACACATCTGTACCAGATGTTTACAACTCAAGGAACTTCGGATCCGAGTTAAGGACCTGGAGTTCAAGCTGCAGACATTGCGCCACATTAGGGAGGGGGAACATTACCTGGACAATTTGCTCCAGGAAGCGGTCACACCTCTCAGATTAGGTAATTCAAATTTGGTCTGTGATCAGGGACAGGAGGGTGTGACTGCAGGTGAAGCAGGGGGAATAGAATAAATAGAGAGGGGGAAGGTTCCTTGAAAGGGGACACAAAGGCTTACAAAGCAAAAGGACATGGCAGCCTTGCAGGGCAGCTATTTAGGTAATGATACCCAGAGTGTGACAGGAAGAGACAGAGTGTACAAACTTAAAAAAAAACAGCAGCAAATAGGGTCAAAGGGGTAAAAAATGGTAAAAAGGCAAAATTAATGGCTCCTAAATGCACACAGTATTCAGAACAAAATAAATGAATTAAAGGCACATATAGAGGTTAATGGGTATAATCTTATAGCCATTACGGAGACATGATTACAACAGCAAAGCTGGGAACTAAATATTCAGGGGTATATCACTTTTCAAAAGGACAGGCAGGAAGGAAAGGGTGGTGGGGTAGCTTTGTTAGTACGAGATGGAATAAGTATGATAACAAGAAAGGATCTTGGATCGGAAGATGTAGAATCCATTTGGGTAGAGGTAAGAAATAACAAGGGGAAGAAGACATTGGTGGAAGTAGCCTATAGACCCCCCCGACAGTAGCTATACTGTAGGACAGACAGTAAAAATGGCAGTACATTAATCATGAGTGACTGTAATCTTCATATAGATTGGGAAAATGAAATTGGCAGAGGTAGCCGTGAGCAAGAAATCATAGATTGTGTTCAGGACAGTTTCCTAGAGCAATATGTTGTGGATCCGACCAGGGATCAGGCTATTCTGGATCTGGTAATGTGTAATGAGGTGGGTTTAATAAATGATCTCAGAGTAAAAGATACCCTAGGAAACAGTGACCATAATATGGTAGAATTTAGCATTCAGTTTGAGAGTGAGAAACTTGGGTCAGAAACAACTGTGCTAAACTTAAATAAGGGTAATTACAAAGGAATGAGGGCTGAGTTGGCTGGAGTGGACTGGGATTTTAGCAGAAAAAGTGACTGATGAACAATGGCAGACGTTTAAGAAAATAGTTCATGACTCACAACAAAGATAAACCCCAGTGAGGAAGAAGGATTCAAGGAAGTGGATAAACCAACCATGGTTAACCAAGGAAGTTAAGGATAGTATCAAATTAAAAGAAAGGATACAATGTGGCAAAGATTAGTGGTAAACCAGAGGATTAGGAATGTTTTAAAAACCAACAAAAGATGACCAAAAAAATTGAGGGAGAAAATAAACTTTGAGGGTAAACTTGCAAGTAATATAAAAACAGACAACAAGAGCTTCTTTAAATATATATAAAAAAAGGAAGAGAGAGACCTAAGTGCACATCGGCTCCTTAGAGAATGAGGCTGGGGAAATAATAATGGGAAACCAGGAAATGGCAGAGGAGTTGAATAAATACTTTGCTTCAGTCTTCATGGTAGAAGACACTAATAGCATTCTAATACTAAATAATCAAAAGAGGAGGAGGAAATAAATACAATAACTATCATTAGAGAATAGTACTAGGGAAACTTACGGGGCTAAAGACCAATAAGTCCCCTGGACCTGATAGGTTGCATCCTAGGATATTAAAGGAAGTAGCTACAGAGATACTGGATGCACTGTTAATAATCTTCCAAGAATCCTTAGATTCTGGAAAAATCCCAGAGGACTGGAAAACTGCCAATGTAACACCCTATTCAAAAAGGGAGGGAGACAAAAAAGAGATATCTATAGGTCAGTTAGCTTAACATCTGTCATTGGGAAAATGTTAGAGTCTATTATAAAGGATGTAATAGCAGAGCATTTAGAATTACATAATCTAATCAAGCAGAGTCAGCATGGCTTCATGAAGAGGTATTAGAATTCTTTGAGGAGGTACCTAGCAGAATAGATAAAGGGGAACTAGCAGATGTAATATATTTGGATTTCCAAAATTCAATAAGGTACCGCACATAAGGCTACTTAATAATATAAGAGCCCATGGTGTTGGGGGTAGTATGTTAGCATGGATAGAGGATTGGATAACTAATAGAAGAAAGAGAGCTGGGATAAGAGGGGGCATTTTCAGGATGGCAACCTGTAACTAATAGGGATTAGTGCTGGGGCCTCAATTATTTACAAAACATATTAGTGACTTAGATGAGGGAAGTGAATGTACTATCGCCAAATTTGCAGATGATACAAAAATAGGTGGGAAGGCAAGTGGTGAGGATGACACAAAGCGTCTACAGAGGGATGTAGACAGGTTAAGTGAGTGGGTCAAAAAGTGGCAGATGGAATATAGTGCGGGAAAATGCGAGGTTATGCACTTTGGCAGGAAGAATAGAGGAGCGGAATATTATTTAAATGGAGAAACACTGCAGAAGGCTGCAGCAAAGAGTCCTTGTGCATGAATCCCAAAAAGCTAACATACAAATTCAGCAGGTAATAGGGAAGGCAAATGGAATGTTGGCCTTTATTTCAAAGTATAAAAATAGGGAAGCCTTGCTGAAACTACACAAGACTCTAGTTGGACCACACCTAGAATACAGTGAACAGTTTTGATCCCCTTATCTAAGGGAAGATGCACTGGCATTGGAGGAAGCCCAGAAAAGGTTCACTAGGTTGATTCCGGGTATGGAGGGATTTTCTTATGAGGAGAGGTTGAGTAAGTTGGGCCTGTAGCCATTGGAGTTTATAAGACTGAGAGGCCTTATTGAAACATGAAACTAAGACCTTATTGAAACATGTAAGATTTTTAGGGGGCTTGACAAGGTAGATTGAGAGGTTGGTTCCTCTTGTGGGATAGTCCAGGACTTAGGGCATAATATCAGAGTAAGGGTTTGCACATTTAAAACAGGGATGAGGAGGAATTTCTTTTCTCAGAGAGTAGTAAATCTGTGGAACTCTTTACCGCAGAGAACTGTAGAAGCTGGGTCATTAAGTATATTCAAGGCTGAGATAGATTTTTAATCAGTAAGGGAATCAAGGGTTATGGGTAAAAGGCAGGAAAATAGAGTTGAGGATTATCAGATCAGCCATGATCTTATTGAATGACGGAGCAGACTCGATGAGCCGAATGGCCTACTTCTGCTCCTATGTCTTATGATCTTATGGACCTTGGTTCAGGAGACCAGGATATCGAATCGGTTTGGGCAGAGATGAGGAACAGTAGGGAAAGAAGTCACAAGTGGGAGTAGTCTACAGGCCCCCAAACAGTAACCACAATGTAGGACAAAGTATACAAAAGATATTGGGTGCTTGTGATAAAGGGACAGTAATAATCATGGCTGACTTTAATCTACATATAAACTGGAAAAATCAGATTGGCAGCAGCAGTCTGGATGAGGAGTTCATAGAATGCTTTTGAGATAGTATCTTAGAGCAGCACTTTCTGGAACCAGCCAGAGAGCAGGTTATATTAGACTTGGTATTGTGTAATGTGACAGGATTAATTAATGACCTCAGGGTGAAAGCACCCCCAGGAAGCAACAACCACAATATGATTGAATTTTACATCAGGATGAAAAGGAGAAGAGTGGGTCAAAGGCTAATATTTTAAAACTTAAGTGAGGGCAACTATGTGGGCATGAAAGCTGAGCTAGCTGAACTTAACTGGGATACTAGGCTAGGATCAATAAGGAAGCAATAAAGAAGTGGCAGACATTTAAGGGGATATTTCAGAATACTCAGAATAAGCATATTCCTACTATAAAGAAAAATTCTAAAGGGAGGACCCACCATCCATGGTTAGCTAAAGAAGTTAGGGAAAGCATCAAACTTAAGGAAAAAGCATATAACTGCGCAAAGATGAGTGGCACGTCAGATGATTGGTCAGAATATAAAGAATGGCAGAGAATGACTAAAAGGTTAATCAGGAGAAAGAAATAGAGCATGAGAGGAAGCTAACTAGAAATGTAAAAACTGATAGCAAGAGTTTTGACAGGTATTTAAACAGGAGAAGAGTAGGTAAACTGAGTGTTGGTCCTCCAGAGAGTGAGAATGGGGAGTTAATTATAGATAATAAGGAAATGGCAGATGAAATTAACAAATATTTTGCTTCTGTTTTTACTATCAAGAATATAAGAAACATTCTAGTAATAGCTATAAATCAGGAGGTGGAGGGGAGAGAGGAACTTGGTGAAATTACAATCACTAGAGCAAATTGATGGAGCTGAGGGCTGACACGTCTCCGGGTCCAAATGGATTTCATCCTAGGGTCTTAAAATTGGTGGCTAATGAGGTAATAGATGCGTTGGTGTTAATTTTCCAAAATTTCCTAGATTCTGGAGAGGTTCCATCAGACTGGAAATTAGCCAATACAATCCCTCTATTCAAGAAGGGAAGGAGGCAGAAAACAGGAAACTATAAGCCAGTTGGCTTGGCATCTGTCTTGGGGAAGGTGTTAGAGTTGATTATTAAAAAGGGCACTTAGAAAATTTGGACACTTAGGAGAACACAAGGTAATTGGGAAGAGTCAGCATGGTTTTGTGAAAGGGAAATCATGTTTAATCAATTCATTAGAGCTCTTCAAAGGAGTAACATGGGCCATGGATAAAGGGGAGCCAGTAAACTCACTGTACTTAGATTTCCAGAAGGCATTTCATAAGGAGCTACATCAAAGGTTATTGCAGGAAAAAGAGATCATAGTGTAAGGGGTAACACAGCATGGATAGAAGATTTGTTGGCTGGCAGAAAACAGACAGTATGGATAAATGGGCCTTTGTCTGGTTGGCAGGATGTAACTAGTGGAGCCCTGCAGGGGTCTGTGCTGGGACCTCAACATTTTACAATTTACATCAATGACTTAGTTGAGGCGAGCTAAATGGTAGCTAAATTTGCAGATGACACAAAGTTAGGTAGGAAAGTATGTCATGAAGAAGACTTGAGTTTGCAGATGGATATAGATAGGTTGAGTGAGCGGGCAAAAATCTGGCAGATGGAGTATAAGGTGGGAAAATTTGAAGTTGTTCACTTTGTCAGGAAGAATAAAAAAGCAGAGTATTACTTAAATAGAGAACGACTGCAGAATTCCAAGATGTGGAGGTGTTCTTGTGCATGAGTTACAAAAAGTAAGTACAAAATGCAGGTACAGCGTGTAATCAAGAAGGCTAATGGAATGCTATCCTTTATTATGAGAGGAATTGAACATAAAAGTAAGGATGTTATGCTTCAGTTATACAGGCCATTTGTGAGACCACATCTTGAATATTGTGTGCAGGTTTGGTCTCCTTTTTTAAGGAAGGATGAAAATGCTTTGGAGGCGGTTCAGAGGAGGTTTACTAGATTGATATCTGGAATGAGTGGGTTATCTTAAGAACATAGGTTGGACATGCTGGGCTTGTTTCTACTGCAGTTTGGAAGAGTGAGGGGTGACTTGATTGAAGTATATAAGATCCTGAATGCTCATGACATGGTGGACGTGGAAAGGATGTTTCCTCTTATGGATGAGTCCAGAACTAGGGGGCACTATTTTAAAATTAGGGGTCTCCCTTATAGGACAGAGATGAGGAGAATTTTTTTCTCTCAGAGGGTTGTGTGACTTTGGAACTCTGCCTCAGAAGGGAGTGGAAGCAGGATCACTGAATATTTTTAAGGCAGGGATAGATTCTTGTTAGGCAAAGGAATCAAAGGTTATCAGGGGTAGATGGGAATGTAGAACTCAAAACACAAACAGATCAGCCGTGATCTTATTGAATGGCCGAGCAGGTTCAAGGGGCCAAATGGCCTACTCCTGCTCCTCGTTCATATGTTCGTATGTTCTAAGTGGAAATAGCCCAGAGCAAGAATGAAGTCAAGAGCAATTGGGTGACTGGACAAGCTGCAGTTGTTCATTAAAAGCAGGAGCTCAGAATCTTGGCACTGGCAGGTTTACATTTAGAAGCCATCAGCCCCTCCTGGAATAATCTCACTCCCTCCCTAAACATTTTCCCTCATCTGTATTCCAACAAGTGTAGTCTTACCAGCAGCACATCCAAGCGCCTGGCCAAAGCAATCTCATTGCAGTCAGTCATGTGAAGGGGCATGAGTGATAGTGTGTGCCTTGAAATGGACATTGTGCTGTCCAGGGTTTCAGTGGGCTATAGATGTTGACACTGGTACCTTTAATCCACAGTCACTCACAGATCTTGCCGAATTCAACAGCAAAGCGCAAAAATGTGTCCAGTTCTGGCTGGGCCATGTATAGACTGTCCGTGGACATGATATAAAAAAAAACTCACTAGTAATCGACAGAAATTGGACGTGTGGAGTCTGATGCTCCCTCATGTCTTCTTCTTGATGTTGCATAGAGGGGACCTTCAGGGATGCTGCATTTATTGATGCCTGCATAATCATATACAGGTAGGAGATAAGGTGGAGAAGATTGTGATGGCTGCACCAGGCTTGCCTAAGGTAGGAGCTACAGTCTCATGAGCAAGGGGCAGCAGGGCTCCCTCCAAATACAAAGGAAACGCAGTGAGTAGGGTCCTCCCAAGACCAAGGGTCTACAGATCACTCATGTCTTTTTTGCAGCGAAAGACAGTGTCGCTGGCGCCTCTGCATGTCCATGGATCTGGTGGCTCACCATTTGCCAGTTGACGCTGCGGGGACTAAGAGGACATCCATTGCCAGTGGCCCTGAAAGTGATCACTGCACTGAACTTCAATGCGAGTGGCTCTTTCCAGGACACCACTGGGGACCCCTGAGGCATTTCTCAACGTTCCACCCACAGGTGAATACAGGAGATAACAGTCACCTTTTTGTCAAGGCCTACAATTACATGCACTTTGCTAGAGACCAAGCTAGCCAGAGCACCAGGCTTTGCAGCTATTCAGTTATTTCCGGATTCCCACAGGTGCAGGGTGTCATCAACTGCACTCATACATACGAGTTAGGAGCCGGAGTAGGTCACTCGGCCCCTCAAGCCTGCTCAACCATTCAATAAGAGCATGGCTAATCTGAATGTAACCTCAACCCCACATTCCTGCCTACCCTCGATAACCTTTCACCCCCTTGTTAATCAAGAATCTATCTAGCTCTGCCTTAAAAATATTCAAAGGCTGTTTCCACCGCCTATTGAAGAAGAGAGTTCCAAAGACTGAACCCTCTGTGAGAAAAAATTTCTCCTCATCTCTATCTTAAACGAGCAGCCCTTTATTTTTAAACAGTGACCCCTTGTTGTAGATTCTCCCACAAGAGGAAACATCGTCTCCACATCCACTCTGTCAAGACCTGTCAGGATCTTAAAGGTTTCAATTAAGTCGCCTCTTACTCTTCCAAATTCCAGTGGATACAAGCCTAGCCTGTCCAACCTTTCCTCATAAGACAACCCGCCCATTCCTGGTATTAGTCTAGAAAACCTTCTCATCTTTCTTTAATTAAGGAGACCAGTACAGTACACAATACTCCAGATGTGGTCTCACCAATGCCCTGTACAACTGAAGCATGTGGCCATAAGAGCTCCCTGGCAGGAACACTCCAATACACCTGATCAAACGCCTCCCACTGCAAGTTCCTCTCCAGCCCTGAGCAGATGTCCTGAAACCTGGCCCCAGGCCAGCAACACAATCTTCTGGATTCTCACTTTCTGCTGCAGAGAACAGTGTTAATCCACCTCACTATACTGTTCCATACTACGACGACATTCCTGTTTACTCCCCCTGCTTGAACGGCTTCCTGTACCATGGTGCCATGCCAGCCTTCTTATCCACCTTGCAGACCTCGCTTTTGTCCACACAGGTTGTGAGCACCTCAAACCTATTTGACAACTGCAAAGTCTGAGGGTCCTCCACTACTGTCTGCTCAGTCCCTTTACCTGCCTCACTCATGCTCACATTCTCCTGTACCTCACTGCTGACCAAAACAGACAACGCTATTCTAAGAGGTGTGACCGTCTTCTGAAACAAAGTGTCCAGGTAATTCTCTCCATCCCTTATGTTGTGCAGTGTCTGCAGTTCGCCTTTCAGATCAATAATCCTGATCCAGAATTCCTCTAGCTGCTCACATTTTCTGCAGATGTGTTTGTCTTGGATCGCCTTGGTGTCCTAAACTTCCAACATCCCACAGCTGCAACATAACACCTGCCATTGTTACTTATGTTATTTAATTAATTTAATTTAATTACTTTCTTAATTAACTTAGAGTAATCCCTATGTATGCTACAATTTACTGTGCTTATTAAATGCTAGTACCACTGACAACTAAAAGCTACACACTTCTTAACCACACAGCTATGTGTTTTAGGTGTTTATTTTAGTTATTTTATTTTAATTTTAAACCTCTCGTTCCTTTTATTTATAGATCTATCCTAACTCCCGTGTCCTAAGCTAGCTATTAACACACTGTCGCTAACACTAAGCACTAAGAACAGATCTTAAATCACTTGCCAGATACTAACCAAACAGCTAGCTTCTTTCCCTGTAGTAGATCAAGAACCAATTCCGACAGGGTGGAAAAGTTAGAAAAAGCAAAGGAGCACCTCCCTCCTAACTCCCTCAACTCACCAAACTCCCAGCACTCCATTGAGGTCGCACTCCAGAATGAAAAGCTTTTGTGTGATTTCCGCAATTTGCATGCACAATGGGCCAAAGGGCATCCAGTCATTATCATGAGTAAATTCTTGTTAATCAGTATGCCACATCTGAGATTGGAACAATGAATTAGGTCAGGTGACACATGCCATTCAAACCTCCAACCTCTGTAGGATTGAGATGTATAGTCTCAGGGATGGCATCGTAATCACTTCGATGTGCCTCAGATACAAGACTGCATCAGCAACAAGGCTAGTAAGGCAAAAGGTACTTGAGACCATTATAGTGGCTTTAGGTTGAAGATTGTGAGCTTCACTGATTTTACCCATTATTCATAATTGAATCTATAATTTCACAGAGAGAATGACAAAACAGTAATGGAGCCTGGGCTCATGCTGCCTTCTTGAGAGTTCTAGTGGAATGGAGGAGGAGAAAAAGGGACAGACGCCACTGAGCGCAGCCTCGGGACAAGGTCCTGCCTGAAGTCCAGGGGAGCCCCAGCAACAACATGAGGAGCAGGAGGATAGACCCAGACCTTGAAGATGACTTGCTAGACCAAAGGTTGACTGAAGAAGACTCTCCTATCTGTATATGAGCGAGACACAATGCCGTACATGTTTGAGCTTGTCCCAAGCTCTGGTGGAATTCATCTACCACATTCTTCAGGAGGAATTAACATCCCGTGGAGTGGGCGACCTTGAAGGTCACCGCTGCGTTCAATTTCTTTGCCTGCGAATCGATACAGGGATCCACAGGGGACCTATGCAGGATCTCGCAGTCCGCCACACATAGATGCATCAAGGTGTGTCAAAGGTGCCCTCTATAGCAAGGCTTATCAATATGTGAGATTTACAGCTACCTCAAGCTTCCCTAGAGTTCAGGGTGCAATTGACTGCACCCATGTGGCTTTGAGGGCTCCATGGCAGCAGTCCCTAATGTTTACCAACCATAAAGTGTCCCTATCAATGTCCAATGTTCAACTGGTGTGCGATCATCAGAAGGGCATAATGCACATTTGTGCCAGGTACCTTGGCAGTTCCCATGGCTTATTCCCTCACAGGTGCCTCACATATTCGAAGGTCCTGAGCATCTACAAGGTGACTGCTTAGGGATAAGGGATACCCACTCAAACGATGGCTCACGACACCCATGTGTTGGCCTCAGAGCGCCTCAAAGGAGAGGTACAATGCAGCTCATTGCTCCACATGATCTATAATAGAGTAGATCATTGGCATCCTGAATGTGCACTTCCAATGTTTAAACTGTTCATGTGGGGCTCTGCCGTAAACTCCAGATAGGGTACCCCGCATCATCAGGGGTGACTCTTGCCAGAGGGGGAATTGGAGGAGGATGAGAGCTCCTCGTAGGATGAAGAGCAGGACAGCCAGGAACCTGAAGAGGGAGATGAGGGATGATACCATCGAGGAAGTTCAACATGGAAGACATGTCCGGGACACGTTAATTGCCACCAGATTCCAGGAGGAGTAAAGTGAAGGCAAGGGGAGATAGCAACATCGCTCCTATCCTTTAATATCATTCAATTGCATTGAAAGGGATGTCCAACCAATCGTATCGAGAGCAAGTTCAGCATTCAGACTTGGACCTTCGTGCCTCATGATTCACCAGACCATGATCTCTAAGAAGGTTAGCGGTACACCCTATTTGCGCTCGCTCTGGGTAGTGAAAGTCGACACAACAGTGAGAACACTGTGTCAACTAACTTAATGCAGCCGTCGTTAGATTAATGAGAAACTACAGCGGCCAGTGAGATGAGGACATGGTTGGGGATATCACACTCCCGTCCAGGTCTTGTCCTTTGCCATCCCACTGAGGGGATACAACTGCTGCTAACCCTTCAAGGCTGCTGAGCTGTCCTGAGACAATGGTGCGTCATGAGCAAAAAGGGTTATAAATGCCTTGAGCACACATTTCCTTAAGGATTTTAACACATTTCCCTGACACCACACAAGGGTCCAGAAACTTTCTCCAGTGAGGTTGACATCACATGAATGTGAATCTCATAAAGGGAGACTATCACTGAGTGGTATGATGGCTAAACCTTGCAATAAAAGGGTGCATATGTAAAGAATCACAATGCCTTTAGTTGACCAAGCCATTCACATTAACATCAAATGTATTAACAGATGTGCAATATTAATACAGTGTTGCACACCTGTGACCCAAAAGTGAGTTCAATATTTCTTAATTTTCCTAATCCTCCCCACCACGCCTAGGTGCAGCCCTGACATCCACCGCAGAGGAGGAGGCAGCCTGCTGACTGCTAATTCTTGATGTCTGTAATGACCTTGGCGGATGTCCTCTGGTGGCCCAAGGCCTGGAGGGCCCTAACCTGATAAGGGTCTCCTGCTCAGAGACAGATGCACCCTCCTCGGCTTGAGCAGCTGAAGTGGATGGGATCACAGGCAGAGGGGATTCTAAGCAGATGGATACTCTTGGAGTGTACTGAGTGGAAGCCCCAGGGTGTCCAGCTGACGTTCATCCTCCCTGTGGGTGCCTGAGGGCCCCTCCCTGACTTCTTGAGGAGAAGGGGCACCTGGAGGAAGGTGAAGATGCCCCTCTCACCTAGACTTTGATGGTACCCAGCAGTGTGTGTGGCCATGAAGTCCAGGACCAAACGCAAATCCAGCAAAACCTGTCATCAACCTTCCCATGGTGACCTCGAGGAGCTGGCATGTCAGACACATGACAACAGACAGAACGCGGATGGACTGCTCCATCTTTCACGTGCTGAGTGACTCTCGCATCTCTGCCTGATGTTCCACTGCCTGTCTTTGCATCTCCAGCATTATCTCAGCAGCTAGTCTGACTCAAACTCAGCAGGTGCCTGATTTCCAGCAGTCCTCCAAGTTCCAGAGATCTGGGTTGTCCATGCCTCCGACTTCTGCAGAGATATGTCAGTGAGGTGTTCTCCAGAATAAAGGATCTGGGTGAATGCAGTGACAACTCTTCTTTGGTGGCTTCCTCCGCTTCCTCCTCTGAGGTGGTCTAGGGGCTGGGATTTATGTTGGCCCTCTGTCTGTGCCTAGAGCTATTGGTGTCCATAACAGAGAGAAGATAGTTTTGGTCCATGAGCAGGCATAGATTGCATGACACTTGCTGTGAATGGCAGGATGTGATGAACTCATGGAGGTGTGATCCATACTATTTTCCTGGGATAAGCCAATCTCTCCTCCCTCACAGGAGTGATCCCTGCCCTCTGCAGCCAGCTCAATGACATCCTCCTTGAATTGGTGAGGGGTGTAATGTTGGCTGTCCCTCTTCTGGCTTGGGATCTTTCCCTTCTGTTGTGGGCCAGCTTGGACTGCATGAAGACAAAAGAAAGGAATGTGATGAGAAGGGATAGAACAGAGGTTTGGAAACATCATGCCCGTTGTTTGTGGTGAGCCCTGCCCAGAAAGGGCTGAGGACGAAGTGTGTGCAACAGGTGGTGATGTGAAAATATCCGTGAGACAATCAGTGGTGATATGTATCCGCTGCTAATGTTTTGTGAGATCCCTGAAGAGAGTAGCCATTTCAGTACATGATGTCATGATGAGAGTTTGATATTGGAGGGAGTTGAAGGATGACTTACCCTGGCCGAGCAGATGAGATCATTCATCCTCTTCTTGCATTGGATGGCATTTTGGGTATGGTGACCAGCCGCGCTAACCTCCTCTGCTGTGGCCTCCCAGGCCAGAGAGGTGAGGCTGGTGTGCTTCTTTGAGCCATCTCTGGGGTAAAGGACATCCCTTTGCTGCCCTACTTCTCTGATCAAGGCCTGGAGGGTGTCATGGCAGAAGTGGGAGCAGCCTTCTTCTGCTGGCTGGCAGTCATCCCTGAGACCCTCCTGGAGACAGCTGGGCTGGAGAGCATGAAATATGTGTGCGCAAGTGGTGTTTAAATATGGTGGCTGAACCTTCGACCGCATTAGATAATGGTGGGGTGGACGAATCAGTTCCCGACCCACTATATGATTCGGAGAAATACTTGCCTATGCATAATTAATGAACTTCCGAGCACGGAATCAGGCATGATTTCCCACCATTCCAACCAGCGGGATATATGCCATGGAACCTGCCTGCCATGGCACTTAGCTTCATAAATGGAAAATTCCACCCATTATGTCTAGTCATGTTGTATCTTTAGTTGGAAGGATAAAAAGTCTGAAGTACAGCATCATTTCACTGGATTTAGAGTAATGTTACCTTTAAAATTTTATTGTTGCATGTGACCAATTGTTTTTGGTGCAGGGTAATTTTTTTTTGTGTGGCCATGCATTTGTGCAATTTAACATGGAACAAGACCTGAGCAGTATCTTCCAGGCTGCTGAGCAGCTGCGCGTGTGTGCAGTTTAACTGGAACATTGGTTTATAGCTCTGCCAATCTTTGTAAATTCTGAGAAATCTGTTGATCACTATTCAAATTTTCCACAGTCTAATCAAGATTCAAATTAGATTTGATTAGGAATTGTTGTTAATCTATCTGGAATTGTGCTGTTTCACAACACTATATTTGTTATTCTTATCACGAGCAATATGGCCAGAATTTTACCAGCCCCTACTCAATAGGCTGGGAAAAGGGAAAGCTGGGTGCAGAAGGGCGTTGGAGCTATGCCTGAAGATTCCCACTGTCATGCCAAATTGCCAGTGTTGGGAAAGCTGGCAGATTGGTAACCTGCCTGGAAGCCCATTTAACCACACAAGTGGACAATTAAGGGCCTCTTCCTGCCACAATGGACTTTTTGATTGAGATGGAGGGTCCCATGGCTACCGGAGGAGAATGCCTAGTGAAATTTGGTGGCTGCCCCATGGGCACTGGGGGAGTGTCCTCCATTTTGGGCACCCTGAGTGACCCTACTGTCACTGTGACAATCACCACCCCTGTGGCAACTGCGCCACCTACACATCATGATCATTGCCCCTCAACTGATTGCTAGAGCCTTCCAGCCTCTTCCCTATTGTCTCCCAACTCCATTTATCCATCAGCCATTGAGGTGCTCTCTCCTCCCAGCTGCAACCGCGGCACTGGTCACCGCTAATGGTGGTGCAGCTGAGCTACTGGCCCTGTGCCAGATTGGACCGGCAACTCTTGGGGACAGACCACAGGAAATATGCTTCACTGAGTCCTGTTGTTGGCTGAAGCAGGGTCGCCTCCCACTTAGGCCATGACAGTAGGACTGGAGCCTTCATGGTAAAATTCCAGACTATTTGTTCAAATTGTTTTCCAAATTTATTTTAGGTAAAATCTAAAATTTTCCATAAAATTATTGATTCTATTTTTGTCCTTTGTCTTTGTTTTTAAAGTTATCTGAACCATATACGGAATCGGTATCTGTTTAGTGGTGGTGAATACTGCATGAATGCAGAGATACGTGCAAGGCTAGGTCTGTTATTTATGTCAAAGTGGACTTTGGAAAATTTGTGTCAGATTCAGTCCGATATAGTGAAACCTCTGCTTCTGTATTGGTGAGTACAGATCATAAGAAATAGGAGCTACAGTAGCCCATTTGGCCCTTCGAACAATTTGGCTGACCTTCGAGCACAAATCCACCTTCCCTCGCTACCCCATATACTTTAATTCCCTTTGTAGACAAAAAAATATCGATCTCTATCTTGCACCCATGGATCTCTAGGGTAGGGAACTCCAAAGATGTAGAACCCTTTTGAGTGAAGAAATAGCTCACATTTCAATCCTAATGGTTGACTTCTTATTCTGATACTAACACCTCCTGTTCTAATTCCTCAGCCCTAGGTTAAACATTTCCTTACCATTTACCCTTCGAGCCCATTAAGAATTTTTAAAATTTCAATTACTTCACCTCACATTCCTCTAAATATATTTAAAAATAGAAATAGATGAAAGGAAGAGCACGTGTTTAAAAGAGCGGGAGCTACGAGTCAGATTTAGGAAGATCGGGATCTGAGAGTCAGGTGATTTAGAAAGATGAGGAGCTGAGAGTCAGAGAGGTGATTTAGAAAGATGAGCTGAGAGTCAGAGTGGTGATTTAGTAAGATCAGGATTTGAGAGTCAGAGCGATGGTTTAGAAAGATGAGAAGCTGAGAGTCAGAATGGTGATTTAGAAAGATCAGCAGTTTAGAGTCAAAGTAATGATTTGGAAAGAGCAGGAGAGCCAGAACCCAGATGAAAATCAAGGTGTACCATCACAGGAAAGCAATTAAATAATTGGTTGGTGATTATTTACTTTTTCGCTTTCTAAACTAGGACATGCATTCAAACCAATAGTTGGGAAATCAAAAATTCAATTGTGTTAAGTATAAGGGCAAGTGAATTAATAACAGGAATATTAGTACAAAGCACATATAGCTATATTAATTCAAATCTATAATTTGAAATGAATTCTGAAAGAATGAATTGAGATTTTTTTAGATCATGGATAGGCAGCGGCTCCTTGTAATTCCTCACTATGTGGGTGGGAACTTCAGGATAGCACATGTGTAATGGGAGATCACAAATGTAGGAAGTGTCTCCAGCTCCTTCAGCTCAAACTCAGAATTTCTGAGCTTGAGGGGCAGCTGGATTCACTGAGGAGCATCAAGGAGAATGGGAGTTTCCTGATTAGTACATTCTAGGTGGCAGTCACTTCACAGGCAGTGTTCAGGATAGTAGATGGGTAGCTATCCAGAAGACTAGGAAGAGGCAGCAAGTGCAGAACTCTTCGCGTTGTGTGCCATTCTCAAACTGGTACTCAGCACCAGACACTGCTGAGTGATGCCATCATGATGGTATGCAGTGCAAACCCTGGCACCAATGGGCAAGTGACCATACAGGAGGGAACAGCAAAGAGTGAGACTATTTCTGTACCCATCATCGTGAGTCCCGCATTGCGTGTTGCCTCTGGTGCCAGGATAAAGCACATGATGGATGGGCTGTACAGAGAGCCAAAATTTGAGGTACACATCAATACCAATGTCACAGAGAGGGTAGGCATTGAGGTCCTATAGTCAGATTATCAAGAACTGGGGAGGAAGTAGGACCTCAAAGGTAGTAGGCTCGCGATCATTCCCAATGCCTCGTGTTAGTGAGAGTAGAAATAGGAAGACCGGGAGGAACAATGTGTGGCTTGAGGCACGGTGCAGGAAGGAGGGCTTCATATCCTTGGGGCATTGGTTTTAGTTTTGAGACAGGAGACACCTATTTAAAGGGATGGGTTACATCTTAACAGGGCTTGACCAGTGTTCCTTTGGGGAGGTTCAACCATGTGGTTAGAGAGTGTTTACACTAAATTGTCAGGGAGATGGGCACAAGCATAAAGAAGTAAAAAAAAGGAAAAAGATGCATGAAATAAAAGTATTGGGTAGTACAAGAGAACAAAGTAGTACATTTGATAGGAGCAAATTAAGAAGAGCTACAGCTTGATTCGGTTAGATTTGAGGAGCAGGAAAGGTATGATCACACAACTGGGTGTATTCAATTGGCCTCCAAATAGTAAGAGAGAGAGATAGAAGACTAAATCTGCAGAGAAATCTCAGAAACGTGAAAGAACGATAGAGCAATGATATTGGGCGACTTAATTACCCAAATATTGATTGGGATTATTTTAGAGTAAAGGGAAAGGAGGAGGAAGAATTTCTGAAATGTGTTCAGGAGAACTTTCTTGACCAGTATTTTCTTGGTTGAACTCAGAAGCAGGCATTTCTGGATCTGGGCTGGGGAATGAAGTGGGTCAAGTAGACCAAGTGTCTGTGCATGGGAACTTGAGTAAGAGTTGTCATTTTCTCATAATGTTTAGGTTAGTAACGGAGAAGAGCGAGGAACAATCTAAAGTTGAGTTTCTAAATTGGAAAAGAGCTAACTTTAACCTAGAGAAGTGTGAGGTGATGTATTTGGGGAGGTCAAACAAGGCAAGGGAATACACAATTAATGGGAGGACGCTGAGAGGTGTAGAGGTAGTGAGGGACCTTGGAGTTAATGTCCACAGGTCCCTGAATGTAGCAGGACAGGTTGATAAGGTGGTTAAGAGACATATATAATCCTTATTAGCTGAGGCATAGACTTTAAGAGCAGGGAGGTGATGCTGGAACTATATAAAACATTAGTTAGGCCACAACCTGAGTACTGTTATGAGACAGCCTTTCGGTAAAGCTGAGTTATTTAAAAATCCCAGAGGGAAACTTTAAACAATTGTCATAACCTATATTTTTTAAGTGGTATGTTTGAGATGCAACTCTAAATTCAGGAATCAGACCACCAGTTCTCAAGAGGTTTTATATTAAACTAAATGAAACATTTTATTAATTTGCACAAGTTAAATATATACACATAGCTACAAATTACTACTATCATAAGGTTTAACAAATTCCCAAACTAATCTCCATTAAGGCAACAGAAACCTATAGACTTAACCAAACACCAGGCAAAGCATTTTAACCTCACAAACTCAAAATGAAGTTCCTTTCACTTTAGTTCCTTGCAGACACAGTGGTAGACTTACAGGCGTTGATCTTACATTGCCTCTGCCCTGAGCACAGAAAACTGCTATCCTTATACCTAGCACAGCTCATTGAATGTAAATTCTCATTGTATCACCAGCCCCTTTTAACTCCACCTCTTATAACAATAAAACCCCTTTCATAGTACCAATTTTATTAGGAATATAAACATCTTGCTTGGTCTCTGCTAGCTTAGTGCCAGATTTCATCCCACTTCTTGAATGCTCTATTCAAAAAAATGCAAATGCACTCTACCTCTCTTACATCTCAAAACTAGTACCCATCAAAGCGCCCAGGCTAGCTGGCTTTAATCCAATTAAAACACACCTACAGACTTACCCTCTATTTTTAAAAGAAAAATATTTTTCAATAATATTATATACATTAATAGCTTCATGACAGTACTGTGTGCAATTCTGGTCACCTCATTGCAGAAAGGATGTAATTTCATTAGAGTGGGTAGGGAGGACGATGTTGTCAGGGTTGGAAAATTGCAACTATGAAGAAAGATTGAATAAGCTTTGTTTTTAATTCTTCCATGGGATGTGGTTGTCACTGGCTAGGCCAGAATTTATTGCCCACCCCTAATTGCCCTTGAGAAGGTGGTGGTGAGTTGCCTACTTGAACTGCTGCAGTCCATGTGGTGTAGGTAACCCCCAGAATGTTGATAGCTGGGGATTCAGTGATGGTAATGCCATTAAATGTCAAGGGGTGATTGTTAGATTCTCTCTTGTTGGAGATAGTCATTGCCTAGCACTTGTGTGGCACAAATGTTTCTTGTCAGTTGTCAGCCCAAGCCTGGATATTGTCCAGGTTCAGCTGCATTGGACATGGACTGCTTAGGAGTCACGAATGGTACTGAACGTTGTGCAATCATTAGCGAACATCCCCATTTCTGACCTTATAATGGAGGGAAGGTCATTGATGAAGCAGCTGAAGATGCTTGAGCCTAGGGCACTACCCTGAGGAACTCCTGCAGTGATGTCCTGGAGCTGAGATGATTGACTTCCAGCAACCACAACCATCTTCATTTATGCTAAGTATGACACCAACCAGCAGAGAGTTTTCCCCCTGATTCCCATTGACTCCAATTTTCTAGGGCATAGTTGGTCAAATGCTGCCTTGATGTCAAGGGCAATCACTCTCATCTTACTTCTGGAGTTCAACTCTTTTGTCCATGTTTAAACCAAGGATGTAATGAGGTCAGGAGCTGAGTGACCCTGGCGGAACCCAAATTGAGCATCAGTGAGCAGGTTATTACTAAGCAAGTGCCGCTTGATAGCATTGTTGATGACCCCTTCCATCACTTTACTGATGATCGAGAGTAGATTGACCCTGGTGGTAGTTGGCCCAGTTGGATTTGTCCTGCTTTTTTAACTTGGCCAATTACTGCTGGTGTTGTTCTCCTTGGAACAGAGGAGGCTGAGGGAAGATTAGATTGAGATGTGCAAAATTGTGAGGGGCCTGAATAAAGTGGATGGAACTCATTAGCAGAGAGGTCAGTGACTATGGGGCATAGATTTAGGATGATTGGTAGAAGGATTAGAGGGAAGATGAGGAAAAACTTTTTCACCCAGAGGGAGGCAGGGGTCTGGAACTCACTACCTGAAAGGGTAGTAGAGCAGAAACCCTCGACTCATTTAAAAGGTGTATGGATGTGCACCTAAGTGCTGTAACCTGCAGGGCTATGGACCAAATGTTGGAAAGTGAGATTAGGCTGGGTGCCTCATTTTTCAGATGGTGCAGACACGATGGGCCAAGCAGCCTCTTTCTGTGCTGTAAACTTTCCATGATTCTGCGATTTAATGAATGAGAAGGGATCTAGCCAAGTTAAAACAGAACCCAAGAGTGATAGAGTCATTGAGTTATTATGGAATAGAAGAAGCCCACTCATCTCATTGAGTCCCTGCCAGATCTATGTAGAGCAATCCAATCAATCAGACTGATTCTCCCAATCTATCCCTGTAGCCCTGTATTTCGCTCAATTGCACATCCAATTTCCTTTTGAAATCATTCATCGTCTCCACTTCTACTACCCTTGTAAGCCGTGAGTTCCATGTAATTACCACTCACTGTTTAAAAATTTAATTCCTTACATCCCCCTGCATCTCTTAGACCCTGTACCATCAGAAAATGGGAACAGCTAATTCATTGTTTACCTTATCTAACCCTGTCATAATCTTGTACGCCTTTATCTAATTTCCCCTCAATCTCCTTTTCTCCAAGGAGAACAACCACAGCTTCTCTAACCTAACCTTGCAGCTAAAATCTCCCATCCCGGAACCATTCTGGTAAATCTCCACTGAACCCTCTTATGGATCCTCATATCCTTCCTAAAATGTGGTGACCAGAATTGGACACAATATTCTAGTTGTTGCCTAAGCAGAGCTTTGTAAAGGTTCTGCAAAGATTCCCTGGTTTTGCACTTAATACTTCTAGTTATGAAGCCCAAGATCCCTATTCTTTGTTAATCGCTCTCTCAGCAAGTCATGCTACTTTCAAAGAACTATGCCATTTAGTGTATATTGCTGCTTCTAATTCCTTCTGCCAATATGCATTGCCTCACGCTTTACTGTAATAAATTCCATTGCCGCTTATCTGCTCATTCTGCCTACCTATGTCTTCTTGTAGTTGATAGGTGTCATCCTCATTGTCAGCTACACTTTCAGGTTTGGAATCATTGGGAAATTTTGGAATTTTACTTTGTATTCCAATATCCAGGTCAACCCAACACACTGTTTTCTGTCCTTAAGATAATTTTTTATCCAAGATGACAATGACCCTCCTATTTCATAAGCCTAAATTTTGTAACTAGCCTTTTATGTGGTACTTTGTCAAACCCTTTCTTAAAATCCATTTTGACAACACCCATTGTAATCCTCTCATCAGCCTTCTCTGCTTCTTCATCTAAACATTCAATTACATTAATCAAACGCGATCTGCCTTTTACAAATCCGTGCTGGTTCTCCTTGATTAACTCAAATCTCTCAACTGCCTGTTGATATTTCCCCTGATTTCTAAAACTTTACACACCACTCATGTTAAACTGGCCTGAAGATATTAGGAATTTCCTTACACTCTTTTTTGAATAATGGTGCTACATTTGTCACTCTTCATTCTTCTGGTATCTCTCTTGCATTTAGGGAAGAATGGAAGATTATGGCAAGCCATTCCACTACCTCCAGTCTATTTAGCAACCTGTGGTGCAAGTCAACCCGACCAGGCAACTTATTGATTTCAGCATAGCCTGCCTTTCCAGTACATCCTGTCATTTTTATCCATCCCCTATCATCTCCGTTTCCTAAGTAAACACAGATAGAAGTACTAAAATATTCTAGTTTTGCCCTGCACCTCCTGGCAAGGGCCAGAGGACAAGGTTAATGCTGTGGACACATGGGTTCAAATCCTTTCCAGCAGCTGCTGGAAATTTAATTAATTAGTAAAAAAATTCAATTAATAAATCTGGAATTGAAAGCTGGTAATGGCGACTGTGAAATTATCATCCATTGTCATAAAAACCCATCTAGTTGACTAGTGTCCTTTAGGGAAGGAAATCTGCCTTACCTGTTCTGGCTTACATGTGAGCTCAGATCCACAGCAAAGTGGTTGACTCTTAACTATCCTCTGAAGTGGCCGATCAGGCCACTCAGTTGTACCAAAAAACCTTGGTTCAAAAAAGGCAGCTCGCTGTCATTCTCTCAAGGGCAATTGGGGATGGGCAACAAATGCTGGCCTTGTCAGTAATGCCCACATCCCATAAAAAGAATTTTAAAAAAGGCCCCACTCAACCTCTTAATACCCATTTACTATTTACTTGGCCACAGAAGATTTTTGGGTTCCCTTTTATGTTAACTGCTATTCTATACTCATATTATCTCGCATCCTGCCATATTTTCCTCTTCATTTCCCCTCTCAATTCCAGCCTGGTTCTCGCTTGAAGAACTCACCTGACATATCTCATACTCCCTCTTTTTTTTTGTTTCATCATAGGGTGGAATTTTCTGTGCCCATTGACGTCGGGCGCCATGGCAGGACAATATGGCAGGAAGGCCAAAAATCAGTTTCACACCGTTGTGAAACTAGTTTGCAATTGTCTGCTCCGCCTGTCAATGGCAGGCAGCCTTTCCCACTGCCAGACGCCGGGAACTTCATTTTAGTACATCTGCTTATCATTATAAGTCCTGTTTGCCGAATCATCCCCCCACACTGGATTATTTGGGCATCAGGCCGACATATTTTACAAAAGCATTTATAAGGTATGCACCTGGTGAGCTGCACTTTGAGGGGAACTCGGAGGTGAGTGCTCACTAACATTGCACAGCAGTTGTGAGGGTGGCCCGTTCGACTTTAAGGTTGAGATGCCGCGCATTCAGGTGAGTCACTTTTTTCCAGTCTGGCTGACACTGCGGTGCCAGGGCAAGGGCTGCACTGCGGTTGGGGTGAGTTGGGGGGGCAAGGCAGCAAGCTGTGAGGCGTATTGGGAGGCAAGAGCTGTACTACGTCTGAGGAGAGTTAGGGGTGCAGGGTAGCATACTGTGAGGTGAGTTGTGGGGGGTGCATGGCAGCCCGGTCTGATGGCAGTGCACAAGCACAGGTCGGGGGGAGAGGGGAATGGCCGCACATTAGGGAAACCTTATTTAAAATGACCATCCCTCTGTAGCTGGGACAGTTCAGGTGCAGCCACATTGACATGCTTGCAGCCAGGCCTCTCGTTTACCTGCCCACTCAAACAACGCAGAGGCATGAAAGTTCCACAAAATGCTTGAGAGCTTCTCACCCCTTGGGCACATACTGAAAACTAATGAGCATTTTGGTGGACTGCAGAACAATTGGACAAATGGGCAAGTTGTACAATCTCCTTGCTAAAGCTGACCATGGAGCAGTCACTGGTGGAGGTGCTCACAGCCCCTTACAATATCATCATTCAGGTTTGGACCAGCTTCCCCAATGGCCCAAGCTAACAGCGCAACCTTGCAGTATGGAGTGGGGCAGAGGTGGGTGGAGTTTCAGGTAGCCATGCAGCACATTAAACTCTGGACATCCAAGTGGTGGCCAATACTCTCTGTTATGTTAAGGGGCCTTCAGACTTAACCAAGAGAGGCTCTTAGTACACCCATGCTAACCAATGCACCTCTCTCTTTCATGCTGCAGGAACAGTACATCAGGAGCATGGAGCCTGGTGACCTAGCTGCATGCCTTATGGCTTACAGGGAGCGGAGATAATGGAGAAGAGAGCAATGAAGAACCTGGCTGGACAGAGGGAGGAGCAGCACCCTCAAGAAGAAGGGGCGTGGCTGAGGCTCCTGCGCATGCCACTGAAGAGCCACAGTGAGCCATGGCTGATCAGTGCCTAGCTAGACCCAGGGTCTATATACAATTCCTGCAGATGGCTGAGAACCAGTGTCACTGAAGACTGCACATGTCAAAGAAACTGGCCAGTCACATCTGCCACTTGCTGCAGGATTTGGCGCACGGGGACATGAAGGGCATCCACTGCCAGTAGCTGTGAAAGTGATCAAGGCGCTCAATTTTTATGCCAGTGGATGACACAAAGATTGGCCGGGTGGTTAACAGTGAGGTTGAGTGTCTTGGGCTACAGGAAGATATAGACGAGATGGTCAAATGGGCAGATAAGTGGCAGATGGAATTTAACCCTGAAAAGTGTGAGGTGATACACTTTGGAAGGAGTAATTTGACAAGGAAGTATTCAATGAACGGCATGGCACTAGGAAGTTCTGAGGAACAAAGGGACCTTGGCTTGTTAGTCCATAGATCTCTGAAGGCGGAGGGGCATGTTAGTGGGGTGGTGAAAAAGGCATATGGGACACTTGCCTTTATCAATCGAGGTATAGATTACAAAAGTAGGGAGGTCATGTTGGAGTTGTGTAGAACCTTGGTGAGGCCACAGCTGGAGTACTGTGTGCAGTTCTGGTCGCCACATTATAGGAAGAATGTGATTGCACTGGAGGGGGTGCAGAGGAGATTCACCAGGATGTTGCCTGGGATAAAACATTTAAGTTATTAAGAGAGGTTGGATAGACTTGGGTTGTTTCTGTTGGAGCGGAGAAGACTAAGGGGCGACCTGATCGAGGTGCACAAGATTATCAGAGGCACGGACAGGGTGAATAGGGAGCAGCTGTTCCCCTTTGAAGGGTCAGTCACAAGGGGATATAAGTTCAAGGTGAGGGGCAGGAGGTTTAGGGGGGAATGTGAGGAAAATCTTTTTTACCCAGAGGGTGGTGACGGTCTGGAATGCATTGCCTGGGAGGGTGATGGAGGCGAGTTGCCTCACATCCTTTAAAAAGTACCTAGATGAGCACTTGGCATGTCATAATATTCAAGGCTTTGGGCCAAGTGCTGGTAAATGGGATTAGGTAGGTAGGTCAGGTATTTCTCACGTGTCGGTGCAGTCTCGATGGGCTGAAGGGCCTCTTCTGCACTGTGTGATTCTGTGATTCGGTGGCTATTTCAGGGTTCCACAGATGATCTCTGTGGGATATCACAAGCCACCACGCACAAATGCATCCATGAGGTCACATACGCCATCTTCGCGAAGGCACTCAACTTTGTGCATTTTGCCCGAGATCAGGAAAGCCAGGAAGCAACAGTGGTGGGATTTGCACAGATCTCAGGTGTCCCACAGGTGCAGGGTGCCATAAAATGCACTCATGTGACACTCAGATCGCCGTGGCAACAAGCAGTCAACTACGCCAACCACAAGGGCTTCTTTGGTCAATGTTCAGCTGGTGTGCGATCACCAAAAACACATCCTACAGGTTTGCGCATGATTCCCAGGGAGTGTCCACGACTCCTACTTTCTCAAGGGGTCTCAGATCCCTGACGTCTTCCAGGGTTCAGAGAGGCTGCAGGGTTGGCAGGTTGCAGGCTCCTCAGGGACAAGGACTTCCCGCAGAGGACATGGCTGATGACACTAATGCGGCAGCCTCAGACCGCAGCAGAAAGAAGGTGCAACAAGACTCATGCTGGAACTCACACTTTGGTAAAGCAAACCATCGTAATGTTGAAAATGAGGTTCTGGTGTCTGGACCGGTCTGGTGGAGCCCTGCAATACAGTCCTCAGAGGGTGACACGCATCACTGCACCCTTCACAACCTGATGCTGCAAAGGGGAGAGGATTTGTCTGAGGAGTTGGAGGAGCTGCACGTCTCCTCCGATGAGAAGGATGTTGAGAGCATGAGCGTAAGAAGATCCTCGAAGGCAAGGATGGCGACGATGAGGCCATCACACTGGCCAGAGGAGGCAGGCACACTCGGGAGGCCCTCATAGCTGCTAGATTCGTGGATGATGATGGTGAAATGCTGTGAGGAGACACCATAGATCCTCACATTGTATCTGTGAACTTTTGACGCCAGTCTGGCTGAAGGCAGTGCACATATTCTCTGATGAGGCTCCTCTCATGGAGACGCAGCGGATGCCCATAATCCCTACACTCCAGGAGGATGATGACGACATGCAGTGGGGACACTCCATAGATCCTCACATAACTTCTGTGAATATCTGACTCCTGTCTGGCTGATGGCAGATCGCATGCGCTCAGTGAACAGGGTCATATCATGGAGATGTAGTAGTGCAACTTTAACTTCTCCTGACCTTATCGCTTCCTTCATGAGCTGAACCCTTCAGGACCACACTGTCACCGGATACAGATGCTGATGGGATGGGAGGCCAGCCACACCTCTAAGGTGCTGAGAGCACAGGGAGAATGACAGAAATCTGTGCTGCTGGCCCCGGACATTCTGGCAGCAATGATAAGCCCCACTAAGTGCTGGTATGACTGATGTATCCAGTGACTGTGAAGGTGCACCAGCAGTGTGCTGGGAAGGTTGTACAAAGCACAGGAAAGAGGCCCTGGACTGAGACACCTGCCTTTATCTTGTGCGGGGTCCATCTGAGTGACACAGCCACAGCTCATCAGAACATGTGGCCATAGGCAAGGAGACATTCTTGAGAGTTTATTTCTAATAGTAAACATTAACACCCATTCCCAGGCTGTGCAACTACACCTTCTTAACCTATCTAACCCTGCCACTACATCCTGGTGGTCCCGCCGATATCCACAGCGGAGGTGGAGGCAGCCTGGTGACTGCTACGTTCTGCCTGTGATGACCTTAGCGGGCTTCCTCTGGAGGGCCAAGATCTGGAGAGCCCTAGCCTGCTTTCAGAGTCCTGCTGTGTGGATTTGACACCCTCCTCGGTCTGGGGAGCTGAAGCTGCTGGGTCACAGGAAGGGGGGATTCAGATGGGCCGGGTACTTCCAGAATCACCTGGGTGGATGGCCTCGAGATGTGCACTTGCTGATCCTCCTCCCTATGGATGCCCGAGGGCCCCTGGCTGACTCCTTGAGTGGGGAAGCTGGAGTGAGATCAAGCTGCCACACACCCGTCCCACACTGATGCTGTTGGGGGCCAACTATGGCATCAGTGATGGAGTTCAGCCTATGCAGCAGTGCAGGGCAGATGTCCTGGACCAAGGTCTCCATCACAGCCGCCATCCTGCTAATGTTGACCTTGCTGCGGCGGCACGAAAGCGCGATCACCTTGGATTGAAGGTGGATGGACTCCTCCATTGTGCCTTGCAATCTGAGAAGTGCAGCTGTAATCCCTTCCTGCTGTTCCCGTGATTGTCACTGCAGCTCCAACAACTGATTGAGGACCGAGTCAAGAGGCTCATCATCTGACTCGTACTCAGCAGATCCCTTGCTTCCAGCAGACCTCTTGGGTGCCGGCGACCTCAGGTGTCCTTGCCTCTGCCTACTGTGGACAGATTGTGTGCCGTGCTCGCCAGCGTGCTGTACATGTAGGTCCCACTGAGGTGTGTGTCATTGCGCTGGTGGAGCGTGTGGGTGAGCACTGTGATGGGTCTTCGAGGGTGTTGTCCTCAGGGACCTCATCTGAGGTGCTGTTGGCACTGGTGTCGGGGCCAAGATTACCTGAGGGCAACATGGCAGATCTGCCTATGAGAGCAAGTGGAGATTATTAGTGCATGGTAGCTGCGGTACACAGAACAGTGGACTCAGAGTTGAGTTGCCAGAGGATGATCTGGTGCATGATCCTCACTTGGATGCTTGGCGCTGACCTCACCATTGCCACAGGAATGGTCCACATCCTTCCGGCCAGCTTTTACGTCTTTGAATGGAGTGGGGACCTTGATGTCCGGCTGGGACCTCTCCCATCGATTGTGTGCAATCTTGTTATGCACAAAGACAGATAGAGAGAGTGTGAGCAAGGTGCCTGGCCAAATGAGAAGGATGCCAGGTGTGCACATGTGCTGAATGGAACCATAGGCGGGATGAGGAGGTGATCTCCAGAGATGAGGCCAGATGGAGATGTGAGGGCGTGTGTGAGAGAATGAGTGGTGATATCCCTTGAGCTGGCAGTGAGTGAAATGCCAGTGAATGTGTGATGGGCTTATGAGTGTGTGAATTTAGAGCGATGAGGTGATTGACGTACCCTGATAAGATCATTCATCCTCTTTCTGAATTGGGTGGCTGACCTCTTGTGGGCAGCGTTGGCACTAACCACTGCTGCAACCGCCTCCCAAGCCAGATTGATGATGTTGCTGCCTTTCCTGCAGCCAAAGTATGAGTGGAGGACGTCATGGCAGGCCTCCACGGTTTCCAAAAGGTGTTCCCGGGACACCACACTGAATCAGGGGGCTGCAGTCTTCTTTCCTTCTTGTCTTCTGTGCAGCAGTCCTGGGCTGGGAGCACCGAGACATGTGCACGTGGCTGCACTTTAAATATGGCACCCGGTGTGAGGAAGCTATAAGGTGACGGCGTGACAGGCGAATCGGAACTGCCCACCAGCAAAATGGCATGTTTCCTGGAAATGTGTGATAAATGAGATGGGATTGGGATGAAAACCCACCATCGCGCCAGCAGGTAAAATGTTCTTTTTCTCACTTGCTATCGCACTTAGTGCAAACCTGGGATGATTCCCCCCATATTCTCTCTCTCCCTCATCATCCAAAAAGGCTTTGGTTCCCTTACCTTTTACCCTGGAATGTACCAAGCCTATACCTGCAACATCACTGCCTGAAAGATATCCATTGTTCCCTTTTAGTTCTTCCTGTCAATCTTTTGTTCCATTTTACACTGGCTGCAACCCATTGAAGTTTGCCCTTTTCCAAATTAGAAGTTCGACTTTAGATTCTTCTTTGCTCTCCTCCACTGCTAATCTCATCCTTATCATAGAATCACAAAGAGTCACAGTGCAGAAGAGGCCCTTCGGCCCATCACGTCTGCACCGACACGTGAGAAACACCTGACCTACCTACCTAATCCCATTTACCAGCACTTGGCCCATAGCCTTGAATGTTATGACATGCCAAGTGCTCATCCAGGTACTTTTTAAAGGCTGTGAGGCAACCTGCCTCCACCACCCTCCCAGGCAGTGCATTCCAGACCGTCACCACCCTCTGGGTAAAAAAGTTTTTCCTCACATCCCCCCTAAACCTCCTGCCCCTCACCTTGAACTTATGTCCCCTTGTGACTGACCCTCCAACTAAGGGGAACAGCTGCTCCCTATCCACCCTGTCCATGCCCCTCATAATCTTGTACACCTCGATCAGGTCGCCCCTCAGTCTTCTCTGCTCCAACAAAAACAACCCAAGTCTATCCAACCCCTCTTCATAGCTTAAATGTTTCATCCCAGGCAACATCCTGGTGAATCTCCTCTGCACCCCCTCCAGTGCAATCACATTCTTCCTACAATGTGGCGACCAGAACTGCACACAGTACTCCAGCTGCGGCCACACTAAGGTTCTATACAACTCCAACATGACCTCCCTACTTTTGTAATCTATGCCTCGATTGATAAAGGCAAGTGTCCCATATGCCTTTTTCACCATCCTACTAACGTGCCCCTCCGCCTTCAGAGATCTATGGACACACACGCCAAGGTCCCTTTGTTCCTCAGAACTTCCTAGTGTCATGCCGCTCATTGAATACTTCTTTGTCAAATTACTCCTTCCAAAGTGTATCACCTCACACTTTTCAGAGTTAAATTCCATCTGCCACTTATCTGCCCATTTGACCATCCCGTCTATATCTTCCTGTAGCCCAAGACACTCAACCTCACTGTTAACCACCCGGCCAGTTTTAGTGTCATCCGCAAACTTACTAATCCTACCCCCCACATAGTCATCTATGTCGTTTATATAATAGGGGACCGAGCACAGATCCCTGTTCTACGCCACTGGACACTGACTTCCAGTCACTAAAGAATCCTCTTGTCATCACCCTCTGCCACCTACAACTAAGCCAATTTTGAATCCACCTTATCAAATTACCCTGTATCCCATGTGCATTTGCCTTCTTTATAAGTCTCCCATGTGGGACCTTGTCAAAGGCTTTGCTGAAATCCATATTAACTACATCAACTGCACTACCCTCATCTACACACCTGGTCACCTCCTCAAAAAATTCAATCAAATTTGTTAGGCATGACCTCCCTCTGACAAAGCCATGCTGACTATCCCTGATCAAACTTTGCCTCTCCAAGTGGAGATAGATACTCTCCTTCAGAACTTTCTCCAATAGTTTCCCTACCACTGATGTGAGACTCACTGGCCTGTAGTTCCCTGGCTTATCTCTACAACCCTTCTTAAATAGCGGAACCACATTAGCTGTTTTCCAGTCCTCTGGCAGCTCCCCTGTGGCCCTAGAGGAATTAAAAATTTGGGTCAGAGCTCCTGCGATCTCCTCCCTTGCTTCCCTCAGCAGTCTGGGACACAAATCATCTGGACCTGGAGATTTGTCCACTTTTAAGCCTGCCAACACCTCCAATCCCTTGTCACTCCCTATATCAATTTGCTTAAGAACCTCGCATCTCTCTCCCCGAGTCCGATACCTTCATCCTCATTCTCTTGGGTGAAGACGGATGTGAAGTATTCATTCAACACTCTAGCGATGTCATCTGGCTCCACCCATAGATTGCCCCCTTGGTCCCTTATGGGCCCTACTCTTTCCCTGGTTATCCTCTTCCCATTGATATACTTAGAGAATATCTTGGGATTTTCCCTACTATTACCAGCCAGAGCTTTCTCATATCCCCTCTTTGCACTCCTAATTGTTTTCTTAAGCTCCACCCTGCACTTTCTGTACTCCACTAATGCCTCTGCTGATCTGCCCCCCTTGTACCTGCTAAAAGCCTCTCTTTTCCTTCTCATCGTAACCTGAATATCTCTGGTCATCCATGGTTCTCTGGGCTTGTTACTCCTTCCTATCACCCTAGAGGGAACATGTTGAGCCTGTACCCTCCCCATTTCCTTTTTGAACGTCCCCCACTGCTCCTCTGTAGATTTCCCCACAATTAACTGTTCCCAGTCTACCTTGGCCAGATCCTGCCTTATTTTACTAAAATCCACTCTCCCCCAATCCAAAACATTATTTTGCAACTTGTCTATTTCTTTGTCCATAACAAACTTCAACTGTACCATGTTGTGGTCACTATCACTAAAATGCTCGCCCACCACCACCTCAGCCACCTGTCCAGCTTCATTCCCCAGAATTAGGTCCAGCAATGCACCGTCCCTTGTTGGACCCTCTACATATTGACCTAAAAAGTTGTCCTGTACACATTTCAAGAAATCCACTCCATCCAATCCCTTAACACTATGTCTATCCCAATTAATGTTGAGAAAGTTGAAATCACCTAATATAATTACCCTATTGCTATTGTTGTTACACACCTCCACAAATTGTGCACATATTTGCTCCTCAATTTCCCGCTGACTATCTGGGGGTCTATAATAAACGCCTAATAATGTGGTTGCCCCTTTTTTATTCCTGAGCTCGACCCACCACAAAGTTTTATTCGATGCCCCCTCCAAGATACCATCTCTCCTTACTGCAGTAATTGACTCCTTAACTAATAATGCAATGCCTCCTCCTCTTTTACCCCCTCCCCTGTCTCGCCTGAAGATTCTATATCCCGGAATGTTGAGCTGCCAATCCTGCCCCTCCCTCAATCACTTCTCAGTGATTGCTCCTATATCACAATTCCACGTGTCAATCCTCACCCTTAACTCATCCGTTTTACCTGTAATATCCTGGCATTAAAGTAAAGGCCATCCAGCCTTGCCTTACTCCCTTGAAGCTTAATGCAGCTGTACTCCCTCTGACTTGATTGTTTTACTGTATTATGATGTGTCCCTACTCTGCTAACATTCTGTGTCCCCTCCCCCTGCCGAATTAGTTTAAACTCGTCCCAACAGCACTAGCAAACAATAGTCACTCTAACCTAAAACAAAAACAGAAAATGCAGGAAAAACTCAGCAGGACTAGCAGCATCTGTGGAGAGAGAAACAGAGTTAACATTTCGAGTCTGTATGACCCCTTATCTTAGTGTTTAAGTCACGCCGACCAAAGTGTTTCCCCACATACACTTGGCCCTCTTTGCCCACTTCATTCCCCAGCACCAGAACCAGCAATACCTCCTTCCTAGTTGGACCGAGAACATACTGGTCAAGTAAGGTCCTCTGTCACATTTCAGAAGTTACTCCCCCATTTACCCTTTACTCCAACATTATTCCAATTGATATTTGAGAAATTAAAGTCCCCAAGTATGACTTTATTGTCCATGCACATCTCAGTAATTTCCCTGTAGATTTGCCGCTCTATCTCTCTCTAACTATTCAGAGGCCTATAGTATACCCCGAGCTATGTGATCATCCGTTTTTGCTTCTCAACTCTAACCAAATAGATTCGGTCTTTGGCCCCCTCCAGGACATCTCCTATTTCCAACATTACAATGTCTTCGCTAATTTGCAATGCTACTCCCACCTCTCTTTTATTATTCTCTACCATTTTGGAATACTTTATATCGTTGAATGTTAAACGCCCAGCCTTCACCATTTTTAAGCCATGTTTGTACTATTGCCATGACATCATACTCCCACACGACTACTTGTGCTTGCAACTTATCAAACTACCATACTTCTCATATTTACATAATTGCATTGCAAACCTGTCTTTGTGTTCCTCATAGTCCATCTTAGACTGCTCTTATCTTAAATGGACTACATCCTTCTTGATTACCATGCAGAACTCTCACTCTTTTATGCATCTTATTCCTCTCTTCCATTTTGATATGTAGGTTCCCATCTCCCTGCCAATTTACTTTATGCCCTCCCAACCACACAATTGATCCTTACATGAGCACATTGGTTCTAGTCCTGTTAAGGTTAAAGCCATCTCTTTTGAATAGATGTCTCACACCCAGGACTGTTCCTAATGCTTCAAGAATCTGAAGCCCTCCCTCCTGCACTGTGCCTCAAGCCACACATTGATCCTCCCTATCTTCCTATTTATACTCTCGCTAATGTGTGATACTAGGAATAAAGGCCCTATTTTTTAACTGGATCCCCAACTTTTGAAAACCTGACCATAGAGCCTCAATACCTGCTGTCTCCATGTTGTTGATACCAACATGCACCACAACTTCTGGCTCACTCCCTTCACCCTGTAGAATATTCTGCATCCGCTCCATGGTAACCTTGGTCCCGGAGGAAACATGCAATGACAATTACAGATATGTCTGTCTGTACCCCTAACTATGGGATCTCCTATAATCAAGCTTTTTCTTGTTATATGTTGTGGTCACTTTGACAAACGGACCACAGGAGTCTCAGGTACATGTCACGATTGTTTATTCGAGCAATTGCAAGGGGAGAACCATCTCAATGCAGCTTGAGATAGCACTCTGCTAAATTACAGGTGTTCAACATATTTATACATTATGTAAGAAATGTAATTTACACTATCAAAATTAAAACAACCTCTTTTCCATGTGTAATGATTTGTATCCAAGTTATAATTCCCATATGTTTATCGACAAATTCTTAATCTTAGATAGCATCCTAGTGATTCAAAGTAATCTTCTAAACTACACTGCACTTTACAGCTCAAGCCTTGTCCCAAATTCAAATTACAGTGCTGTTGGGATGCAGATTTCCTTTCATATTTAATTCATCTCTTCAAAATAAACCCCTTTTTTATCCATTGGAACCACCTGGACCATGTGTTTATGTCTTTTGGTTTTCCTAAAATCCTTTTGATTTTCAGGTAATCTTTTTTTCCCTCAGAATTTTAGAATACCAACTCGTATGAGTTAATGCAACTCGTATGTATCAATCCCAATCAGCTTGGAAGCTGGTGATACTAGTTTGCAAGAGAGTGGTACAAAGGTTGGTTCATCTAACCCTGTTTAGCTTTATGATACCTTCAAATTGTGATTTTTTTTGCCAGAAATCTCAACTCAAACCTTATACTCAAAACTTTGGAATGTTTGAGTATACTTTTCCTTTAATCTAACATGGGGCTTTCAACCCTAAAGTGCTGAACTACACACATAAACGACAATTTACGGAAGAAAACACGTTAAAACTCACATACAAATGCTTCCTTGCACACAAACAAACATATATTTAGAGGTATGTATTTATATTCCTATATCCTTAACTTAACGACTTTGAAGTTTCGTTTAGAATATGAGAGTAGTAGTGGGGGAAATAAAAGGATCTTGAAGGCTCCACCTATAGGGATCATCCATCTGACGAAGGCTCACATTTCCCCTGCTCCTGCCTGTCACTGCTTATTAACTCCCTAGGGGTACCCCTCTTTTCTCTCTCTCTCTCTCTCTTCAGCACAAGCAGCTCTTGTAAGTTAGATCAGTTATACAAGGTAATAGTAACTATCATCCCTTTCTTTTCCTTATCCTTTTAGTTCTACCCACCACTGTTTTTGTTCTTCGGGGGTTCCCTGTGGATTTTTGTGATTAATCTTGACTGTTGTTCCGCTATGAACCTCGTAATGGAGTCCGCGGCTCCCAAGTCGAGTTCCAAAGCACTTTCCTGTTTTGCTCACATGATTCTATTTATTTGTCTCTGCACAATTACTTCATGCAGCTCTGACAATTTAGTTATTTGCAGTGCATGAGGTCTACTTGTTTCACTAGGATCTGGCCTGTGCGGCTTTGGCTAAGGTTGTATCTCAAATTGTAGCCCGCCTGCACGGCTCCGCCTCCTATTTCGGGTAATGGTCAGGCCTCCCTGCGCCACCTTTTTTCCTGTCCTGAGTCCTCCTCCTGATTCTTTGATACTCGACCGGACTGTTCTCAGGTAGGCTTATTGCACTAACTATGGGTGGTAAATAAAATATACTCACCCACTTTGCAAAGCCGTCCTGAAGATCTGATCTGAGTATCCTGGCAACTATGCCAAACTGTTGTTGTTACTTTGACAAACGGACCACAGGAGTCTCAGGCACAGGTCACGATCGTTTATTTGAGCAATTGCAAGGGGAGAACCATCTCAATGCAGCTTGAGATAGCACTCTGCTAAATTACAAGTGTTCAACATATTTATACATTATTGGTCACGTACAAGAACAGTTTCCAGACTCCGATCTCGTCAACATATAGGTTTACATTAAACAGACATCTCTGGTAACAGGTACATGCATCGTATATCCCTATTTTTCACCCAGGCAGAGACCTTCCCTCCTACCTAAACTCGGACCATCTGTTCTTCCCCTATCTGTTGAAGAGCACACTTAATCTTGGTTGTTTTCCAACCTAAGTCTCCAGTCTAACTCCCAGGACCTTGCTGGTGATTGCAAACCCTGAGGGTGTACAAAGTTTGAGAGTGTATAAGGTTCATCTAGTTTAACTGTTTAATTGTTGATTTACTGGTTTGTGCTGGCCTGCCTATAGATTCTAATTTAAGTAATTCATTCCCTTATAATGAATTCTCCCTTACCATAAATTCTCATTTACTTTCTTCCCCCTAACATTATATATCAAATAACTGAGACTTTGGTGTACAGGACACAACTTCAAATTTGTGGATTGCACAAAACTTGGAAGTATTGTGAACTGTGAGGAAGATAGTGATAAACTTCAAGAGGACATAGCGAGTTGGTGTAATGGGCAGATAAGTGGTAGATTAAATATAATTCAGAGAAGTGTGAGATAATTCATTTTAGCTGGAAGAATGAGGAGAGGCAATATAAAATAAAGAATACAATTCTAAAGGGAGTTCAGGAGCAGAGGGGTAAATATGCACAAAATATTGATGGCAGGGCAGGTTGTAGAAGCTGTTGATAAAGCAAACTGGATCCTGAACTTTGTACTCTATGTACTTTGTACTTTGTACTCTATGCTCCAATTTATAAAGAATTTTTGTTGAACCTGTATAAAACAATGGTTCGGCCTTAACTTTTTTTATTCATTCCAAACCATTGTGGGCGTCACTGGCTAGGCCAGCATTTATTGCCAACCCCTAATTGCCCTTGAGAAGATGGTGGTGAGCTGCCTTCTTGAACCACTGCAGTCCATGTGGTGTAAGTACACCCACGGTGCTGTTAGGAAGGGAGTGCCAGGTTTTTGACCCAGCAACAGTGAAGGAATAGCGATATATTTCCAAGTCAGGATGGTAGTGACTTGGAGGGGAACTTCCAGGTGGTGGTGTTCACCACTGTGTGTCAGTGGTGGAGGGAGTGAATGTTTGTTGATGGGGTGCCAATCAGGTTGGCTGCTTTGTCCTGGATAGTGTCAAGCTTCTTGAGTGTTTTTGGAGCTGCACTCATCCAGGCAAGTGGAGAATATTCCATCACACTTCTGACTTTTGCCTTGTAGATGGTGGACAGGCTTTGGGGAATCAGAAGGTGCATTGCTTGTTGCAGGATTTCTAGCCTCTGACCTGCTCTTGCAGCCACAGTATTTATATGGCTAGTCCAGCTCTATTCCTGGTCAATGGTAACTCCCCATGATATTGATAGTGGGGGATTTAGCGATGGTAATACCATTGAATGTCAAGGGGCAATGGTTAGATTCTCCCTTTTTGGAGATGTCTTTATAAATTGGGGCATAGAGTACAATGGCAAGGAATTTTTGTTAAACCTGTATAAAACAATGGTTCGGTCTTAACTTTTTTTTATTTTTATGAATGTTACTTTCCACCTGTCAGCACTTCTGCCTGAAGATTGTCACAAATGTTTCAGCTTTTCCTTTGGCACTGATGTGTTGGTCTCCCCCATCATTGAGGATGGGGATATTGGTGGAGCTTCCTCCTCCAGTGAGTTGTTTAATTGCCCACCACCATTCACAACTGGATGCGGCAGAACTGCAGAGCTTAGATCTGATCCATTGGTTGTGGAATCATTTAGCTCTGCCTATCACTTGCTGCTTATGCTGTTTGGCACACAAGTAGTCCTGTGTTGTAGGTTCACCAGGTTGACACCTCATTTTAAAATCTGCCTGGTATTGCTCCTGGCATGCCCTCCTGCACGCTTCATTGAACCAGGGTTAATCCCCTGGCTTGGTGGTAATGATAGAGTGGGGGATATGCCAGGCCATCAGGTTACAGATTGTGGTCCAGTACAATTCTGCTGCTGCTGATGGTCCACCATGTCCAGTCTTGAGTTGCTAGATCTGTTCGAAATCTATCCCATTTAGCAAGGTGGTAGTGCCGCACAATACAATGGAGGGTATCCTCAACGTGAAGATGGGACTTGTCTCCACAATGACTGTGCGGTGGTCACTCTTACTGATACTCTCAAGGACAGATGCATCTGGAATATTATGTCCAGTTCTTGCCACCACACAGGAGAGAGGGTGCAGAAAAGATTCATGAGAATGTATTCAAGGATTAGAAACTTTAGTTGCATAAATAGATTGGAGAAGCTGGAGCTGTTCTCCTTGGTGAAGAGAAGATGAAGAGGAGATTTGATATAGGTGTCCAAAATTGTGTTGTCATGGACAGAAGAGGAGAGATAAACTGAAACTCATGTACCCTTTTTCTTTACTGTCTATAGCTAATGTGGCTTTGGAGAGGAAGATATGTGAGTTCTTAGTCCCCAGAGTGGTTAACAATTTAGAAATAACAGAAGCACGCTTTTGTGGGTTTAAAACCGAGCATTATTTGTTCACACATTCACCCCAAAAATCTAAATGCTACATCATTTACACACTGAAGAATGATAAAATTAAAGAAGGTAGCACACTTCTATGAGTGTTAAACCAAAAGAATAGTTAACAGTTCACATGCTGGGTTCATGGGAGAAGAACGGTCACTGCAGGCCCTATATAGAATGGAGTCTTTTTCCATTCTTAAATTCTAGTTCAGATGGGCTTGAAAAGCTGATGTTCGATATCAGGATTATTTCAGGATTCCTTCAAAGGCCATCCTTTTCAGCAGATCACGAATCTGGTTACTTGTGCTTCTGTATCAGGAGGACCTATTTTGATATTGGTGGATGTTTGAGAGAAAGAAATAGCTATTCCATTTTTAGAATCGAGTTTCAAGTACTAATCTTAATTATGGCCCCCTCACCTGCTCTGTGCTCATACTCTTACTAATTTACTTACTACCATACTCAGATTGAAAGTTCCAATTTCCCAGCTCCTAATTTAAATGCATGCCCCAGTTTAGGGAGAGAAAAAGGGAAATGCTCACCAACCAATCACTTACCCACTTTCCTCTGATTTCATACTTTGATTTTTCTTTACTTTTCTCAAATACATTTGCTCTGTCTTCCACCAATTTTCTGTCATCACATTTAACTGTGGGTCTCTGTCACATTTCTCTCTCAGGCTTGCTTTCTCATGCTGACTCCCACTGACTTCCCATTGGCCCTTTTACCTGTGCACTTCACTCTCAGGGTCATGATAGACCCTATCATCCTATGATAGACAGGATTGACAGGAAAAATTGTAACAGAACAAATTGAGTATAGGCTAGGTTGATTCCAACAAGAGATGATGAAAGATGGTGATCCAAAGCCATGGCTTATTGGATGCCAAGGGAGATGGAGGATATCATGAAACAAAAAAAGAAGTTGCATGATGCATGTCAGGTGAATTCTTAAAGTAACTACCCAGCTAAATACATAATTTGAGAAGGTAATTGAAGAGAAAAATAAGAGAAAATGAGAATGTAATGCAGTTCACAGAAAAGGAAACCCAAAAACTTTCTATGGGCATGTAAATAGTAAGCAGGTAACATGGGGCGGGGTGGATCCTGTTATGGACAAGGAGGGTGATATACGTTTAGAGGTGCAAGCAAGGCTGGAATACTTAATGAGTGCTTTGTATTCAGTAATAAAGTGAGGAAAAGGTTGCTGACAAAGATGGTGGAGGTAAGGGAAGGTGAAAATTGATAAGCAGGATGTATTGAAAAAGCTGAAAAGAGTTGATAAGTGGCTTGGTCCAGATGTCTTGCATCCCAGGTTGCCAAAGGAAATGGAGGTAGAGATAGTGGAAGGACTTGTCATAATTTTCCAATCTTCCCTATATACGCAGGAGATGACAGAGGATCGGAAAGTAACAAATGTGGCACCCTTTTTCAAGAAAATGTTTCAGGGCATTTGCAATAACTTCAGGCTGGTCAGTTTGAATCAGTAGTGCATGAGGTTTTAGAAAACAATTTTCAGGGAAAAAAGGATCAGCGTGGAGAGGTGTGATTTAATTAAGGATAGCCAACATGGATTTGTAAAACACAAAACGTGTTTCACTAATCCAATTGGATTTTTTGGATGAAGTAATAGAATGTTGATGAAGGGAATGCAATGGATGTTGTCTGTATGGATATTAATGAAGATTTTGCCAAAAAAATTACATAAAAGGCTGGTGAACAAAATTGAGGCTTACGGAATAGGAGGGTATTGGCTTGGATAAAAAAAATGTCTTAAGACCAGAAAAGAGCTAGTCGTAGTAAATTATTATTTTTCAGACTGGAGTATGGTACGATTGGTGTTCCCCAATGGCCAGTACTAGGACCACTGGAATTTGGAGTACAGAGTAAAATTTCAAAATTTGGCAATGATATCAAACCTGGGATTACGGCAAAAACAAAAATACCTGGAAAAACTCAGCAGGTCTGACAGCATCTGCAGAGAGGAATACAGTTGACTTTTCAAGTCCATATGACCCTTCATCAGAACTGACAGTGAGGATGATACCAATCAACTGTAACAGGACAATTCTATATGATGATTAAAGTTCCTCATGATTATTATATTAGCCTTGTCACATGCACTTTTAATTTCCCGAAATTATACCCTGCCCTATAATACAACTACTGTTTGGCGGCTTAAAAATAATCCCCACCCAATGTTTTCTGTCCTTAACTGTTTCATACCTCCACTCTACTTGATTTTCTGAGCTAAGATCCTTTTTCTCTACTGTCTTTATCTCATGCTTCATACCCTGCTCTTTTTCCACTTTGCCCATCTTTTCTAAAATTTATGTATCCTGGAATACAAATTGTCATTTAGTAGTACAGAATCACAGAATCTTTACAGTGCAGAAGGAGGCCATTGGGCCCATCGAGCCTGCACTGGCTCTCTGAAAGAGCATTCATCCTCGTCCCACTCCCCTGCCTTATCCCCGTTACCCTGCACATTCTCTTTTCAGATAGCAATCCAATTCCCTTTTGAATACTTCGATCGAACCTGCCTCCACCACACTCTCAGGAAATTCATTCCACATCACTTTAACTCCTTTTGCCAATTATCTTGAATCTGTGCCTTCTCGTTCTTGATTCTCTCGAGTGGAAATAAATCACTTCACACTTCTCTGCATTCAACTTCATCTGCCACTTGTCTGCCCAGCCACCAACATGTCTATGTCCTTTTGAAGTTCAAGACTATCCTTATCGCAGTTGACATTTCTAATCTTCGTATCATCTGCAAATTTTGAAATCATGCCCTGAACACCACACTCTAGGTCATTAAGATACATATATCAAGAAGAGCAAGGGTCCCAACACTATTCCCCCTGGGGAACTCCACTACAAACCTTCTTCCATTCTGAAAAACACCATTTATCACTACTCTTTGTTTCCTGTCACTCAGCTAATTTCTTATCCAAGTACTTACTTTCCCTTTGATTCCATGAGCTAGGATTTTGCTCACAAGTCTGATGTGTGACACTGTATCAAATGCCTTTTGAAAATCCATATACACCACATCAACAGCATTGCCCTTATCAACCTTCTTCGTTACCTCCTCAAAAAACTCCAGCAAGTTAGTTAACCATGATTTTCCCTTAATGAATCCATGCTGGCTTTGTTTAATTATCCTGCACTTGTCTAAGTGATTAATACTTTTGTCCTGAGCTATAGTTTCCAGAAGTTTCCCTACCATTGAAGTCAAACTGACTGGCCTGTAGTTGCCTTTCATCCCTTTTTGAACAAGGGTGCAACATTCACAATTCTCCAGTTCTCTCGCACCACCCCTGTGTCTAAGGAAGACTGGAAGATTATCACTAGTGCCTCTGAAATTTCCACTCTCTCTTCCCTCAGTACCCTTGAATGTATCTTATCTTGGGGGAGGGAAGTGGCGGAGTGGTATTGTCACTAGACTGGTATTTCAGAGACCCAGAGTGATGCTCTGAGGACCTGGGTTCAAATCCCACCATGGCAGATGGTGAAATTTGAATTCAGTATATTTACCGACAGGTCTCTTTTTCTGCAATATCCTGGAATATTTCGTTTCCAGCCTTAGTCACTTTACAATCATGTCTCTGTATGGCTATTAGATCAAACCTATTAATTTATATCCGTGCTATTGATTTATCCAATTTGCTACAAATGCTTTGCACTTTTATGTCGCCCACGTGAGAACCTGGCGCTCCCGACGTCATGTGAAATAGAGCGTCATGACATTGGGAGGGGTTCCGAGATAGTTTCCAACTGTGTGGGTGGGCACCCAATGCCAGTGACACTAAAAGTGACTGCCATCCTCAGTTTTTATGCCTCAGGCTCCTTCCGGGGTTCTGTTGGTGATCTGTGTGGTGTACCACAATCCGCAGCACATAGCTGCATAAAGCTTGTGATGGATGCACTATTCAGTAGGATTAACATTTTATACATTTCAAGACAGATGAGGATTGCCAGGCAGAGCATTCCAGAAGATTTGCAGCTATGGCAGGCTGCCCAAGGAATCAGGGAGCTATTGATTGCACTCATGTGCCCATCAAGGCATTGCTGGAGAGCCTGGGGCTTTTGTGAATCATAAGAGCTTCCATTCGCTCAACGTCCAGCTAGTGTGTGATCGCCAACTGCAGATCCTCCAGGTTTGTGCAAGGTATCCTGGGAGTGGCCATGATTTGTATAATTCTCCATCACTCCCAAGTTCCAAGACTTTTTGTAGCCCTGCACACTTGGATGGCTGGCTGGCAAGGGATAAAGGATATCCTCTAACAAGGTGGCTAATGACACCAATCCAACATTCTTGGGAATGCCCGCGGAGGAGAGTTACAACAGAAGCCATCCATCCATGAGAGCCATCATTGAGAGGACAGTAAGCCTCCTGAAAATGAGGTTCCATGGACTAGACTGATCTGGAGGATCTCTTCAATATCCTCCGGAATGCATGTCATTCATTGTGGTTGTGTGCTATGCCCTGCACAATCTGGCGCTCTCTCGGGGAGACCACATGGAGGGTGAAGCCTGCGATGCACTTCCACAATCCGTTGAGGAAAATTCCAGCACAGACTCTGAGGAGGAACCTGCTCAGCCACAGGATCATGATGATGACCCAGCAATAAGGCAGCTTTTGTGATCCAGGGAGACCAGGCACACCTTGATTCAAAGGAGCTTCCAGCAGGCCTCCAAAGTCAACACTCCAAGTCATTGGAAAGAAGCAGTCACTTTATTGGTTAGAGCTCATGAAGCCCTCCTGACACCCTCTTTCAGTTGTGCCTCCTCCTGAAATGAACTATCAATTGCTGTTTAGCTTTGAGTTGAAGGCCTCCTATCTTACTGACACAGAAAGCACAGAAGGACACGTGACATGAGGTTACATTTGGTGTGACAGCAAAATGAAACATGAAGCTAGTGACAATGATAAAGATCTCAGCCGTGATAGCCCTTGTGTGATTATAGTGATTCAACAAACCGCTCACGAGTGCTACATCCTAGTGTTTCCCCATCGCTGGTATTGTATGATGCTGTGTGTGCCTGCATGCCATTGTAATGTAAAGATGCTGGGACTAGAGAATAGCAGCACCCATGATATGATGCATGGAGTCACATTGTAATAGACTGAGAGAACAGTCGAGAGAGAACACTCTGTAACCAACCTGCATGGAGGTAACAGCACCATCATCATGCATGCCAGTAACCCGGGATCTGTAAATAGTTAAAGGTTAACTATTCATGTTTTAATTATACAACTCTGCAAGACCTTCTCATCAATGAGCCACAACAGCCAACATCATATTACAACATGGTTGGTAGTGGTGGTTGCTTCTAAAAGATATCACATGATTTCAAACGATGAACCCAGAACAGTATCCCAAGTTTTGAAAAACTAAAAACAGCTGAAGCCTATCTGGAGAGATATGCACCTAAGAATAAAACTTGAAGAAACAGTTGAAGAAGCTTCGCTACAGACTTAGAAGTTGAGGATTCCACCAGAGTGAGTGGAAGTTTATTGCAAGACCCCTGAGTGACGCAGAGCAAAAAAGCTGCTTAGATCACGAGCAACACTACAAAACTCTCAAGACCCTGAGTGATGTTGAGTTAAGACACTTAGTTAGATCACAAGATGGTGCACAAAACTACAAATTGCAAGAACCTGAGTAATATAGTTCACAAGTTGATGAGAAAAAATAAAAGAAAAGTAGCTGTACTTATATGTTAGAATAGGTGGTGGTCCCAAGGGCTCAGCTTCCAGAGGACAGCTAAAAGAGAGCTGCAGTTGAAAAAAAACAATCCTGTAAGAGTCAAAAGTTTAAGCAGAGCCTGCAGAGTTTTTAAAAAGAGACCTACAGATTTTAATAACAAAGTGCTGTTGCTTTAAGTTGAAAAAAATAGACCCAATCAGACCGCTAGCCTGCCAAAACTCCCACAGCTTGGGACGTTCAAAAACACCATTTAGGAGTTAAAAAAGAGAATTGCCCAGAAAAGAAATGCTCCAACCTTAAAATTTAAAACAATTTTTAAAAAAAGATGACCCACGATTGCCAGGGACCCCACCAAAATCGGGAAAAGCATGAGAAACATTCAAAGAGAAACCAACAACTGCAGAAATAACCTGAGAGGAAAAAAAAGGTTACCGCACTGCCAGCTCTTAAAGTGGTAACACCATTTAGAGCTGTAACTGCAAGGAAAAAAAGGCATGGACAGAAAATTAGAAGAGCTAGATGCATTTGTGCTATGGAATGGGCTAAACCAGATCAAAGAGTGGGAGTCTTGGAGAAGACAATTTTTAGTGTACAGGAGATGTACAAGATTAAATAAGGAATCAGAAGAAGAATAAGTTGACAAGTTTTCATTCGTCCTTGGTTCATTTGCTGGTGAAGTATTCCACAGCAAAAACGTATCGATGAATACACAACATTTGGTGAGATATTAAAAGGCTTTTGACAAATATTTTAAACTCCAAGTTGTAGAGTGTGCAGACCCCAGAAGAAGGCCTAGCACACCCCCAGTAAAGCACCAAGGGCAACAAGTAACCCCCAGAGAGAGTAACTCCTAATAAAGCGCCAAGGGCAATAACAAGAGCTCCCTGAGAAAGGGCAACTCCCAACAAAGTGCCGAGGGCAACAAGAGACCCTATAGAGAGGGCAACTCCCAATGAAGTGATGAGGGAAACAAAATACCCAAGGGAGAGGGCAACAAAAGACCCCAGAGGGTGGGCAGCAAAAGACTCGAGAGCGAGAGAGACAGATGGCAGTGCAGAGTCAGCAGATAGCTATGAACGAAGGAAAGCTATCTGAGGTAACTCAAATGAAACAAAACATTCAAAAAGGAAATGAAGCTGTTCTACTGGAAAATGTTCATATCAGAGCTGAATTGGAAGATTTGAAGTGCAAGATTCAAGCTGAAATCGCATGATAAACAGAGGTCTTCAACAAACCAAGCTGTTCGAGATCTGAACAAAAAGATTTTGGAGACAACACAAAGGTACCAGCAGGAGTTAATGACCCTCAACTCCACTGTTGGCGAATCAAAGCACGAGTTGGGGAAACTCAACCAAATATACAGCAAGGCAAAACAGCAGACAGAAAAGGCACGCAAAGAAGTTGCAACCTTGAAAGACTCCTTAAAGAGTCAATATGTACCCATGGAAAAACATGAGGAGCAAAAAATGATGTTGACTATTAATTCAGAAAAAGCTGCTTTGGAATTATCAGTAGCAACGAAATGATGCACTGAAGCCTAGAGTGAGTTGATAAGAGGTCAATAAGAAACTGAACAATTGAAAGAGCAGTTGATTGTCCTTCAGGATAAAATGTAAAACAAATGTGTAACCATTCGGCAACATGAAGAAATGAAGACTGTCTGAAACAGCAGAATGAAAGCACAGCAGAAGAAACTCGAGGAGGCTCTACTGAATTACAGGAAAGCTCAAGATGAAGCAAGCGAGTTTCGCAAAGAAAGGGAAAACCTGTTGAAAGACAAAGTTTATTCTCGAGAATATTATGAAGAGAAGGAAAATGAATTTAATGTCAGTGAACAAACTGAAGAACCTGTTGGCAAAGAAAACGCAGCAATTTTCGTTATTCCAGGATGAAGCCGAAAGCTACAAGAAAGAGACTGAAGAGCTGAAGAAGCAGTTGAATGGAAAAGAAAAAGCATTGAAAGGAAAAGCTGTAGAACTTCCCAAGCTGTGAGTGGATAATGAAGCCATGAGTAGCACAATTACAGAACTGAAACAAGTTAAGACTTCACCGGAGACAGACCTGGCCAACAGTAAAACCAAAATGAAAGACAAGGGAAAAGTTATGCTGCAGACAGAGAAAGAAAAGACAGAAATAAGATCGGAAAATGTAAATCTGACCCTGAAGCTCAAGGAATTTGGAGAAGGAAAAGCATTGGATGTCTCAGACATACTGAGAGCCATTGAGCTGAATGAAAAGATGCATAAGCTTGCAAAACGATCTGAAAATAAAACAGCAAACAAATGTTTGGCTGAAATTGTGAAACAAGTGGAAATGAAGGTTCCATTTGTGCAACATATATGTCCAGCAAGAACATGGCGGACACCACAGAAAAAGAAAATTCAAGTCCACTCTAGGAATGAAAAGAGTGCACATTCCCTTCGGAAGGAATGGGACAACACCACAGCATCTGAAAAAAGCAGATTAGTTATTAATAAAGAGAAACGCAACTTGAAGGAGCACAGAAAGTGAATCAAATGAAGATAGCAAGTACCAGAGACACAGTACTACCACCATTCCTCCAAACATGACAGACCAAGATGTGGAAGAGCTGTCAAGCCTCAAGACTGTCTGAGCTTATAAAGTCAGAGGCTTGAGATGGGGGAGCAGGGATAGCAAGTAAAGATTGTATTATAGATAGTTACACTCCATTGGAAAGGAAAGTTTTCTTTGGAGAAGAAAGGGGGATGTTGTATGATGTTGTATGTGCCTGCATGCCCAAGGGTGATTGGCAGAGCAAGGGTTAATGTGGGACTGGAGAATAGCACTGCCCACAGTATGGAGTCACATGGTAATAGACTGAGTGAACAGTCTAGAGAGAACGCTCTGGAACCAGCCTGCATGGAGGTAACAGTAATCTGGGATCTGCAAATAGTTAAAGTTCAACAATAAACAGTTCATGTTTAAATATACATGTCTCAAGATCTCATCATTGAGACATCTAAAGAACCTATATTATGGCAGCTGGCAGCTGAATTGGAGGCAGGCTGCTGACCCTGATGCCCCTTTGGCCTGGATGACCTTGGTGGCCATCCTCTAGTCAGCCTTGAGGACCCCGACTGGGCAGGAGAATCCTGCACAAAGGCAGGACACTGCTTAGTCATTACAGTTTCCTCAGAGGCAACAGTGATTGGCAGAGGGGCGAGGGAACTGCTCTCATCATCAGGAGCATCCTGAGAGGAGCCCCCAGATGCATGGAGCAGCAGGTCATCTGCCAACATGAGGTTTGTTTCTGCCTCCCTGCTCAACATAGATGGACGAGCAGCTATCAGAGTCAGTGGGTGCCTCATCCATCTCTCACATTGGCAGTGACCTGCTGAGATCACTGCCAGTATGTGGGCTCGCAAGTCTGAACACAACCCCAGAAACCGTTGATTGAGCTCCTGAAGCTGGTGCTCCATGAGAGTCACCAATCACTCTGGGGAAAATGCTGTATATTCAAAGCTAAGGGTCAACACAGTGCTCATACTCCACATGGGCTCCTCCATTTTATGAACCATGACACAGAAAACTGTTCAGGAATCTCTGCCAGATCTTCACATGCATTCCACTGGTCTTCCAGCATTTGCCACCTAATGGACAACTCCAGAGGCTCATCATCTGCCTGGGGCTCAGCATTGTCCTGGTCCCCAACACTCCTCCAATTGTCAGAGGCCTGGGTACTCTCTGTCTCCAACTGCTCCTCAAGCGAATGTGACATGCCTTCCCCAGTGTATACTGCCATCTTTGCCAGAGCGCTCAAACCCACTGAAGTGCCTGTATCTGAGGTGGTGCAAGGTGCAGAGCAAGGATGTGACGCTAGTACATCTGACCATTCCTCCTCCTCCGATGTTAATGGAGGGCCTTCTGGATCATTAAGTGATCTTGAAGATGATCCCTCTGATGGAGGAAAATAAGTGTAAGTATCCATGAACATTTAAGATTCAGAGTAGATGAATTCTGCTAGATTCTGACATTGGGCATTGCGATAAACAAAGATTTCATGATGCAAGAACATTAAGGATTAGTGAATTGCACCTATTGTCCTCCATTTCTGAGACCCTCCCCCAAAATAATCTGTGTCCACTGCACCCTTACCCTCCTCTGAAACCCCAGCCTGTCCGCAACAAATGGATCTCACCCCTCGGTCATATGGAAGCTTCAAAATCTCTTCCTCCATCAGAGTCAGAAATGCAAGATTCAGCATTCCCCCACCAGTACAGCTTTGCTCGAGGACATTGTGACTCCTCCTGTGAGGACATTAGCACATTCATGAGTCACCCCTCTATATGCCAAAACATTACATCCTCCTCCTCAACATTGCTGGTTTAAGTGCCCAGCACACTGCTAGACATGCCTGCCATCCTGTTTAGTCTCAGGCAGCCTTCTTGGGGCACAGGAAGATGTTCCAACTTTAGCTCTTGGCTTTATACCAACAAGCCCCAACAAATGCAAGGCCACACATAAACATTCATTCAAGGTGAAAAAGGGCTTCATTACTCACCCTCGCAGAGCGGAGAAGGCCATTTACTCTCTTCTGGCACTGCAAACAGTTCCTTTGTACAACACCCTGGCTGCCAACTCCTGCTGCCACCTCCATCCAAGCCTCCCTGGTCAGATGTGGGGACCACCTCTTTTCGTTACGTGGCACCAGTATCTCCCGGCAAACATTCATAACATTGATGAGTACCCACAGGCGGTCATCAGAGAAGCGAGGAGCTGCTTGGCTGTGGACATTTCCACACCTTCTTCCATGGCTTGTGGTTCCAAATGACTTTGACCTATTCCATGGCCACGTTCCTCCTGTCTTTCACTCTTCGATGAAAACTTTAATTCCAAGGTCCACACAGCAATCTCTCCCAGAATTTTACATCACTTACTTACCTTCTTTCTCCTGCTTTTAAACACCCACCTGCAACTGATTGCATTGAGGCACCTGCCCTGTTCCCACCTCCTGGTGGCACAGGCCCCCTCTCAAAGTGAGTTTCGAGCTGGCCGGCTATTCATTGGCCAGCCAGCATACAATTGCTGTCGGCTGCTGGAATCAGACGGGAGCGGAATTCACATACACGTCTGGGCCCACCGATTGCACTCGCACGCTGAGCGAAAAATTCAAGCCATAATGTCTTTAGTATTGGAAGTTTTCTTATTTCCCTGATGTCACCTTGGTAACTAATGCCCTTTCTTACTCTCTCTTTTCCTTCCTGATGCACTTTGCTTACTTTTTATCCAAAATGCTTGTCCAGAGCTTTGACATTTTCCTTTTTGCTTTTGAATTTTCCCTTGTGTGAATCCTCCTACCAAGTCCCCCACTTCTTCCCACTTTATTAGCTTAAAGCCCTACTTACTGCCCTAGTTATTCGATACGCCATGACACTGGTGGGGCCCATCCATTCACTTTTTCCTCAATATTAATGCCAGTGGCCCATAAAGCAAAACCACTGCCTTCCGCACCACAATCCAGAGGCTTGAGGTTCTGCTTTTTAATTTGGCCCCTAGCTCCTCAAACTCTCTCAGCAAAAAAACATTCCTAGTTCTACCTATGTTGTTGGTTCTTAAGAACCACAACAACTATGGACAACAACAATTGGATCCTCTCTCCCCCAATTAAAATTCTTCCCTAACCGCAAGGAGATATCTTCAAGCTTGGCACTAGGCAGGCAACACCACCTTCGGAACTCCCAGTTGCAGCTGCAAGGAACTTTGTCCCCTGACTATATTGTCCCCTATCACTACCACGTTGCTTTTCACCCCCATCCACAACCACCACCACCCCCTCCCGACTTGAATGGGCTCCTGCACCATGGCGATATGGTCAAGTTTGCCCATCTACTCAGTATTCGCTGTTCTCAGCCACACAGGTAGCAAGCAACATCCATGTGGCCTTTCCATGTTTTCTAGGGTTTGAGACATGGTTCTTTGGAATATTTCCGGTGTAGAAGCAATTCTGATTGGTAACCTGTTAAAACAGTAACGGCCAAATGGCATTATCAAGGTGGTTAGCAGTCTAGATTCTTATTTACTTATTTATTTTATTCATTCACGGGGCCCGGGCTTCGCTGGCTGGGCCAGCATTTACTGCCCATTCCTAGTTGTTCTTGAAAAGGTGGTGGTGAGCTGCTTTCTTGAACTGCTGCAGTCCATGTGGTGTAGGTACACCCACAGTGCTGTTAGGAATGGAGTTCTAGGATTTTTGCCCAGCGACAGTGAAGGAATGGTGATATATTTCCAAGTCAGAATGGTGAGTGACTTGGAGGAGAACTTCCAGGTGGTGGTGTTCCTATCTATCTGCTGCCCTTGTCCTTCTAGGTGGTATTGGTTGTGGGTTTGGAAGGTGCTGCCTAAGAAGCCTTTTTGAATTCCTACAGTGAACCTTGTAGATGGTAGATATTGCTGCTGCTGTGCGTCGGTGGTGGAGGGAGTGAATGTTTGTGGATGTGGTGCCAATCAAGCGGACTGCTTTGCCGTGGATGGTGTCTAGCTTCTTGAATGTTGTGGGAGCTGCACTCATCCATGGAAGTATTCCATCACACTCCTGCCTTGTGCCTTGTAGATGGGACAAGCTTTGGGGAGTCAGGAGGTGAGTTATTCATCATACGATTCCTAGCTTTTGACCTGCTCTTGTAGCCACAGTATTTATATGGCTAGTCCAGTTCAGCTTCTAGTCAATGGTAACCCCCAGGATGTTGATAGTGGGAGATTCAGTGATGGTAGTGTCATTGAACATCAAGGGGCGATGGTTGGATTCTCTCTTGTTGAAGATGGTTATTGCCTGACACTTGTGTGGCGCAAATGTTATTTGCCACTTGTCAGCCCAAGCCTGGATATTGTCCAGGTCTTGCTGCATTTGAACATGGACTGCTTCAGTACCTGAGGAGTCGCAAATGGTGCTGAACATTGCGCAATCATCAGCGAACATCCCCACTTCTGACCTCATGATGGAAGGAAAGTCATTGATGAAGTAACTGAAGATGGTTGGGCCGAGGACACTACCCTGAGGAACTCCTGCAGCGATGTCCGGGAGCTGAGATGACTGACCTCCAAAAACCACAACCATCTTCCTTTGTACTAGGTATGACTCCAACCAGCGGAGAATTTTCCCCCGATTCCCATTGACACCAGTTTTGCTAGGGCTCCTTGATGCCACACTTGGTCAAATGCGGCCTTGATGTCAAAGGCAGTCACTCTCACCTCACCTCGGGAGTTCAGCTCTTTTGTCCATTTTTGAACCAAGGATGGAATGATGTCAGAAGCTGAGTGGCCCTGGCGGAACCCAAACTGGGCATCAGTGAGCAGGTTATTGCTAAGCAAGTGCCGTTTGATAGCACTGTTGATAACCCCTTCCATTACTTTACTGATGATGGAGAGTAGGCTGATGGGGTGGTAATTGGCCAGGTTGGATTTGTCCCGCTTTTTGTGTGCCGGACACACCTGGGCAATTTTCCACATAGCCAGGTAGATGCCAATGTCGTAGCTATATTGGAACAGCTTGGCTAGGGGCGCAGCAAGTTCTGGAGCACAAGTCTTCAGTACTATTGTCGGAATATTGTCAGGGTCCATAGCTTTTGCAGTATCCAGTGCCTTCAGCCATTTCTTGATATCACATGGGGTGAATTGAATTGGCTGAAAACTGGCATCTGTGAGGCTGGGGACCTCCAGAGGAGGCCGAGATGGATCATCTACTCGGCACTTCTGGCTGAAGATTGTTACAAATGCTTCAGCCTTATCTTTCTCACTGCTGTGCTGGGCTCCTCCATCATTAAGGGCCAGGATATTTGTGGAGCCTCCTCCTCCAGTGAGTTGTTTAATTGTCCACCACCATTCACGACTGGATGTGGCAGGACTGCAGAGCTTAGATCTGATCCATAGGTTGTGGGATCGCTTAACTTGTCTATAACTTGCTGCTTATGCTGTTTGGCACGCAAGTAGTCCTGTGTTATAGCTTCACCAGGTTGACACCTCATTTTTAGGTATGCCTGGTGCTGCTCCTCCTTCACTCTTCATTAAACCAGGGTTGATCCCCTGGCATGATGGTAATGGTAGAGTGGGGGATATGCCAGGCCATGAGGTTACAGATTGTGTTCAAGTACAATTCTGCTGCTGCTTTTGGCCCACAGCGCCTCATGGATGCCCAGTCTTGAGTTGCTAGATCTGTTCGAAATCTATACCATTTAGCATGGTGATAGTACCACACAACATGATGAAGGGTATCCTCAATGTGAAGCTGGGACTTCATCTCCATTATGACTGTGTGGTGGTCACTCCTACCGATACTGTCATGGACAGATGCATCTGTGGCAGGCAGGTTGGTGGGGATGAGGTCAAGTATGTTTTTCCCTCACCACCTGCCGCAGTCCCAGTCTAGCAGCTATGTCATTTAGGACTCAGTCAGTACTGGAGCTACCGAGCCACTCTTGGTGGTGGACATTGAAGTCCCTCACCCAGTGTACATTCTACGCCCTTGCCACCCTCAGTGCATCCTCCAAGTAATGTTCGTCAGCTGAGGGAGGGTGGTACATGGTAATCAGGTTTTCTTGTCCATGTTTGACCTGATGCCATGAGACTTCATGGGGTCCAGAGTTGATTTTGAGGACTCCCCGGGCAACTCCCTCCCGACTTTATACCACTGTGCCGCCACCTCTGCTGGTCTGTCCTTCCAGTGGGACAGGACATACCCAGGGATGGTGATGGTGGAGTCTGGGACACTATCTGTAATGTATGGTTCCGTGAGGATGTCAGGTTGTTTTTTGAGTAGTCTGTGAGACAGCTCTCCCAATTTTGGCACTAGCCCCCAGATGTTAGCAAGGAAGACGTTACAGGGTCGACAGAGCTGCAATTGCCGTTATCGTTTCCGGTGCCTAGATCGATGCCAGGTGGTCCAGCCAGTTTCATCCCTTTTTTGTGACTTTGTAGTGGTTTGTTACAACTGAGTGGCTTGCTAGGCCATTTCAGAGTCAACCATATTGCTGTGGGTCTGGAGTTACATGTAGGCATTTAGGCCAGACCAGGTAATAAGACAGGTTTCCTTCCCTAAAGGGCATTAGTGAACCAGATGGTTTTTATTTTTAATTCCAGATTTTTATTGCATTCAAATTGTACCATTTGCCATGGCGGAATTTGAACCCTGGTCCCCAGAATATTACCCTGGGTCTCTGGATTACTAGTCCAGTAACTGTCCAGAGGAAACTGCCAAAAGTCGCTGTTAGCATCTAATTTTGTGAAGAGGGTGCTTTTTGCTAACTTGGTGAGACTTTCATTCACTGATGCCATCGGGTGGATCTCACGCTCTACTGGCTTTTTTAATTGAGTCAAGCCCATGCAGATTCGAATTGAACCATTAGACTTTGGTTCCAGAACACCACTTTGTCAGTATGGTTACTGGAGGCCTGTTGTAACATGGGCTCAATCTTGCTCTTGACTTTGAACAAGAGCAGGTGAGGGACCTTACTCGCTGTGGAAAGATTGTTTCCATCGGTTGGGGAGTCAAATACATGGGGGCACAGCCTCAGGATAAAGGGCCAATTATTTAGGACTGAGATGAGGAGAAATTACTTCACTCAAAAATTCTGAATCTTTGAAATTCTCTACCCCATAGGGCTGTGAGTGTACGACTAGGATAGACAGATTTTTGTTCTCACAGGGAATTAAGGGATATGGAGAGCTGACAGGAAAATGGAGCTTAAAAAGAGATGGGATCAGCACATTGGTAAGAGAGTGTCTTAGATCAAAGGATCAAGATGTGGAATCAGTTTTGGTGGAGCTAAGAGCAGCAAGGGGCAACAAAAATTGGTGCAAGTTCTTCATAGGCCATCAAATAGCAGTGGTAATGTAGCGTACAATAGAAGTCAGAAAATCAGAGATGCATGTAATATGGGTAATACAGTAATAATGGGTGACTTCAATTTACACATAGACTAGGTTAACTAAATCAGCTCTAATGCTCTGGAGGAGGAATTCCTGAAGTGTGTACGAGATGGGTTTCTGGAGCAGTATATTGAGAAGCCAACTAGAGATCGGGTTATTTTGGATTTAGAGTTGTGTAATGAGAAAGGGATAATTATAACCTCCCAGAACCATGATAGGGTCCCCCTTGTCCTCACTTTTCACCCCACCAACCTCTGCATTCAAAGGATCATCCTCCGCCAACTCCAGCATGATTCCACCACCAAACACATCTTCTCTCCAACCCTCCCTTGTGTCCCCTTCAGGACACCCTGGTCCACTCCTCCAACCCCAATACCTCAACCCCCTCCCATGGCACCGTATCATGCAATCACAGAAGGTGCAACACCTGCCCTTTTACTTCCCCCCCCTCCTCACTGTCTAAGGGCCCAAACACTCGTTTCAAGTGAAGCAGTGCTTCACTTGCACTTCCCTCAATTTGGTCTACTGCATTCGCTACTCCCAATGCGGTCTCCTCTACATTGGAGAGAGCAAACGCAAACTGGGTGACCGTTTGCAGAACACCTTTGATCTGCCCACAAGCATGACCCAGGCCTTCCCGTCGCTTGCCATTTCAACATACCATCCTGCTCTCATGCCCACGTGCCTGTCCTTGGCCTGCTGCAATGTTCTAGTGTAGCTCAACGCAAACTGGAGGAACAGCACCTCATCTTCCGATTAGGCACTTTACAGCCTTCCAGACTTAACATTGAGTTCAACAACTTCAGACCATGAACTCTCTCCTCCATCTTCGTCCTTTTTTGATCCCCTTTTTTCTATATTTATTTTTTTTTAAATTTTTTAATATTTTTTTTTCCACTTATTTTTATTATTATTATTTTTAAAATTTATTTCCATTTTTATTCATTGTGTTATCCCCACCATTTAGCCAATTTTCAATCTTTTTTCCCACCACTGTCCCCTCCCCGACCCCATCCCCACTGGGCTTTCTGTCACTTGCTCATGTTGTTCTTTCCAGAGTGCTTACCCTGGTCTGGCTATTATCGCATTCTGCTTTCTGCTCTTAATGTCACTATTAGCACCTCCTTTAGCCAGTACCACCACCATTAACACTCCTTTGACCCTTTGTTTATGATATCATTGGCAATCTCTCCTTTGCCTCCATCTATCGCTGGCCTTCTATCCAGCTTCACCTGTTCCACCCCCCTTAAACAGTATATATTTCACCACATTTTTAGTTCTCTTTAGCTCTGAAGAAGAGTCATACGGACTCAAAACGTTAGCTCTGGCTTTCTCTCCACAGATGCTGTCAGACCTGCTGAGTTTTTCCAGCACTTTTTGTTTTTGTTTCAGATTTCCAGCATCTGCAGTATTTTGCCTTTATTATAATTATAACCTTGCTGTAAATGAGCCTCTGGGAAATAGTGACCATAATATGATAGAATTTTGTATTAAATGTGATATAGTTCATTCTGAAACTAGGGTCTTAAATCACAAAGGGAATTATGAAGGTTTGAGGGACAAGTTGGCTATGATGGATTGGGAAAATACACTAAAAAATTTGATAGTAGACTGGCAATGGCTAGTATTTAAAGAAAACTACACAGCCTATGACAGATATACATTCCTCAAAGGCACAAACACACAAAGGGAAAGGTAAATCAACCATGGTTAATGAAAGAAGTTGAAGATTGCAATACATTAAAGGAATGGCTTATAACAATTCCATAAAAAGTGGTAAGGCTGAGGATTGGAAGTAATTTATAACCTAGAAAAGGAGGACCAAGAAATTGCTTAAGAAAAGGTAAATAAAATATAAATGCAAACTAGCAAGGAACATAAAGGCCGACTGTAAAAGCTTCTCTGGGTACGTGAAAAGGAAAAGATTAGCTCCAATAAATATGGGCCCATTACAGGTGGGCACAGGAGAATTTATAGTTGAGAACAGGGAAATGGTAGAGAAACTAAACAATTACTTTGTGTTTGTCTTCATGGAACAAGATACAGAAAATCTCCCAGAAATACTAGGCGACCAAGGGACTTGTAAAACTGAGGAACTAACAGAAATTAGTATTAGTGAAGAGGTAGTACTTGAAAACTTAACTGGGTTGAGGGTTGATAAATCATCTGAATCAGATGACCTTCATCCCAGAGTGTTGAAGGAGTTTGCAAGAGAGATTGTGGGTGCATTGGTGGTTATCTTGCACAATTTTATAGATCCTGCAAAGGTTCCTGTGGACTGAAAAGTAGTAAATGTAACCCCACTATTTAAGAAGGGAAGAAGAGGGAGGATGGAGAACTATAGACCTGTTAGTTTGACATCAGTAGCAGGGAAAATGTTAGAATTTATTTTCAAGGATATGATAACTGGACATTTAGAAAAGAATGGTAAAAATGGGCAGAGCCAATATGGAATTATGAAAGGGAAATCAAACTTACAGAATACTGAAAGGTCTGGATAGAGTGGACGTGGGGAAGATGTTTCCATTAGTAGGAGAGACTAGGACCTGAGGGCACAGCCTCAGAATAAAGGGAAGACCTTTTAGAACAGAGATAAGGAGAAACTCCTTTAGCCAGAGTGTGGTGAATCTATGGAATTCATTGCCACAGAAGGCTGTGGAGGCCAGGTCATTGAGTGTATTTAAAACCAAGATAGATAGGTTCTTGATTGGTAAGGGGATCAAAGATTACGGGGAGAAGGCAGGAGAATGGGGTTGAGAAACTTATCAGCCATGATTGAATGGCAGAGCAGACTCAATGGGTCGAATGGCCTAATTTCTGCTCCTATGTCTTATGGTCTTATGGTCTAAACTTGGAGCTTTTTGAGGATATTACTTGTAGCATTGATAAAGGAGAACCAGTGGATGTGGTGTATTTGGATTTTCAGAAGCCTTTTGATGAGGTCCCACACTGGAGGTTCGTAGATAAGCTTAGAGCACATAGGATTAGGGGAAATATACTATTATGAATTGAGAATTGGTTAACAGACAGAAAGCAGTGAGTAGGAATAAACAGGTCATTCTCAGAATGGCAGGTTGTTACTAGTGGAGTACTGCAAGGATCAGTGCTAGGTCCACAGCTGTTCAGAATCTATATAAATGATTTGGATGTGGGAACCAATTGTAATATTTCCAAATTTGCTGATGACACCAAACTGGGTGGGAGTATAAGTTGTGAGGGGGATGCAAGGAGGCTTCAAGAGGACTTGGACAGGCAAAGTGAATGGGCTAGAACATGGCAGATGGAATATAATGTGATTAAGTGTGAAGTTATTCAATTTGGTAGAAAAAATAAGAAGGCAGAGTATTTCTTAAATGGTGAGAGGTTGGGAAGTGCAGGTGTCCAAATGGACCTGGGAGTCCTTGTTCATGAGTCACTAAAAGTTAGCATGCAGGTGTAGCAAGTAATTAGGAAGGTAAATGGTTTGTTGGCCTTCATTACGAGGGGATTTGAGTACAGGAATAAGGATGTCTTGCTGCAGTTATATAGAACCTTGGTGAGACCTCACCTCACAGTTTTGGTCCCCTTATCTAAGGAAAGATATACTTGCCATAGAAGGAGTATAACAGAGGTTCACCAGATTAATATCTGGGATGGTGGGATTGTCTTATGAACAGAGATTGGGGAGACTGGGTCTGTATTCCCTCGAGTTTCGAAGAATGGGGGGTGACCTCATTGAAATTGGCAAAATTGTTATGATCCCAGCTGAGATTACCCCTGGACAAGCCTGATCCCAGAGTGGAACCCAGCTTGATAGACCCTAACTTTTATTTGTTTGTTTAAATACATGGAGAGTAGTACTGAACAGAGTCACAGAAGTTAGCTGATGAACTTTTAACAAAAGAATAAAACATATATTAAACAAGAAAAGATGAATTATATTACAATACTCCTTTACCCACAACTATACCTTTACAGATATATTCAGGTTTGTAAGGATAACACAAATTACAAAAGATATCATACTCTAATGTTCACAGTAAGTACACAATCCATGTAAACCAATAGACACCCTGTGATCAGACACATCATACTCAGAAACCAAGTGACAGATGCCACCTTAGTCAGATGCGATGAAACACCCCTCGACTCCCCCCAGATGCTTGTCACACTGTGAGCCAATCAGTCTCACTGAACTCCGTCTTTCACACAAGGGTTTCCAATCTCCACTTTCTGAAAGCTCACTTTGGAATCTTCTCCCAAACTGATGCTTTCTCTCAGGTGCCTTCTGCAAGGGTTCACTTCCAGGATTTCAAACTCTCCTTCCGATGTTCTTCTTCCCTGGGTCACCACATGCATTCAAGCTGTCTTCCATGCACTGTCTCTCACCGACTCAGCCATCAACAGTACTACTGCTCCACATGCCCATAGCAAAGGGTTACAGACCTTCAGTTGTCTCTTTGGATCTTCTTGCTTTTCGCAAGCTGTTCTCACTTTAAATCTGCTGTCTGCAGCTTTTGTCTCTTTAAATCTGAAGCTTGGAGCCTTTCTCTTTGCCCCTCGCTCTTAACTTCACTTAACAGGACCTTTTCGAGGTTCCTGTCCTTCCTTTGACTAGGAGGTCTGCTTGGGATTTCCCCGTTTCTGTCTCACTCCTTTGGCCTTGGAATATTTTGGTTCTTTTGGGAAATCTGCAGCTCCCTCCCCCTGGGGTCTTGGCTGCAAAGTGAAACTTAAAACTGCTGTTTCTTTAGTTTTTCTGTGTGTCTGTGGGAGGGCCCTGCTATTCTGGACCCCTGTTGCCAGGCAACAGCCCAATTCTTCTACTCTTGTTTGTTTAACTGAGCAGCAACAGTTGTAAAAAACCTCATTAGAAATGCAGGCACCTTTATAGAGTGAAACTAAAATTCCATTTGACCTTTCTTAACTCACAAATACAGAAATACAAATCAACCTTAAATTTTAAAGCTAAAACTCATGCCTAACACCCACAAATGCCAATATAACTTACTTAAACTATCTTTATTTTCTAAAACCTATCCCTTTGGAGGAAAGAAAACTTCACAACAATGAAGGTTTCTTTACAATGGCCTCACACAAACTTAACATCATAAACCTCTAACAATAGCTTCTTACATGCTTTACAAATATACTTTCCACCCCATTTCACAATTACATATTATATTGTACAATTATGAAAACATACTTAAACAAAGTCCAAGTCCTCTTATCCCCAGTTCCCAGATAGTTTGTTCCAACACTTCAATTCTTTTGCATAATCCATGAACTTTATCATGTCTCTCTTCTTACAGGTTTTGAATGGTCTTTTGCAAACTGTCCACTTGCCTGGATTCCAATTGCTGTACTTTGTATATTAGCATGGCAAGCACTTACAATTCAGTGGCTCTTGTCATTGACCTTTCCAGGCCATTTTGCGCTTCCAGTCCTTTTTGTTGGCACTTCTTGATTTCCAATTCTGTAGGCACCTTAGTTGTTTTCATATTGTCTATTACTGAGGTTGATATATCAGTAATTTTACTTGGATCAGCTCTTTGCTCAACTGGACCACAATTCATCAAAGAGTTTTTATTCACAGGAACAACTTTCGAACTGTGACACTCCATACCACACATCTTCTCCTTCATCCTCTATAGGTTGCATTGAAGTTTGAGAATCTCATTACTCTTTTCCTGACGAAGCTCTAACAGTTCATTAGTCTTGGTTTTTAATTCTGCATTCAACCAATTATTCTGATTTACCAACAATTCCCTTTCTTGTTCAAGGCATTTTCCCTGAAATTTAATAGCAACTTCCGATACTTGAAGTTCAGCAAATTTTAACTGAAGATTGACCTTTGTTAAGTTTGCTTCTACAAGTTTATCATTTAGATATTTCAAGTCCTCAGTCAAGTGTTCTACTTTCTGTGACTGATTCTCAATTACTCTCACCAATTCTTTTCTTTCATTAGCAAACTCCTCTTTCATACATGCAAGTTGGTTCTCTACGTTAATCAGGCTTTCCTTCAATTGCTTGTTATTGGCAATAAGTGTTTCATTGTTGGCCACAGTAGTTTTCTGAAGTTGGTTAAGATCAGCATGATCAACCACCTGATGCAATACAGTCATTGCCACATTACTGTCTCCACCAGCCAAATCATTACCCAGAATAAAATCCACCCCTTCAATAGGTGATTTAAGAATAATTCCCACCGTAACAATTCCATTTGCAAAATGACTTTGTAAGTTAACTTGACAAAAAGAAACAGGTTTATAAATTTCATTAATATCCTCTATCAATACTTATTCTTTCATAAAACTACCTGGAACACAAATATCATCAGCCACCATCAATGATTGATCTGCCTCTGTATCTCTCAAAATTTTAATCTATTTACTTATTTTGTTGGAGGAGTAAGGGAACACTTCTCCCAAACATCCAGACCCTCTGGTAGCCTGAGTAACAAGTAATCAAAGAAGAATTCTCTGGACTGTCCCAAACCGTATGCCCTTTCTAGTTCTGAGGGAACACGTTTCACCTGTACCACTGCTACAGTTTTAACAACCATTTCCTTTTCTGATGCAACCTTTCCTGAGGATTCTCTAGGCATTCCTACTACTGCATTAGGACTACCATTTAATTTCCAGCAATCTGCCATGACATGTCCTACTTTGTTACAATGAAAACATTTAGGCTTTCGAATGTCATGCCAACATTACTACCTTCCTTTCTGGTCTGAGGAGAAGTTGCCTGGGAATTCCCAACTGTCCCTTTTCTTCCCTGGCTACTTTCCCTCCTTTCACCTTACCATCCTTTATCCTTCTCAGGTTTATGGGAATACGGGAAAAGGGTTTAAATTTATGGACCAGTTCATAATCATCAGCCTTCTCTGCTGTTTGCTGTTTAACCTTCTGGTCTTCAACATGGGTTCTAACTACAAGAGGAAGTGAATCTTTAAATTCTTCCAAGAGAATTATTCCCCCAAGAGCTTCATATGTCAACTCTACCTTTGATGCCCATACCAACGGTCAAAACTACTCTGCTTTACCCTTTCAAAATCAATATAGGTCTGCCCAGGTTGTTTCCTTATATTTTGAAATTTCTGCCTGTATGCCTCAGGAACATATGCATATGCACTCAAGATAGCCTTTTTCACAGCATCATAATCCACCTCTTCTGAAAGGGGTATGCTATTTAAGATTGAGATGAAGAGGAATTTTTTCACCCAGAGAGTGGTGAAATTTTGGAATTCTCCATCCCAGAAGGCTGTGGAAGCTCAGTCATTGAGCATGTTCAAAACAGAATTTGATAGATTTGTGAAGGCCAATGACATCAAGGGATATGGAGAGAGTGCAGGAAAGTGGTGTTGAGGTAAAGGATCAAATTAAAAGGCGGAGTAGACTCGATGGGCCGAATGGCCTACTTCTTCTCCTATGTCTTATGGTCTTATGGTCTTTGTCCTTGTACCTCAATCTTGCCAAGTGTTGACCTATTACTTTCAGTGTAGTCTTTCCAATACCTTGTAACTGGATGGATGATGGCCGTGATGTGATATTTTTAAGCCACTTTAATTCATCAGATAATACTGAAACACTTGTGCCTGTATTTAGCTTAAATTCTGTGGGGTGACCATCCACTTCTAATTTAATGCTGCTGTAATTATTTTCTGGTTCATTAACTTCCCTTGGGAAAGTTAGTTGTTTTTTCTGTCTCTCTTCCACTTCTTGTATTTAATTTAACCTTGTTATTTTCTCTTTCTTCTTGTGGGCTACTTGTATTTTGTATCGGCAGACAATTTTAAAATGTCCAAACTTTCCACAGTTGTGGTACTCTGCACCCCTGCTGGGTATTCTTCTTGCTTGTGGAGAGTTTTCCCACCACACCAAGTATTTCAAGATGGCAGTTGACATTCTTTTTTCCGATTTCATGGGCTTTCACTTCACTGCACTTTCTCTTTTCTGTCTGACATATTGAATGGCTCTACTCTCTCTTTTTCAAGGGACATCACTTTCCCCATGAACAACTGCTCTATTTTGCTTTCTAAGCTCGATTTGTCGCACTATTTGCACTGCCTTTGCAAGAGTTGAATCTTCTGTCCTTTGTAAGAGATCTGACAAAGTTTCAACTCAGACCCCAACAATTAGACAATCGCATATTAATTCATCTCGGAGGTCCCGTAGTCGCAATTTTCTGCTAGCCCATATAGGTCATTTATGAATGAATCCATGCATGCACCTGGTTTTTGTTTCCTGTTATTAAATTTTGATCGTTTGATAATCAAATTTTTTCGAGCGCTGAAGTGTGAATTGAATGTTTAGAGGATTTTACCTTGAAAGTTTGAAACTTCATCGACTTCATGTTCCTTCTTGTGCAAACCTAAAACTGTTCTGTATCTGGAAACTCACTTTCTTCAGTTGTCCCAGTGCTGAGCCTGTTTATGGGGCTTCAGTTCTTGGGAAAGGCTCTGGGAGTGGCAATGTAGACCCATGCTTATGTTAAACTCTGGATCATTTGCTGCTTCAGTAGTTTAACTTGTGGAATGTGACCTGTACTCACGCTGCCTGGACTCCAGGTCTGCACCCACAATGCTTTAAGTTCTCAGGTGAGTCTTCAATCTTTTCTCTTATTATCCTCATTCAAAGGATTAGTAGGTCTGTCAGGTCTGCAATATTCACATGGAGTTTTTCTGGGTCTTTACGCTCACTGCCATCATGTTTTGTCTTGAGTTTAGGGGTTTCTTTAGGGTTTGCCTGTTTCCATAAGAAAGACTGTAATTCGTAAAACCTATGTACATCTCAATATTCTAAAGAAGGTAGTACTTCTGCTCCCCTCCAGATCTAATCCACTTAATCATGTGGCAGTGCATCATAGTTACAACAGTAGTTATATCAGTTTCAGGTGTTCCTGATCTTAACTCTTTACTGAAACTGAATGGTACAATTCTAATGGAGGGTGCAGGGACAGCAACACCTGGGGTATATGTGCAGAAATCATTGAAGGTTGTTGGACAGGATGAGAAAATGGTTGGATAGTCAGAGGGAACCCTGGGCTTTACAAACAAAGGCATAGAGTACAAAGGCAAGAAAGTTATGATGAAGCTTTATAAAACACTAGTTTGGCCTCAAATGCAGTTTTTCAAATTTTGGAGGCTACACTTTAGGAGTGTGGTGAAAGCTTTAGAGAGGGTGCAGAAAAGATTTACAAGAATGGTTCCAGGGATGAGGGACTTAATTTACATGGATAGATTGGAGAAGCTGGGCTGTTCTCCTTGGAGAGGAAAAGGTTGAGAGGAGAATAGATAAAAGTGTTCAAAATCATGAGGGGCCTGGCCAGAATACATGGGGAAAATATGTTCCCATTGGTGGAAGGGTTGAGAACCAGAGGATACCAATTTAAGGTGAATGGCAAAAAGGACCAAAGGTGACATGAGAATTTTTTATGTAGCAGATGGTTAGGATCTGGCATACACTGCCTGAGAGGGTGGTGAAGGCAGATTAATTAATGGCAGTTAAAAGGGAATTTGATTGGCAACTGGAGAGAAACGATTTGTAAGGCCATGGGGAAAGGGTGGGAGAGTAGAACTAGCTAAACTGCTCTTACTGAGTGTTGGTACAAACTCGATAGGCTGAATGGCCTGTCTTGTTATCATTGTTATCATTTTATGAATATATTGTGTACATTGAATATATTAACTCAAACCACAAAGAAAAATTCTGAGCTTGGATTAATCATAGAACATTTACAACACAAAAGGAGGCCATTCAGCCCAGCATGACCATGCCAGTTTATTAAATAGCTTACCACTGATTGTTGCAGGAAGAGAATACCTACAGTTCTGACAGGTGATCTTTAAAGCAAACAAAATTAAACATTTAAAATAAATCATATGGCAATTATCATCAATAATGACTGAGGATTTCCCAATTTATTTTAATTTTTAAAAAAATTTAAAATGTATTTATAAATTTATTTGAAGTGTTCTGTACCAATGAAGTTGTTGGAGGATGAACATGGTATTCCAACTCAAACAATAAATAGTCACAACTTGCAAAAGAGATCTTTTAAAATGAACTAACAAGTAAATGGCTATAGAATTCCCACAAATATTATCTTAAGTAATTTAACTTTTTGTTTTTAATTTTTTTTCCAACAATTGCAGGGGTCCAAGATACTGTACTAATCAAGGATTTCCCTTAAGACAAGCTGGGATTATACTGAAAGATTGGGAAGACCGTCAGCTGAGACCTAAATCTGATGTAGGCCTATTTGCTAAAACTACTACCTCACTGCCAATTCATGCCAAGCGAGATTGCACTCCAAAAGAGGTTGGTATCATATTAGGCTTGCAGCATTCAGCAATTTCCAGAAGTTATTTTTATAAACATTATCGGCTTAACTATTTCTAATATGCATCTACCAATCCTTCTGGTTCAAAACTGTTCATATGAGAAGAGTTGGTAGTGACACAAATATCACAAATATTTGTACTTCCACTGGAGGAAGGCTGCAGCCAGTCAGCAGCAAAGAAAACGTGATAAGCAAACTTTACTAGTTCCCTCCAATTTTCTCCACCAGTTTTGTCCTCTATTATTCAGACATTGAGCCTGAAATTTTGAAATTTTTTTGGTGCAGTAATGGTTGAGTTGTGACATAGGGGACCAAAATTATGCTGAACCACACTCATTTCAAAATACATTCTAAACTCAGGTAGAAATAGCTGCTGACAAAAGATTCACCTCCCAAAATTTTGGAAGTACAAAAATGATATATAATGGCATTGCTTTCTTTGACCCATCTCTCCTCCATCCCATGTATTTCCCAGATGATCAAAAGTTTGCCATTTACACCCCCTTGTTTCTGCCAATATGTGTCTCCATTGTGCTGTCTCTGTCGAAGACCTTAAATAGAGAAAGAAGGTAGATTGAGGAATAGGTGCACTGATTGCTCCTCATGGACTTAGGACATCTCAACTATGAAAGAATATTGAATAATAGGGCTCAAAGAGTTATAAGTGTTTTAGACTGTTCAATTTAACTGCTGCTGTCCTAGAAATACCACCATTTAGGTCAGAATTGCACCCTGACATAAGTTGAGTCTGTAGTAAAGAGAGTAAATTACCTTCATGATTTGTTAAATCAGAAAATGCCTGAGTTCACAGGCTTTTGAACATCCAAAAATGTTGTTTAAAATGTAACTTTTAACTGAAGTGGCAAGAAAAATAATTTTTCAACTGCATAACTAAGAAAGAATTCTGCAAGCTTACTTTCATATATTGCAAGACTATACTCGCAAAGTATTTATTTTACTGTAAAGCACTTTGAACACCCTGACGACATGAAAATGCAAGCCTTTCTTTTGTCCCTTTATTTAAGTAATTTCAGACAGAGAAATCTTTTCCATCTCATCCTCCTGTCATGTTATGCGTCCTCAATGGATATTCACACCTGCTACAGGTAATGCTGCATTGAGGTTTATCCATCTTGGATTCTGGCACTAAGGATGACAATGTACCTTGCTATCTATATCGAGGTCTCTGAGATGGTCCTCACTGTGTGTGATAATCATCTTCCATACTTGTTTTCAGAGAACATCCCAGAGACCTGAGTCCGTGGCCTGAGAAGCCAGGGGTTGACTTCTACAGAGCTCTGCTCTCCACTGTTAGATCCCGTTTCACCTCTGTCTTCTTTGGCAGTGTGAGTGTAATGAATGAAAATATGTCGCATGCACAAAGTAACTACAAGAAAGGGTTAGGGTCAGGTGGCATGCAACTTATTTTGGCTGCTTTAGTATGGTTGTTAAACTTCTTGTTGCACTTAAAAGACCCAGATGCAAGAAGTAGGAACTTGGTTCAGCAGCTATGTTGCTTTATAAAATGTGTTTAGCCATGCTTGGTAGGGCTTTGCACCTGCCATTGCAGGTAGTAGTACTGAAGATGTGTGCTCCAGAACCAGCTGTGCCCCTAGCCAAGCTGTTCCAGTACAGCTACTACAGTGGCATCTACCTGGAAATGTGGAAAACTGCCCAGGGACATCCCATCCACACAAAGAAGGACAAAGCCAAACTGGCCAATTACCGCCCCATCAGTCTATCCTTGATTTCAAGCAAAGTGATCGAGAGGGTCGTTGACAGTGCTATCAAGTGGCACTTATACAACAATAACCTGCTCATCGATGTTCAGTTTGGGATCTGCCAGGGCCACTCAGCTCCTGACTTTATTACAGCCTTGGGTCTAAAGGAGTTGAATTCCAGCTGTAAGGTGAAAGCAAATGCAGCAATTGACTGAGTGTTCCATCAATGAGCCCAAGCAAAATTGACGTCAGTGGGAATCAGGGAGAAAACTTTGCATTAGTTGGAGTCATACTTAGAACCATAGAAAGGTTACAGCACAGAAGGAGGCCATTCGGCCCATCTTGTCCATGCCAGCCCAAGGACACCCAGGTGCCCTTTCTAATCCCACCTCCCTGCACCCGGCCCATAGCCCTGCAGCTTACAGCACTCTAGGTGCAGATCTAGGTACTTTTTAAAAGAGTTTAAAGTTTCTGCCTCTACCACCAACTTGGGCAGCGAATTCCAGACACCCACTACCCTCTGCATAAAAAAGTTCTTCCTCATGTCCCCCCTACACCTTCTGCCACTTATCTTGAATCTATGTCCCCTGGTTCTAGAATTCTCCATCAAGGGAAACAATTTTATCCTGTCCACTCTATCTATTCCCCTCATAATTTTGTACACCTCAATCAAGTCACCTCTCAGCCATCTTTGTTCTAAGGAGAATAACCCCAACCTATCCAATCTCTCCTCGTAGCTACACTTTTCTAACCCTGGCAACATTCTTGTAAACCTCCTCTGCACTCTCTCCAGAGCTATTACGTCCTTCGTGTAATGTGGTGACCAGAACTGCACACAATACTCCTCACCAGTGTTTTATACAATTGTGGCCTCACCAGTGTTTTATACAATTCCAACATTATATCCTTACTTTTATATTCTATACCTCTGCCAATGAAGGAGACCATTCCATATGCCTTCTTTACAACCTTGTCTACTTGAACTGCTGCTTTCATGGACCTGTGTACTTGTACGCCAAGATCTCTCACTTCATCTACCCCATTTATTTTGTAATCCCTGTACCTGTTTGACCTTCCTAAATGTGTGATCTCACACTTCTCTATGTTAAAATCCATCTGCCACTTTACCGCCCACTCCACCAACCCATCTATATCATTTTGGAGATAATGGCTATCCTCTACACTATCCACTACTCAGCCAATCTTTGTGTCATCTGCAAATTTCCCAATCGTGCTCCCCACGTTCACATCCAAATCGTTAATATATAACACAAACAGCAAGGGTCCCAACACCGAGCCCTATGGAACACCACTGGAGACAACTTTCCATTCGCAAGGGCATCCATCAATCATTACCCTTTGTTTCCTGTTACAATGCCAACCTTTTATCCAGTTTGCAACATCACCCTGAATCCCATGGGCTTTTACTTTCCTGACCAATCTGCCATGTGGGACCTTGTCAAATGCCTTGCTAAAATCCATGTACACAACATCCACTGCACTACCTTCATCAACCCTTCTTGTCATTTCCTCAGAGAATTCAATCAAATTTGTGAGGCAAGACCTTCCTTTAACAAATCCATGCTGACCATCCCTGACTAGTCCATGCCTTTCCACATGACAGTTAATCCTATCTCTCAGGATTGATTTTACTAATTTGCTCACCACCGATGTAAGACTAACTGGCCTATAATTGTTTGGCATTTCCTTCGATCCCTTTTTAAACAATGGAACTACGTTTGCATTTCTCCAGTCCTCTGGTACCTCCCCTGTATCTAGTGAAGATTGGAAAATCATCCTCAGAGCATCTAATATCTCCTCCTTGACTTCTTTCAGCAGCCTCGGAAACAATCTATCTGGCCCTGGCGACTTATCAACTTTCAAGGATTTCAACCCTTTGAGTACTTCCTCTCTGTTAGCACAAAGGAAGATGTTTGTGGTTGTTGGAGGTCAATCATCTCAACCCCAGGACATTGCTGCAGGAGTTCCTCAAGGGGAGTGTTGTAGGACCAAGCATCTTCAGCTGCTTCACCTTCCCTCCAGTGTAAAGTCAAAAATGGGGAAGTTCACTGATGATCACATACTGTTCAGTACCATCCATGCCTCCGCAGACACTGAAGCAGTCCATACTGTCATGCAGCAAGACCTGGACAACATTAAGTCTTGGATTTAAGTGTTAAGTGTTAAGTGTTGTATAATGTCTTTCCACACTAATACAAATGAAGCTGAAGTCAGGCATAGAGATTGAACACAGATCTCTAATGGAGGCTTCTTACTTCTGCTCCATGTGCTGCTCACTGTGCAGGTTATCTAACTAAGATGGCTGCTGCATCAAGTCATCACTTCTTGTGATGACATAACTATTTATACATTCATATATTTCAATGAGTATACTTTACATATTCACAAGCACATTATCACAACTTCCCCTTTTCTGGAATAAAAAAAATCAAATAGTCCAACATGAATATGTACATGAGCAAGTAACCTGTATGGAATAACAGTTGGCAACTATAACACAATTTAACATGGAAAATTCAGCTCATATCAAGGACATGTAGAATATTACTTTTTGAGGTGATTATGTATGCTTTGTAGTCTCGGAAGAGTACCGGTCATCGGCTGACTTGACCAGACCTTGTAACCACTATATGTGGGGTGTGATTTTAAACCATCTGCTTCTTTACTCTGGGGATTGCATTCGGGCAGACCATGTACAGCTGTTCGGTGTGTTGCTCCTTGTCTTAGTCTGCAAAACATACATGCTTGCGTGTAGGTGATGTTGTTTGGTTACCTTGTGCATGGCTAACAAAGAGTTCCCTGAAGTGAGAGTACTGCCTTAACAGTGGTGTGTGATCATCTGACTGTGTCATTCATGTTGTAGCTTATTCCCTATGATTTTGTCAAAGGCAATTCTGTAGTTCTGTTATTTATTTAGAAAACTGGGGTGTGAAAGGGAGAGGGGAGAAAGACAACTGGCAAAAACTTGTGTGAATTTTGTGTAAACAAATCGTAATCCTTTTTTATAAAGATCATGTTTATGATTTCACTGCACAATGCAAGAAGGAAACATTTCCTTGCATATTTGATTTTTTAAGAGTAAATGAATAAGACCTTATTTGTAGAATAGCAGTTTGAAGCAGTGTACAGGATATTCAGTGCTCACAAGTAATTTGAAGAAAATAATCTTGGACTTTTCTATCTCATGGTGCATAGCAGTTACATTTTCATGCATATTGTCCTTTACTGCAAAGAAAAAAAGATGAATGAAGGTATTTACAGGACTAATGTTGGAAGGAAACTACTTTCTAACCATCTCAAGGAAATAATATGATACAGTCGGTTGCATGTGATGGATGAAACACATGTAATTAATCGAGTGAAGGACATCAAGTGAAGTCATCTCCCAAGACTTTAAAGACATGGAAATTGTCATGTTTTTATAATATAATGGCACCAATTACTCATAAGGGATTGTGTAAACACATATGGGTTCAGTTATTTAAATGAGGCACATGAGAACATATATACATGAATAGAAAGCTTGAAGATATCAGCAGCAGAGATGTGTGTCCTGTTCTCTGCTCACAGGCCAAGATGAAACTGAGATTAGATCACATGACAAACTTCCCAGGCTGAATTTTCCCCCTGTTGGGGGGGAAGTTGATGGGCGGGCGCATACGGGCGTGCTTCTGATCAGTGCGCCGCCAGTTTACATGGGCGGGCCAATTAAGGCACACTGATGACACACTTCAGACTATTGAACACCAATCTTTCATTACGTGCCACTTGCATCAATAAATGCAGATTATGATCATTTTCTTGCTATGTTTTACCCATAACAGTAATGTTATCGACAATACAGATGCATCCTGACGCAGTGCATGTAATGCGATCCATGTGAGCTTGAAAGAGACCCTGGCTAGTTGTTGAAAATAGTATCGTCTGAATGGGCTACAAACTGTTGTAAGCTCTTGGGACTTCTCCGCAAGATGTAGTGACCAGTAGACAGGTTTGGCATCTAGCTTCAAGAAAAATTTTGCAACCACAAATGTAGGTATTTTGTAAGGACAACGTCTCAAAGCTGTGTTGAAATGCATACTCTCAATGACCTGGCCTTCTTTATGACACGTGTAAAAGAGGGGGAACGGAGTGGCTGTATGAAGAGCGGAGCGGAGTTTACCTGTGAGGGTGCCAGTTCTCACCCAGACACTCGGTGGCGTTGGAATTCGAAAGGAGTGACATCAGGACAAGGGAGAGAGCTTATTGGTAGGTAGTGGGTAAGTTGTTTTTTTTTCCACTTTAAAACGACATCACAGAAGGTCAGAGTCTCAGCATTTTTTTTAAGAAAAACTAAATGGTTTTCTACTTGGCTTAAATTTAAAGAAATAGTCTTTCAATTAAAAACAAAGAAAAAGTTTGGCAAGGGGGCTCAGTCCTGTGTGTTGTACGGCCTGCAGAAGTGGGAATTCTTAGACACTCCTTGCAATCTGGATGACCACATGTGCAGGAAGTGGCCACCAAATTGACCTGCTCGAACAATGGGTTTCGGAAGTTGAGACCCAGCTGGAGACGCAGCAGCGCATCCGCGAGGCTGAGGGTTACGTGGATAGCACATTTTTAGATGTGGTCACTCTACAGCTTAAGGAAGTGCAGTCAGAGAGGGAATAGGTGACCACCAGTCAGAAGAAGGGAGGCAGGCAGGTAGTCAGGAAAGCCCCAGAGTGCATCTCACTCAAGAACCATTTTTCTGTGTTGGAAAATGTTGAGGGTGAAGCTTGCTCTGGAGAGTGCAGCCAGAGCCAAGTTCACGCCACTGTGGGTGGCTCAGCTGCACAAGGGAGAGGAGTAAGAGTGCAATAATGGTAGGAGACTGAATAGTGAGGGGTGTAGACAGGCACTTCTGCGGCCGCAGATGGTGTGTTGCCTCCCTGGTACCAGGGTCAAGGATGTCACAGAACGGCTGCAGGACATTCTGAAGGGGGAGGGCAAACAGTCAGAGGTTGTGGTTCATATTGGTACCAACAACATAGGTAGAAAGAGGGATGAGGTCCTGCAACAAGAATTTAGGGAGCTAGGTAGCAGATTAAAAAGCAGGACCTCAAAAGTTGTAATCTCTGGATTACTCCATGTGCCATGTCTAGTGAGTATAGGAATAGGAGGATAGAGAAGATGAACGTGTGGCTGAAGAGATGGAGCAGGAGGGAGGCCTTTAGTTTCTTGGATCACTGGGTCTGTCTCTGGCGAAGGTGGTGCCTATGCAAGTCGGACAGGTTGCACCTGAACTGGAACAGGACCAACATCCTTACGGGGAAGTTTGCCAGTGCTGTTGGGGGGCATTTTAACTAATTTGGCAAGTGGAGCTGCAGTAGGAGGCGTTGCACAGCCAAATAAAGAAGAGAAACTAAGTCAGTCTGGAAGACAGAGCAAATATAGACCTGTTAAGGCACAAGGGAACAATCCAAGTCTTGACTGCATTTATTTAACACAAAGAGTCTTACAAGTAAGGTAGATGAATTGAGGGGTTGATTAATACATGGGAATATGATATTGTTGCTATCACAGAGGCATGGTTGAGGAATGGGCAGGACTGGCAGCTCAATATTCCAGGGTATAGAATCTTCAGGCACGATGGGTTGGGGGGTGGGGGGGGGGGGGGGGGGGGTGGCGCAATGGGCTTTAAAAGAGAAGGTGGCATTGCACTATTGACCAAGGAGTCAATTACTGCAATAAGGAGGGATGGTATCTTAGAAGGTTCCTCAAATGAGGCCATATGGGTAGAACTTAAAAACAAAAAGGGAGAAGTCACTTTGCTGGGAGTGTACTATAGGCTTCCAAACAGTCAGGAGGAGATAGAGGAGCAGATATGTAGACAAATCTCAGAGAAGTGTAAAAATTATAAGGTGATAATAGTAGGGGTTTTCAACTTCCCCAATATTAACTGGGATAGTCTTAGTGTGAAAGACTTAGAGGGGGCAGAATTCTTAAAATGCATTCAGGAGAGCTTTTTGAGCCAGCATGTAGAAAGTCCTACTAGAGAAGGGGCAGTACTGGACCTAATCTTAGGGAATGAAGCCAGGCAAGTGTTAGAAGTGTCAGTGGGGGACCATTTCAGGGATAATGACCTTAACTCTAAGATTTAAGGTAGTTATGGAAAAGGACATAGATGGACTGGAAATAAAGGTCCTGAATTGGGGGAATGCCGATTTCAGTATGATAAGAGAGGAAAAAAACAAAAAGCTAAAAGCTACTACGGATGCTGGAAATCCAAAACAAAAACAGAATTACCTGGAAAAACTCAGCAGGTCTGGCAGCATCGGCGGAGAAGAAATCAGTTAACGTTTCGAGCCTTCATGGCCCTTCGGCAGAACTGAAGCATAGTTAGGAGAGAGGTGAATTATAAGCTGGTCTAAGGTGGGGGGCGGGGGGGGAGAGAAGTTGAGGGTGGGGTGGTTGTAGGGATAAGCAAGCAGTGATAGGAGCAGATAATCAAAAGATGTCACAGACAAAAGGATCAAAGAGGTGTTGAAGGTGGTGATATTATCTAAGAAAAGTGCTAATTAAGAATGGATGGCAGGATACTCAAGGTACAGCTCTAGTGGGGGTGGGGTGGAAAGACTAACAAAGTGTTAGTTGTAGATTTAAAAATAATGGAAATAGGTGGGAAAAGAAAAATCTATATAAATTATTGGAAAAAACAAAAGGGAGGTGGAAGAAACGGGGTAGGGATGGGGGGAGGGGGAGTTTAAGATCTAAAGTTGTTGAATTCAATATTCAGCCCAGAAGGCTGTAAAGTGCCTAGTCAGAAGATGAGGTGCTGTTCCTCCAGTTTGCGTTGGGCTTCACTGGAACAATGCAGCAAGCCAAGGACAGACATGTGGGCAAGAGAACAGGGTGGAGTGTTAAAATGGCAAGCGACAGGGAGGTTTGGGTCTTTCTTGCGGACAGACCGCAGGTGTTCTGCAAAGCGGTGGCCCAGTTTGCGTTTGGTCTCTCCAATGTAGAGGAGACCGCATTGGGAGCAACGAATGCAGTAGACTAAGTTAGGGGAAATGCAAGTGAAATGCTGCTTCACTTGAAAGGAGTGTTTGGGCCCTTGGACTATGAGGAGAGAGGAAGTGAAGGGGCAGGTGTTGCATCTTCTGCGTGGGCATGGGGAGGTGCCATAGGTGGGGGTTGAGGAGTAGGGGGTGATGGAGGAGTGGACCAGGGTGTCCCGGAGGGAACGATCCCTTCGGAATGCCGCCAGGTGGGGTGAAGGGAAGATGTGTTTGGTGGTAGCATCATGCTGGAGTTGGCGGAAATGGCGGAGGATGATCCTTTGAATGCGGAGGCTGGTGGGGTGATAAGTGAGGACAAGGGGGACCCTATCATGTTTCTGGGAGGGAGGAGAAGGCGTGAGGGCGGATGCGCGGGAGATGGGCCGGACACGGTTGAGGGCCCTGTCAACGACCGTGGGTGGAAAACCTCGGTTAAGGAAGGAGGAGGACATGTCAGAGGAACTGTTTTTGAAGGTAGCGTCATCAGAACAGATGCGACGGAGGCGAAGGAACTGAGAGAATGGGATGGAGGATAAGAGAGGATCTGGCCAAAGTGGACTGGGAGCAGCTATTTGTAGGAAAGTCTACATCAGACCAGTGGGAATCATTCAAAAAGGAAATAGTGAGAGATCAGGACCATGTTCCCCTAAAGGTGAAGGGTAGGACCAACAAGCCCAGGGAACCCTGGATGTCAAGGGATATAGAGGATTGGATAAGGGAAAAAAGGAGGCTTATGGCAGATACAGAGGGCTGAAAACAGTAGGAGCCCGAGAGGAGTATAGAAAGCGGAGGAGGTACTTAAAAAAGTAATTAGAAGAGTGAAGAGGGGGCATGAAAAAGCACTGGCGGGCAAGATAAAGGAAAATCCCAAGGCATTTTATAAATTTATTAAGGGCAAGAGGATAACCAGGGAAAGAGTGGGGCCCATTTGCGACCAAAGTGAAATTCTGTGCATGTAGCCAAAGGACATAGGTGAGGTTTTAAATGATTACTTTTCACCTGTGTTCACAATGGAGAAGGACGATGTAGGTGTAGAAATCAGGGAGGGGGACTGTGATGTATTTGAACAAATTAGCATTGAAAGGGAGGAAGTATTAGTGGTTTTAGCGAGCTTAAAAGCAGATAAATCCCCAGGCCCAGATGAGATGTATCTGTGAGGCAAGGATTGCAGGGGCCCTGACGCTAATTTTCAAATCCTCTCTGGCCACAGAAGAGGTGCCAGAGTACTGGAGGACAGCAAATGTGGTACCATTATTCAAGAAGGGTAGTAGGAATAAACCAAGGCCAGCATCTTCCGGTCGGCGAGCAGTGGCAGTGGCAGGGCCCGCTTAAAATGATGCGGGGTGATGTCGGACGTGCATCCCGACATCACCCCGCGTCAGACATTTGTAGAATTTGCAAGAGGAAAAGAAATGCTATGGGTTTCGATCACTGAAATTCGAGAAAACTTTTGAGCATGTGAGGGAAATGGAAGAATTTCAGAATGGCATTCCAATAACAATTAAGACTAACTTAGATGAGCATCAAGTACCAAAATTACGAGAAGTAGCAGTTTTAGCAGATAGCTATGATATCTCACACAGACATTTACATGGGAGGAAATGGTTGTATGAGACTCAACAGGAAAATTGGAGAAGATCTGATAATGAAAGAGATAATAGTTCTAGAGAACAACCAGAGGATGCCAAAATAATAAAGAAGATAGGCTAGAACCCCAAAGTGATGTAAAGAAAATGGTCTGCTTCCATTGCAATAAACCTGAACGTATTAAATTTAATTGCTAGAGATTAAATGGGAGACCTATTGCAGTAGTAGGAATGCCTAAGAAATTCACAGGAAAGGTTGCACCAGAAAAGGAAATGGTTATTAAAACTGTAGCAGTGGTACAGGTGAAGTGCGTTCCCTCAGAACCTACAGGAAAGGGGGAAATGATTCAGGATAGGCCAGAAAAGTCAACTTACAAAGTGACTTTGTAAGTGGAATTGTTATGGTAGGAATTATTTCTAAATCATCAACTGAAGGGGTAGATTTTATTCTGGGTAATGATTTGGTTTAAGGAAACAATAATGTCGCAATGACTGTATTGCAGCAGGTGGTTGATCATTTTGACTTCAGCCAACTCCTGAAACTACTGTGTCCAAAAATGAGATGCTCACTGCAGATAACAAGCAATTGAAGGAAAACCTGATCAATGTAGAAAACCAACTTTCATGTACAAGGAAGGAGTTTACTAATGAAAAACGGGAATTGAGAAAAATTGGGAATCAGTAGAAAACTTGACTGAGGACTTGAAATGTTTAAATGATAAACTTGTAGAAGCAAATTTAACAAAGGTCAATCTTCAGCTAAAACATAATGAACTTCAAGCATCTGTAGTCTGTATGGAAAATTGAGGCAAATGCCTTGAACAAGAAATGGGATTGTTGGTAAATCAGAAGAATTGGCTGAATGCAGAATTAAAAACCAAAACTAAAAAACTAAAACAGGAAAGGTGACCAAACCATGGCTTTCAAAGGAAATTAGAGATAGTATTAGATGCAAGGAAGAGGCATATAAATTGGCCAGAAAAAACAGACCTGAGGATTGGGAGCAGTTAAGAATTCAGCAAAGGAGGACCAAGGGATTGATTAAGAAGGGGAAAATAGAGTACGAGAGTAAGTTTGCGGGGAGCATAAAAACTGACTGTAAAAGTTCCTATAGGTATGTGAAGAGAAAAAGATTGGTGAAGTCAGTCAGAAACAGGGGAATTTATAATGAGGAACAAAGAAATGGCTGACCAACTAAATAAATACTTTGGTTCTGTCTTCACAAAGGAGGACATAAATAACATACCATAAAAGTTGGGGAACACAGGGTTTAGTGAGAGGGAGGAACTGAAAGAAATCGGTATTAGTAGGGAAATGGTGTTGGGGAAATTGATGGGATTGAAGGCCAATAAATCCCCAGGGCCTGACAATCTACATCCCAGAGTACTTAAGGAAGTGGCCCTAGAAATAATGGATGCATTGGTGGTCATCTTCCGAGATTCCATAGACTCTGGGTCAGTTCCTACAGATTGGAGGGTAGCTAATGTAACCCCATTATTTAAAAAGGGAGGTAGAGAGAAAACAGGGAATTATATACCAGTCAGCCTGACGTCGGTAGTGGGGAAAATTCTAGAGTCCATTATAAAAGATTTAATAGCTGAGCACTTGGAAAACAGTGGCAGAATCGGACAGAGTCAGCATGGACTTACGAAAGGAAAACCATGCTTGACAAATCTACTGGAATTTTTCGAGAATGTAACTGGTAGAGTTGATGTGGAGGAGCCAGTGGATGTGATTTATTTGGACTTTCAGAAGGCTTTCGACAAAGTCCCACATAAGAGATTGGCGTGTAAAATTAAAGCGCATGGGATTGGGGGTTGTGTATTGAGATGGATAGAAAACTGGTTGGCAGACAGGAAACAAAGAGTAGTGTTGTGGTAACTTTGACAAACGGACCACAGGAAGCTCAGGTACAGGTCATGATCGTTTATTCGAGCAATTGCAAGGAGAGAACCATCTCAAGGCTGCTTGAGATAGCACTCTGCTAAATTACAAGTATTCAGCATATTTATACTTTACTGATCACGTACATCTCTGGCATCAGGTACATCCCACTTTTCACCCAGGCAGAGACCTTCCTAAGCTATCCTATATAAGCTGGGATCATCTGTCCTTCCCCTATCTGTTGAACAGCACACTTAATCTTAGTTGTTTTCCAACCTAAGTCTCCAATCTGACTCCCAGGAGACCCAATGTATCTTATTTTTTATTCCTTCATGTCCAGTCTACCTCCCAGTACCTTGCTGGTGATTGCAAGTCCTGCGGGTGTACAAAGTTCATCTGGTTTAACTATTTAACTGTTGATTTACTGGTGTGCGCTGGCCTACCTGTAGATTCTAATTTAAGTAATTCATTCCCTTAGAATGAATTCTCCCTTACCATAAATTCTCACTTACAATCTTCCCCCTAACAGTAGTAATAAACGGGTCTTTTTCTGAATGGCAGGCAGTGACTAGTGGGGTACAGCAGGGATCGGTGCTGGGATCCCACCTATTCACAATATATATTAATGATTTAGATGAGGGAACAAAATGTAATATCTCTAAATTAGCAGTTGACACAAAGCTGGGTGGGAGGGTGAGCTGTGAGGAGGATGCAGAGATGCTTCAGTGTGACTTGGACAAGCTGAGCAAGTGGGCAAATGCATGGCAGATGCAGTATAATGTGGATAAATGTGAGGTTATCCACTTTGGTAGCAAAAACAGGAAGGCAGATTATTATCTGAATGGCTATAAATTGAGAGAGGGGAATGTGCAACGAGACCTGGGTGCCCTCGTACACCAGTCAATGAAGGTAAGCATGCAGGTGCAGCAGGCAGTAAAGAAGGCAAATGGTATTTTGCCCTTCATAGTGAGAGGATTTGAGTACAGGAGCAGGGATGTCTTGCTGCAATTATACAGGGCCTTGGTGAGACCACACCTGGAATATTGTTTGCAGTTTTGGTCTCCTTATCTGAGGAAGGATGTTCTTGCTATGGAGGGAGTGCAGCGAAGGTTTACCCGACTGATTCCTGGGATGGCAGGACTGACATATGAGGAGAGATTGAATCGGTTAGGATTATATTCACTGGAGTTCAGAAGAATGAGGGGGGGATCTCATGGAAACCTATAAAATTCTAACAGGACTAGACAGGGTAGATGCAGGAAGGATGTTCCCGATGGCGGGGTAGTCCAGAACCAGGGGTCATAGTCTGATGATACGGGGTAGACCATTTAGGACTGAGATGAGGAGAAATTTCTTCACCCAGAGAGTGGTGAGCCTGTGGAATTCACTACCACAGAAAGTAGTTGAGGTTTTCGAGAAGGAGTTAGATATAGCCCTTGGGGTGAAAAGGATCAACGGATATGGGGAGAAAACAGGAGCAGGCTATTGAGTTGGATGATCAACCATGATCATAATGAATGGTGGATCAGGCTCGGAGGGCCCAATGGCCTACTCCTGCTCCTATTTTCTATGTTTTCTAACTGTTGGAACTTCATTGGGAAAACAGCAATAAGGTTCTTGAACTTTGATGCTGACTGGAGAAAATGAAAGGGAAGGTGTGGGGTATGGAGTGTCACAGCTCTGAAGTTGTTCCTGTGAATAATAAACCCTCGCCAAATTGTGATCCAGTTGAGCAAAGAACGCATCCAAGTAACATTACTGATGTATCAACCTCAGCAATGGGCAGTACAAAAACAACCAAAAGCAACCTGCATGATTGGAAATTGAGAATTGTCATCAAGTGAAAGTGCAAAATGACCCTCCAGGTCAATGACCAGAGATACTGATTTACAAGTGCTTGCTGATGTTAATGCTCAAGATACAGCAGCTGGAATCCAGGCAAATGGACAGTTTACAAAAGACGATTTGAAACCTGTGGAGGAGTGAAATTATATAGTTCGTGAATCATGTAAAAAAGCTGAAGAGTTAGGACAAACCATAAAATTCTAGCGGGAGGAAGTGATTGACATTGCTCAAAGAGAATTGAAAAAGACTCATTTGAAATGGGATTGGGAGAAAGTACAAGGTCACAAAATGTTCAAAAAACAAATAAAGCAGGAGTATGACACCCTTTTGTGTGAACAGAAAAATAATCTCAACAACATCCTTAAAATGGCAAAAAGAGATTTTGATCAGAGAAGAAATGAGGTGTTAATGCACAAAAATGCCATGTTGACTTTGCTAAATCAAAAGGAGAATTTACCACGTGAGTTCAGAAAATGAGCTTGAAGATGGAACTACACCAATAGCTAATTAAAAGAACGATTGGGCTGTGGAATTAAATGGAACATTCTTTGCTGAGTTAAAGACTGGGAATAAGAGGAAAAAGAAACACAAATATTGAGTTATGATAATTATATGATGTGTAAATTCTGTTCATGTTACTTGTTACATTCATGGACTTTGTTTTGCCTAAATCTTTGTAATTGTACAATATGGTATGTGTAGTTGTGAAACAAGATGGACAATTTATTTGTATAGAATGTAATAAGCTATTTGTTAGATGTTCATGCTGTTAAGTTATTGTCAAGAAACCTTCACTGTTGTGAAGCTTTCTTTCGAGGGGTAGGTGTTAGGAACTAGATACAGATATGTCGCCCCCGTGACAGGACCAGAAAATTCCAACCTATTTGTATTTGTGGGTGTTAGGAATAAGCTATAGCTTTAAGTTTAAGTTTTAGCTTTAAGTTTAAGTTTAATTTATATTTCTGTATTTTATGTGTTAAGGGAACCTGAGTTTTAATTTCACCCTAAATTGAAGACTGCAACTCTGGGAGGGGTTTCTTTCTATACCTGCATTCTAATGAGGTTTTATGACTCTTGAAGTGGAACAAAACTATAGGCGAGATGTTCCACCCCCACCTGCCGCCAGGATCTTCCGGTCCCGCTGCAAGTCAATGGACTTCTGGCTGGGGCACCGCCTCGCCCCCGCGACAGGACCAGAAAATCCCAACCTATGTGTTGCCAAGTCCACAGAGACAGAACAGCAGTTTTACTTCTTTTGGAAGCAGTTGCCAGAAGAAGCTGGACACATGAGAGGGAACTAGAGGAAGCAGGTTCCAAAGAATGAAAAAAAAGTCCCAAAACCAGGGAGTGGAACAAGAGAAAGGTCCCAGGAAGACAGCGAAGTGAAGGGAAAGAAAAAGAATCAGAGCAAATTCCTGTTAAGTGGAACTGAAAGTAAGGAGCAGAGGAGAAGGCTCCAAATTAAAGAGATAAAGCTGCAGCAAGCAGACTTAAAGCAAAATAGGCTTGCAAGATATCAGAAGACCCAAGGGGACAGATGGAGGTCTGTAATTCTGAACTATGAGCATGTGAAGTAGTGGTGTTCTGTTGGCATGGCTGAGTATCTGAGAGAGATTGCGTGGAAGGAGAAGCTTGAATGCACATGGCAATCCAAGGGAGAGGAACATTGGAAAGAGAGATCAAAACCCTGGAGGTGAACCCTTGTGGAAGGCATCCGAGAGAAAGCGTCATTTGGGAGAAGATTCCAAAGCGAGTTCTTCTAGAGTGGAGATTGGGAACTCTCGTGTGAAAGACAGAGTTCAGTGAGACCAGTTGGCTCATGACAAGTGTGACACCCATCTGGGGAGAGCTGATGGGAGATCCATAGCATCTGTTTGGGGTGGCATCTGGCATGTGATTCCAGAGTATGGTGAGTCTGACCACAGGATGTCTATTGCTTTACGTGGACTGCGTACTTACTGTTGTCATGAAGCTATTACTGTATATATTATTGGAAAATATTAATCTTTTAAAATAAGAGGTTTAGTCTGTTGGTGTGTCTTAATTGGATTAAAGCCTGGGTGCTTTGATGTGTACTAGTTTTGAAATGCAAAAGAGGGAGATTGCATTTGCATTTTTTTGAATAGCACATTCAAGAAGTAGGGTGAAATCTTGTACCAAGACAGCAGAGACCAAGCAATATGTTGACATTATTAATACAATCAGTACTATGAAAGGTGTTTTATTGTTAGAAGAGGTGGAGTTGCAAAAAAATGTTTTGGATTGGGGGAGAGTGGATTTTAGTACTAAGGCAGGATCTGGCCAAGGTAGACTGGGAACTGCTACTTGAGGGGAAATCTACAGAGGAGCAGTTGGGGGCGTTCAATAAGGAAATGGGGAGGGTACAGGCTCAACATGTTCCCTCTAGGGTGATAGGAAGGAATAACAAGCCCAGAGAACCATGGATGACCAGAGATATTCAGGTTATGACGAGAAGGAAAAGAGAGGCTTTTAGCTGGTACAAGGGGAGCAAATCAGCGGAGGCATTAGTGGAGTACAGAAAGTGCAGGGTGGAGCTTAAGAAAGCAAATAGGAGAACGAAGAGGGGATATGAGAAAGCTCTGGCTGGTAAAAGTAGGGAAAATCCCAAGATATTCTCTAAGTATATCAATGGGAAGAGGATCACCAGGGAACGAGTAGGGCCCATAAGGGACCAAGGGGGCAATCTATGGGTGGAGCCAGATGACATCGCTAGAGTGTTGAATGAATACTTCACATCCGTCTTCACCCAAGAGAATGAGGATGAAGGTTTCGAACTCGGGGAGAGAGACTGCGAGGTTCTTAAGCATATTGATATAGGGAGTGATAAGGTATTGGAGGTGTTGGCAGGCTTAAAAGTGGACAAATCTCCAGGTCTGGATAATTTCTGTCCCAGACTGCTGAGTGAAGCAAGGGAGGAGATCGCAGGGGCTCTGACCCAAAGTTTTAATTCCTCTCTGGCCACGGGGGAGGTGCCAGAGGACTGGAGAACAGCTAATGTGGTTCTGCTATTTAAGAAGGGTTGTAGAGATAAGCCAGGGAACTACAGGCCAGTGAGTCTCATGTCAGTGGTAGGGAAACTATTGGAGAAAATTCTGAAGGAGAGAATGTACCTCTACTTGGAGAGGCAAGGTTTGATCAGGGATAGTCAACATGGCTTTGTCAGAGTGAGGTCATGCCTAACAAATTTGATTGAATTTTTTGAGGAGGTGACCAAGTGTGTAGACGAGGGTAGTACAGTTGATGTAGTTTATATGGATTTCAGCAAAGCCTTTGACAAGGTCGCACATGGGAGACTTATAAAGGAAGTAAATACACATGGGATACAGGGTAATTTGATAAGGTGGATTCAAATTTGGCTTAGTTGTAGGAGACAGAGGGTGATGACAGAAGGATGCTTTAGTGACTGGAAGCTAGTGTCCAGTGGCATACCACAGGGATCTGTGCTGGGTCCCCTATTATTTGGCATTTATTATAAATGACATAGATGACTATGTGGGGGGTAGGATTAGTAAGTTTTCGGATGACACAAAGATTGGCCAGGTGGTTAACAGTGAGGTTGTGTGTCTTAGGCTACAGGAAATATAGATGGGATGGTCAAATGGGCAGATAAGTGGCAGATGGAATTTAACTCTGAAAAGTGTGAGGTGATACACTTTGGAAGGAGTAATTTGACAAAGAAGTATTCAATGAGCGGCATGACACTAGGAAGTTCTGAGGAACAAAGGGACCTTGGCGTGTGTGTCCATAGATCTCTGAAGGTGGAGGGGCATGTTAGTGGGGTAGTGAAAAAGGCATATGGGGCACTCACCTTTATCAATCGAGGCATAGGTTATAATAGTAGGGAGGTCATGTTGGAGTTGTATAGAACCTTTGTGAGGCCACAGCTGGAGTACTGTGTGCATTCTGGTCACCAGATTATAGGAAGGATGTGATTGCACTGGAGGGGGCGCAGAGAAGATTCACCAGGATGTTTCCTGGGATGAAACATTTAAGTTCTGAAGAGAGGTTGGATAGACTTGCGTTGTTTTTGTTGGAGCAGAGAAGACTGAGGGGCGACCTGATCGAGGTGTACAAGATTATGAGGGGCATGGACAGGATGGATAGGGAGCAGCTGTTCTCCTTAGTTGAATGGCCAGTCACGAGGTTACACAAGTTCAAGATGAGGGGCAGGAGGTTTTGGGGGCATGTGAGGAGAAACATTTTTACCCAGAGGGTGGTGACGGTCTGGAATGCACTGCCTGGGAGGGTGGTGGTGGAGGGTTGCCTCACATCCTTTAATAAGTACCTGGATGAGCACTTGGCACATCATAACATTCAAGGCTATGGGCCAAGTGCTGGTATATGGATTTAGGTAGGTAGGTCAGGTGTTTCTCACATGTCGTTGCAGACTCGATGGGCCGAAGGGCCTCTTCTGCACTTTGTGATTCTGTGAAGGGCCTGCCATAATTGAGTAGATAGCAGAGTCTGCTAGCTGTGAGATGTAGGTGTGCCTCTTTCAGAACTGCTAGCATGTAAAGGTGAGGTGGGGCCATGAATCTGAGGTATAAGTTGTGGTTGGCAGTGATTTTGGATGGACAATTGAAGGACATATGGTGAGTGGAGCAGTGTTTGAGGCTATGATATGACATATGAGGATGTATTCCCTGATCTTGACTACTGATGTAAAATCATTAAACTTCTTGTGGCACTGCATCCAGGTCCTCAGGGTTAAGCCACTGGCTATGACCACAACAGCTACCTACTTTCAGTGCCTTCGCAGTATGTATCTGGAAGGCCTCCTAGCCTCCCTGAGGGAAAAGAACATCTCATTTTCTTTCCAACTCCTGTTTGCTTTCTTCCATGCCTGCATGGAATCTGATATCCTTGGAACATGGTCCCTGATCTATTGTGCCATATTTGTAGCTCGTTTCCAGTCTTCCAACTGTCGATAACCAGTTTCAGAACCTGTTGCAGCAAGAATGCCCCTCACCTTAAAGTGGTTCTGGCCTTGCATGGATTTGGCTGTGCTGCTAAGGTATGCATCCACTCAGCAGTACATCCAGCACTGGGCTGCATGCAACAATCATTATGATTAGCAAGCACATGAAATTTGAGTGCTGCCTGCAAGACTTTGAATAGGTGTGAGTTAATTGTGTATTTCGATCGCCACACCTGATTTTTGGTGGGAGGTGCGGGGGTGATGGTGGATGTGGAAATATCCTGTTTTGGCCCTTAAGAACTTTGAATAGCTCCCAAGTTAGACAGATTTTTGATAGACAAGGGAGTCAAGGGTTATGGGGGTGCAGGCAGGAAAGTGAAGTTGAGACCACAACCAGATCAGCCATGATCTTATTCAATGGTGGAGCAGGCTTGAAGGGCCGGATGCCCTACTCCTGCTCCTAAGTCCTATGTTCCTTTGTTCCTAGTTGCAAAAGCACTTTATAACAAAGTTTAATACTGTACAGGACAAAGCAATTGATGCCTCATCCACGAGTGTAAACTTTCACTCCCTCCAACACCAGCTATGGTTACAATGTGTACTTCTTACAAATTGAACTGCATCAACTCACCAATTTTATTTAGCAATACCTTACAAACCCGTGAACTATATCTTATAGGAGGACTAGGGCAGCAGGTGGGAATTCCATCACGTCAAGATCTCCTTCAAGTCACAAATCATCCTGACTTCGACATAATAATTCTCCTTTCATTTCTGTGCCTGATAGCATTGTGGGACCCCCATTAGCACAAACATTTCAGTAATTTATGAAGAAGGCTCACCACCATTTCAGGCTAAATAAATTAAGGTTAATAGCTGTTGCCCTTGTCAACGAAAATGAATGACAAAGAAACTGAGACCTGCACTTGACTCTCCCACAAATGTACCCTTTTGATCGACTAGCACATGTATACTTGGAACATCTTTAACCAAGACTATTTCCACAGCACCTTCCAAAGCCACAAGCTCCACTATGATGAAAAACGAGGAGAGTAGGTGCTGAGAACGCCACAACCTGCAAGTTCCCCTCCAAGTTACACGGCACCATGACTTGGAACTATATATCGCTGTTCCTTCACTGTTGCTGGGTCAAAGTCCTGGAACTCCCTCGCTAATAGCACCATGGGTGTACCAATAGGACAAGGGCTACAATGGTTCTTGAAGTCAATTTATCATCACCTTCTCATGGTAATTAGGGATAGGCGATAAATGCTGGCCTTGCCATGAGTGAATAAAAAAACAAGATATTCCCCTTGGACATGGCTCTGTGTCAAATTATAAAGGAGAGCAACAGCAGCACTGATGAGAATAAGACAATACAGAACGTAAGACAACAGCTACCCTCGACCACATGTCTATAGGCAGAGCATGCCCTTCGAGGACCTTTCAGAGGAGTGTTTGAAAGTTGTAATTGTCCAAGGCTGTTCTTGTGCATTTCTCTATGATGTTCTTTGCCAAGTTCTACCACAACATATTCATTCTGAACTGTCCTGTATTTGCTGATTTCTTTCATCAGGACAATTATGCTCAAGAATGTCTCTGTGGTGACAGGGCATCCCCCACAACAATGACTTATAATTTCACTGAGGCAATTGAGAATGAAGACAGAGGGTGCATTCAACCTGATCCATGCAGCAACAAGGAGAACAAAGGACTTTGATTTCACAGGACACAGATTTCAGTGCCTAGACAAGTCCAGTTGAGAATTCCAGTACATGCCCTAAAGTGTCACTTGGATCATAATGGCATTCTGTGATCTACACATTTTCACACTGAAGGAAGTTCATCATTTTCTACCGGTGCTGCCAGAGAAAGGGAAACTCAGGAATTGTAGAGACTGAAAAAATGGAGGGATCACATGCTGCAAGGGCGATCCAAAATCATCACACAGGAGATGTTCAACCACTGCTTATGCTTATTAATAAATCTGAAGTATAAAGCTAGGCTCAGTAATGGTTAATGGTGACCATGTTATTTATCATTGATTGTTGTTAAATACCCATCTGGTTCATTAGGGAAGGAAATCTGCCCTCTTTACCCAGTCTGGCCTACATGTGGCTCCAGACCCATAGCAATGTGGTTGACTCTTAACTGCCCTTTGAAATGGCCTAACAAGTTACCCAGCTCAAGGGCAGTTAGGGATGGGCAATGTGAATGCTGGCCTTGCTAGCGACATCCACATCCCATGAAAAAATTAGAAAAAACTGATCACCTGCTTATTGTACCATCACCTCATTTTGTGCCAGTTGCCAAGAAAATGATCTGTCTTGAAACTACTGCAATCCTCATCAAATGACCTCTGTGCTGCCATCAGTGCACCAATGAGACTGTGTCAATATGTTTTGCTTGAGAAACAATAGCCACACTAATAAAAAAAAGCTCCTTTTTAAAGATTACTTTAATGTCCATGCACAGCAAAGTACACGATCAGTGCAAAAATGTACTCTGATCAAAAAACTTGTTTTCCATTTGAAACTAATAAATATAGTGCTCTGTATTTACACACAGATTTGCTGACTAAGTAACATTTCCTACTTTCTCATCTATTACTACTTTTAACTGCCACTTCTCGATCTACTCGAAAGGTCAAAAACTACTACACCACACAAAACTGCTAAACTACTACACTACTCGAAAACACATGCTGTACAGAAGAATCATGGGACTGAGATGATTGTCAGTTCATGGCAGGTGGCTTCTGACACTGATGGCTACATTTCTGGATGAAGCTCCTAAGTAACATGCTTGCCTGCCACTTTCTTAATTATACTCTGAGGAATACTGCCAGAGCCCTGCCATAGGCCGATGTCCTGAGACAGAACATATCAGATACACCAATTTCATCTGCCACTAGACTAGACATTGGATCAGCAGCCCCACTGAGCAGTAGATTATCTTGTCTCACAGCAGCTTTTGTACCTGTCCAGCCCTGAAACACAACACTCACCATAACCTAGAAGGTGCAGCCAACGCACTTCCCACAGTTTAACCTGAGTTGCCTCCAGAACTGCATTATGCTTCCATGGAGCTGGAAGCCCATGTAGGCTGCTTCTGAGCTGTGGCTCCAAACAATACAGATGCCATTTACTGCATATTGCCTGGCAAATCTTCAAAGATATTGTGGCAAAGGAGAGATGTAGGGCAGAATTTAATGTCATCTGCCGAGGTGTGTTTGGAGGCAGTGGGTGGCATTTAATTGGGTGGGAGGGCACTGGATGGGGACCCTGCCATCATTCTGCACCTTGCAATTAATGCCTACTTAAGGGCCTTAACCTGCCACCACTGGCATTCAACCAACGGTGGGCAGTGCAGCTGCCACCTCAGAAGCCCAAAAAGGCTCTCGCGGTGCTGGGCAGGTCCCTCATTTTCAAGCAGTCAGTGCCTCATCGAGGGCATCCAGCCTTTTCTTCCAACCCACTGCCCACCTGCTCTCTCCCAACCCTGACCAGCCAGCGGCCTCCTCCCGATCCTGCTCTCACTCATGCTGATCCTAGTGACGCTTCTGGTGAGTGCATTGCTAACATCTACCACCACTACCCCAGTGGCACTACCTGCAATGAAGAGCTGATGGCCTCTAATTGGCCACAGTTTATGGGGGGTGGCGGTGGGATTTCTGCCCCCAGCATCCTTGGATCCATGGTAATGCCCACCACTGGCTACTTAAGTGCCTGACTGGCAGTTAATATGGTGGATCTTCCCCAAAGGAGGCAACACAGGGCTCTTGCCAGCTCTCCAGCCAGTGAGACCCCCACCACCTGGGTTAAATTCAGTCCGTAGACTCAAATCACAACTGTTAATTGCTGCAGAGCTTGCATATACAAACAATGTTACTCAAACATCCTTTTTTTCAGATGCAAGCCACTGAGCTTTAGACCCTTGGGGGCTTGAGATGCGGCATGACCTCATGCCCATTCAATGTGATGCAGGAAGCACACCAACATTGTGATGCCTGCTTATTACCATGATTGTAGCATGCAGCCAGCATTAACCATGATGGAGTGTGGTTGCACATCTCAACAGGGAACCCAAGGTCATGAGAGACAAGCTGGCTTTCATGATTGAATGCATCTCTTAAAGTGGAGGTTAATTATGGCTGGAGCAGCTGGTGAATCTCCTTGTACAAGTTACTCTAGTGTGGAAACACAACATGAGGGCTAATATTGTAGTAATATGAGGAATAAAACAAACATGTACCAAACACTGAAGAAAGTACAAGAAAGAAAATAAAATGCAGAATTGACTGAAGATAACAGCTTAAGAAACCCATTTGGCAGAGCCTATGTTATGTATAAGATTGCTTTCAAATACATAAATTAGGTTTCATTACAAGAAAAGAGATAATCTCAGTGAATTTATTTCATCTAATTATGTTCCTGCAATGTTTCCAACAGCCTGATGTCCAACAGAAATGCCAAGAGGAGAAACACAAACCAAAGATTGCACCTTACTTAGCTCAAAAAGCTGTTCCACCAAATAGGCAGTCGCTAAAGAAGAATTACCCTGGGAACATGCTCAACGACCCTGACAGCAAAGGGAAGAATAAGGAGTGAGTTCATATGCCATGCTATAATGGGAAATGGCTTGTTAATTGAGTGAGATGGTGATAAAAATAACTTTTTGTTATTTTGTGTGTTAGATTTGTATTTTTTATTGCAAGAAACAGAATTTTAACAGGTTAACACTCAGGATTGCACCAAGTATTCTCCAACAGTTAGGCCGTAGTTTGGACCAAACAAGGCTCCAAAAGGTGGGAGTTGCTGGGGCCAGTGCAGTGAGTTATCTAAAGTGTTAGGGTAAGAGGAGCATGATTATCCTCGACAAGACAGCCTTTGAATTAGTGTGGCATCAAGGAGCCTTAGCAGAACTGAAGCCAATGGGAATTAGGGGGAAATCTCTCCACTGGTTGGAGTCATACCTAGCACAACGGAAAATATTTGTGCTTGTTGAAGGCCAATCATCTCAGCCCCAGAACATTCTGGAGAGTTCCTTAAGGTAGTGTCTTAGGCTCAACCATCTTCAGCTTCTTCATCAATAACCTTCCCTCCAACATAAGAAGTGGGGATGTTCACTGATGATTACACAGCGTTCAGTACCATTCACAACTCCTCATACTGAAGCAGTTTGTGCCTGCATCCAGCAAGACCTGGACAACATTCAGACTGATGTGTGGCAAGTAACATCTGTGTCTCGCAAATGCCAGGTTAAAAATAAGGGTACTATGACTAAATGCACCAAGTGTTTGAAACAAGGTAGATGAATGAATGGCTTAAATTAAGATAGAAATAAACTAGTTGATATTACTGAGACACACAGGATGACCCAATATTCCTGGGTACTTGACTTTTACAAAAGATAGGGAAAATGGAAAAGGAGCTGGGATAGCCCTCATAAAAAAGGATGAGATAAAAGGGCAGAACTGTCCCAGATTTGCACTAAGTGTGGTAGCGGACAAAAAAAAGAACAGTTTACCCATTGGCCACAATGGCAGTTTTTCATGCTTTATCATCCCAGTCCCACCTCACTAATCATGCATTCCAGCGAAACATGCCATATCGATGGCGTCATCACTTCGCCGTTTCCTCACGACGAGTGCCATATTTGAAGTGCAGCCACGCGCACACCTCTCAGTGCTTCCAGCCCATGACTGCTGCAGAGAAGACATAGCCCTGAAAGGCAAGAAGATTGCAGACCCCCAATTTAGTGACGCATCCCTGGAACACCTTTTGGACACTGTGGAGGCCCGCCATGATGTTCTCTGCCCCCACTTTGACAACAGGGTGGGCAGTAATCTCACCATTCCAGCTTGGTAGGTGATGGCAGTGGTGATCAGTGCCAATGCTGCACAGAAGAGGTTGGCCATCCATTGCAGAAAGTGGATGAATGATCCCATGCCACCAGGTTAAGGCAACCATCTCATCACTGTAAACTCACACTAAAGCCCATCACACATTCACTGGCATCTCACTCACTGCCAGCTCAAGGGACATCACCACTCTTCCTCGCTCACACCCTCACATCTCCATCTGCCCTCATCTCCTCTGGAGATTGTCTCCTCAGCCCTCACAATCTTGAGGTCACTTGCACAGATCAATTTGTGCCTCCCCACACACCCTGAGATACCTCGCTTAGATACAGCCCGCACCCTGCTGCCTCTCCCCTTGCCTGAGGTCACTTCTCCCCCTTCCCTAAGCAAGCCTGAGCCCTGCAGCCATTGAAAAGGTCTGGTAGGTAGAGACCTGCTCGTGAGCCCACCTAAAAGTGATGTGATGCTGTCTGCGAAGCCTGGCGCTGATAACTGCGAGTGCTGCCTGAAGCAAGATAGGCAAACAAATCTCGAAGTCCCGAGTGAAGTGCAGCTCTCCAGGTGCACATCACTTAAAGTACAGTTGTGAAACACATTGGTGTGCTCGGATGATCCAGCATGGGGGGGGTGGGGGGTGGGTGGGGTGGGTGGGGGGTGATTCCGGCGAGCTGGGATTAATGCAGATTTATTACAATGAAGTTTGGGTGGCCTGCCATTGATGGGCAGAGCGGATGACCGCAAATTGGTTTCACAACGATTTTTGGCCTTCTCGCCATATTGTTTGCTGATGCCGCCAAACTAGCCCTCCACCAACGAGCATGGAAAATTCTGCCCAATGGCAGTGGTGAGACAGGATTTAGCCCTGAATATCAGGATGTAGAATCAGTAAGAGTGGAGCTAAGAAATATCAAAGAGCAGAAAAGATTGCCTGATACTAATCATAATGTTGGACCAGGTTTAAATCAGGAGTTCAGAGCAGCATGTAGCAAGAGTCCTGGAGACTTTAATTTTATACAGACTGGGCAAACCCAATCAGCAACAGTGGAGGATAAATTCGTGGAGTGCATTCAAAACAGTTTTCCAGAGCAGAATGTTGAGGAACCAACTAGGGAGCAGGCAGTATTATGTGTAATGAAGCAGAAGTATTTAGTAATTTTATCATGAAGGGTCCTCTGCAGGAGCATGATCATAGTATGATAAAATTTCATATTATGTTTGAGAGTGATGTGGTTAAGTCAAAAACTAGGCTCTTAATTTTAAAAAATTAATTTATGGAGGTATGAAGGGCAAGTCGGCCGATGTGGATTCGGAAAATAGATTAAAACATATGACAGTAGGTGAGAAAACATTTAAAGAAAGAAAACATAATTTTCAACAAAGTACATTCATTTGAGAGAAAAAAAAACTGCAGAAAGTAGGGATATCATTACAAGAAGAGGCTTATAATTTTGCCAAAACGAGTAGAAAGTCTGAGGATTGTGAAAGTTTTAAAATTAGCAAAGAATGATCACTATATGAGAAAGAGGGAGAAAATTGAATATCAGAGTAAATGGGCAAGAAACATAAAAACAGACATTAAAAGCTTTGACAAAGATGTAAAAAGGAAGAGATTAGCAAAAGTAAATACTTAAATGCTGAGTCAAGAGAAGTTATAGTGGTCATTGAGGAAATGGCAGCAACATTAGGAAATATTTTGTTTAGTCTTCAAAGTAGAAGGCACAAAGGATTTTGGGGAACCAAAGAGAGTATGAATCTTAGGCCCAGCTTTTCACCACAATAGCAACTTCTGTTTTTTTGGGGATGGGACTGAAGTCGGGCTGGGGTTCACTTTACGAAGGCAGATGGCCATTTAAATCATCAGCTGCCTCCGTGAAGTTGGAGTTTGGAAGGCCAGGAGTGTGAAACCTGACGTGTGCAGATTAGACCAGGTAAGAGCTGGATTTGTTTATATAGCCAGGGTATCCCTTTGGAGAAATAAGGTATCCCTTTGGATATGGTCCCAGAGCACCTTTGGGAGAGGTAAGGCGCTCTTTGGAATTGTTAAAAGTAAGCATGATTGTGTGTAAACAGTGAATAAATTCACTGGAACTGTCAAAGCTGTCAAAGAATGGTCAAAGCTGTCAAAGAATGGTCAAAGCTGTCAAAGAAGTGCCAAAGCTGTCAAAGAAGTGTCAACGCTGGCAACAAACAGTCAATGCTGTCAAAGAACTGTCAAACGATACTAGGTGCCTTGACATGGAGGGGTAGGGGCAAAGGATAGTGGTGTCATGAGTTGGTATAATTTCACACTAAGTTGACATAGGAGCTATAAAGGGCCATTGGAATGTGGGGGAATAGAGGGTATGAGGGGCCATGGGATTGACATAGGGCATGAGATGATGGGGCGATGGGGGCATGCTTTGGCATGGATGGGTCATAGTAGTATGTGTGGGGTAAGAGGGTGTGGTGTGAGGGGCCATGAGGGGTGAGTGGGGACATAAGCTGGAATGGATGGGGCATGGAGTATGTGGGGGGTGTGAGGGGTGGGTGAGGGCTGTTTTTTGTTTTAATTTTTTAAAAATTTATTTCAACAACATGCTGGAACATAGAGGCAGGCCTTCTGCCCAGCCTGCCTCCCCACCCTGCAGCCTCCACATTTGTTCCGGCGGCGGCGGACCTGATTTTTAATCCAGCCTGCTCCCCCTCAAGAATGAAAATAGGAACTACGGGCTGAGAAGTCTGTGCAATAGACCCAGGAGCGAAAATCTGGGCCTTAAAGTACTAAATACCAGTAAAGAAAATGTACTGGAGAAATTAATGGGACTAAAAGCCAGCAAATTCCCAGAACCAGAAATCTTCTATCCTTATGTAAGTAGTAAGTGAGTAGTAAGAGCTGGTGTGGAGCTTATTAAGAGGATGACACATACTTAGAAGCACAGGACAAGGCTGCAATACTTAATGAGTACTTTTTATTGGCGCTTGCTAAGGAAGAGGATGCTGACAAAATGGTGGAGATGGTAGAGGTAATTGATGGAGTAAAAATTGAAAGGAAGAATGGCGATTCTTAGAGTGGATAAGTTGCCTGGTCCAGATGTCTAACATCCCAGGTTGCTAAGGGAAGTGGGAGTGGAAATAGTGAAAGGCTTGCAATAATCTTTCAATCTTCCTTAGATACGGTTGTGTGGGGGGTGCAGTGGTGGATAGGTGCCAGATTGGAGAGTTTCAAATTGACACACTTATTCAACAAAGGGTAAATGTAACCACAGGCCAGTTAGTTTAAGATCTGTGGTGGTAAGGTATCAGAAAAAAATAAGCAGGCAATAAAAAATCAGAGTCACTTGGAGAGGTTTGAGTTAACACACGAACAAGGAGCAGGGGTAGGTCATTCAGCCCCAAGAGCCTGCTCCACAATTTAATAAGATCATGGCTGATCTGACAGTAACCTGAAATCTGCATCCGACCTACCGCCAATAATCTATAACCCCCTTGCTTACCAATAATCTATCCACCTCCGCCTTAAAAGTATTCAAAGGCCAGAATTTTCCATTTGATGGGTGGGCGGGCCCGACCGACTCGGAAACAGGCGGCAGCCGATTTCCATCGCTGAAATGGGCCGTGCCGCTATTTTCCGCAGGTGGGCCAATTAAGGCCCGCCCAGCAGGTTAGCGACTCCCGTGGAGAACGGGAAAATAGTGGCGGGGGTGTGCAGCCTCAGACTGCCGGTTCCAATGGGGAGCCAGCAGCCTGTATAAAGAGTGGCCAGGCAGCCTGCTTGGGGCAGTGCACCTTGGCCACTCGGGGAGAGAGGGAGAGGCAGCTGTGGTTCCACAGGAGCATGAGCAGGAGGAGGGGGGGCAGGCTGCAGGAGAGGCCAGTGGGGGGCCATTGTGCCCCTCGATTCTCCGATGCATGCCTTGCTGTCCTCCTCCAAGAGGTTTCCAGCTGTCGGCTCTTGTTGTATCCAGAGGTTGGGAGGAGGAGGGCCCCCCATGTCACCAGCCAGGCGTGGAAGGAGGTTGGTGACACTGTGAGTGTCCATGATGATGTGCGGCGCACTGGCACCCAATGCCGCAAAAGATTCAATGATTTGCTGGGCTCTGGATGGGTGAGTACCATGTCGGCCTTGGCCATTCGACCCAGAAGGTAGCCTTAGCCTTTGAGCCCACCACCCACCCCCCACGTCTTGCTGTCGTTACTGTTTGGGCATTTGGCGCATGCTGGGTGGTGACCATGCTTACATCAGCCTTAGTAGTTGAGGAGAGGATGGGTTCTCCCCACAGCATATTTTGTGTTTGTGGCATTTGAATAGTCTGGGGGCAGGTTGCAGGGAAGGCCACTAGACACATACTCAGAACTCCAACACATGTCATATTGATGGTGATGAGATGATGCAACGGGTGCCACAATGTGTTGTGGCCAAGTGCCATCAGCTGGCATCGGCACCGCACCTAGTTGCGCCTCCTTGCCATGGGCGCTAAGACCCGTGTGCTATTCAAAGTGATGGACGCCGAATGTGTCCAAAGTGGCCATTGGGGGAGGGGGTTGGGAGCAGCCGTACTATCTTCTGGGAACTGATCACCAGTAGTGTGGACAGGAGCCACTGGAGGCCTCAGATGGGCCACTGTGGTTGGGGTGCGGCGTGCGCGTGCAGAGTACATGAGCGATCAGCCCCAATAAATCCTCTTCTCTGTTCTGCAGCAAAAAGTCAACACAATCTTCGGGCGTGCCAGAGGACTGGAGGTGGGCGCACCCTGCTCCAGCGCCTCACCACATTTGAAGAGTAGGCCATGGAGCTGGGGAGGAGGCAGCAGTCAGGAGGCCAGGGTGGCCGGGGGTGGTGAGGCTGGGGCCCAGCGGGCAGGTATTTGAGGTCCACAGTCCCATCCACTCTGTCTGCCCACCATCCAAACCACTGATGGTTGCTGCAATTGTTAATGCTGAGACAATGCTCATTCACAGACTGAGACACTCTGACGTGTGGGTCATACACAAAGGTCCCTTCGTCCCCTTGAGGATTCGCGTCTCCACCATCTTCCAAAGTCACCTTATCCCATTTGTGACCACTATCCCCATGGCCTAACATGCCATGGCATCATTGCTGCACAGCCAAAGACCTTTTGTATCTTAGGGGGTTTGGGACCTCCACCACCCTTTCAGCCAGTGAGCCCCACATTACTTTTTCCAAAAGGTTCTCAGCACCTCAGCTGTGAACCGCATGGCACTCAACTTAGATAAATGCCACCACGTAACTCATCCCTGTGCCAAGGAGAAATGTTGCCTTCTGCCCACCCGGTCTATGCCCCTCCTAACGGAATGAAGGTCAATAATGTGACCTCTCAATCTCCTGTGATCCACGGCAAATGTCATAAGTGTTTGCGATGTTTCCTCAGCACCGCAATTATCCAGGCCAGCATGCATCCAGGTCAGGTACCCTTGCACTCTCCCCACTCCAATGGTACATAACATGCCATGTGGCATTCCTGAGGCTATCTGACCAGCCTGTCTGCATGTGCGTTTAATGGTTGGGGCTCCTCTTGACTCTTTTCCATCCCACCAATGTTCGTCTCCTTAGGTTCTTGAAGGGTGAGCGACTTATGAGGCTGGTGGGGGGAAAGGGATGAAAGGTTGAACTAACTGTACACTAACTGATGCACTGTCCTTGTTGTTAATTTCAACATCACACCAGATCGCCGCGCCCATAGACACCGCAGCCCCCCCTCCACACCTGAGGCCCAACATATGCAACTTGCGACACATCATTTCAGTCAGCCAGGCACCAGCACAGACACAAACACCTCGGTGAGGAATTTACCGTTGGCTAGTGTCCCGTATCATAATGGAGAGGGCACTTCACAATCACTGGAGGAGATGATAGGGACAGAGAATGCCGATGCCGCCAGCAGCCGGAGGGCTGCAAGGGACGAGGCACATGCTGAGTCCGGCACTGATGACGTTCCTCTGGATTTGTCACCAATGCAGCAGCTGCAGGACAAGCGGCAGGAAGCGCATTTGCATCTGGCAGGGTTGCATGAGCGTGTGCTTCAGTTGGTCTCTGCGATGGAGGAGTCCAGGCAGAGTGCATGTGAAGGCATGAACCTCAGGGCAGAGCTTCAGGCTTCCTCCACTGAGAGATTGGCGACTCTCATGGAGAGGGGGTTCAATCGGATGGAATATCTTCTGATTGGGTTACACTCTGACCTGCAAGCCCTCACAGTGGTACTGGCCATGGGTGGTCATTCCCAATGTGGGAGATGTTGTGGACACCAAGCATTGGCGCTCGGTGCTCATGCATCTGCGGTGAGCAGGGAGCTCATGTCGGCGCAGCAGCTGCCTGTCGTCGCTGCGAGCTCCTCTCAGGGCGCTCCAGACGAGGGCAGCAGCTCCTCCACTCCTCTTGCTTTCATTGAGGCTGCGACAACTGGGGAGGTGCAAGTTCTGGAATTGACCACTCCCTCCCAGGTGAAGCCATCACAGGCTCCACGGGCCAGAGGACGCCCGCCAAGGTCAATGAGGCCAACAGGACACCAGAGTCAGCAGACTGTCTCACAACCACTCCGACCGATGGGGCGGCACCTAGACGTAGCACCCGCAAACATAAGCATAAGGCACATTAGGCTCTCAACGGGTGTGTCACTGGTGATTTTGTGTTGGTCTTAGAATAGGGAACAAAATTGTCCTTATTGGAATGGAGAAGTCTGTGTACTTTTTTTGGACATAATAAAGTCCACTTTTCTGACCATGGCTGGGGGTGTTTCCTTTGTGGTGCATTCTTCTTTTTCACAGACATATCATGAGTGTTTGAATGGACATTGATGTTTCTGTACTAAGCCCTTACTTGCAGCTGATAAGGTGGAAAATGTAGCACCTAAATGCCACGTGTGGAATCGCCAGGCAATGCTGTTCCTGCTGATCCATGTGTGTGGAGCTAGCTGAAGGTTCTTTGGATTAAATTGTCTCAGGTGTCCCTGCCTCCTTGGTGTAAATGCGAGTCAGCGTGCTGCCCCTCATCATCGCCCTGTGCTTCCTCATCCTCTGAGGCACTGCTGGATTCATCATGTGCAGCCTCTTCCAGGGCGTCAAGGTCTTCATCGTCAATTGCATCCCCCCCTTTCCAGCGCAAGATTGTGCAGAGCGCAGCAGACTACCACTATCAGAGAGACGCGATCTGGGGGGTACTGGAGTGCGTCCCCTGAGCGGTCCAGGCAACGGAAGCGCATCTTGAGAAGACCGATGGCTCTCTCCACCACAGCCCTTGTGGTGCCTTGGTTCCTATTGTAGCGCTGCTCAACTTCTGTTCTTGGACGGCGTAGTGGCGTCATGAGCCACCTTCACAGGGGATGGCCCTTGTCACCCACCAGCCAACCATCCAGCCGAGCCGGAGCACTGAAGAGCCCCGGCACCTGGGAGTGTTGAGGATGTAGGCGTCGTGGGAGCTGCCTGGGTACCTTGCACAGACTTGTAGAATCAGCATCCTGTGATCACACACTATCTGCACGTTCATGGGGTGGAAGCCCTTCCTGTTGATGAAGGCACCGGGCTCACCTGCTGGTGCCTTGACGGCCACATGTGTACAGCCTATTGCACCCTGGACGCGGGGGAAGCCAGCAATGGCCGCGAAGCCTCTGGCTCGCTGTGTCTGACTTGCCTGGTCGCAGCGGAAGTGGATGAAGGTCAATGCCCGTCTGAACAGAGCGTCTGTAACCTGCTTAACACAAGTGTGTACAGCTGAATGGGAGACACCGCAAAGATCACCCACCGAGCCCTGGAAGGAGCCAGAGGCATAGAAGTGGAGGGTAACTGTGAGCTTCAGAGCCGCTGGCATGGGGTGTCCACCCACACAGTTAGGGGAGATCTCAGGGCCAATCATCTGACAGATATAGTTGACTGTCTCCCTTGAGAGTTGGAGCCTCCTTCGGCACTGCACCTCAGTCATATTGAGGTAGCTGCTTCGCCGCCTGTATACCCTGGCAGCAGGATAATGGCGTCTTCTGCAGCCCCTTGCACCTTGGACAACCTCTTGGCCTTGCGCCTGGCCTCCCAAAGGTGGCTCCCCTGGAGGCTGATTGTTCAGTCCTGGCCTCCTCCTTATTCTATCCCTCCCTTCCTCCTCAGAGGAGCTGCCTCCAGTGGAGAGGTCAGAACCCATATCCCCAGGCTAAATGGAGGCCTCCGGAAAGCTGCAGGCCCGAGAAAGATTACTGTCTGCAGACTGGTTTCAAAGTACACAAGAAGCTCTTGGAAATCGATGTGAACTGCTAACAATCAAACAGGCAACTTTAAAACACTTTCTGCAATTAAAACTTCATGGAAAACATGAACAACTCCTCTGAGTCCACGTATCCCGCCAGTGCATGACTTTTATTAAATAATCTCCTACCCGCTTGCCCGTTGGGCCCGTGCATTGACCCGAAGTTCGCACGGGCCCCTCAAAATCCTGGACAATTGGCAAGTTAAGGGCCTTAACGAGGTCTTCAATTAATGGTGGGCGAGCGTCCCGCTGCTGAGCGTTCCCGCCGACCGAAATATCGCGATGCTGCGCGCTGACGTCAGGACGCTCACGCGACATTTTAAGCGCTGACGTGCAGGCTCCACCACCCGCACGTCAGCCGGAAAATTCTGCCCAAGGACTTTGCTTCCACCACCTTTTCAGGAAGAGTTCCAAAGACTCACGACCCTCTGAGTGAAAAAAATTTGCCTCATCTCTGTTTTAAATGGGTAACTCCTTATTTTTAAACAGTGACCCCTAGTTCTAGATTCTTCCACATCCTCTCCACAGGCACCCCATCAAGACTCCTCAGGATCTTATATTTAATTAAGGAGAGCCAGCACAGATTTGTAAAGGCAGATTGTATTTGGCTGATCTAATTTAATTTTTTAATCAAGCAATAGAGAAGGTTGATGAATGGAATGCAATGGATGTTGTCTAAATGGATTTTAAGGAAGAATTTGACAAAATACCACATGAAAGATTGGTTACCAAAATTGAGGCTCGTGGAATAGGAGGGTCAGTTTCAATAACCAAATGTCTTAAATAAAGAAAACAGTGAGTCTGGTGAATGATTGTCTTTAAGACTGTAGGATGAAAGACATTGTTGTTCCCCAAAGGTTAATGCTAAGATCAAAGCTTTTTTGATATATATATATATATATATATAAAGTGACAGATGGAATTTGACATAGGGCAGAATCATCCCAGATTTGCACTAAATGCAGTAGGGAAGTGGTTGGGGAAAATAATGTTTCACCCACCAGCCACAATGGCGGTTTTTCACACCGTATCATCCCAATCCCGGCTCATTAATCATGCATTCCAGGAAACATGCCGTTTCGATGGCAGTTGACACACCCAAAGGATCCCTCTCACTGCCAGTTCAAGGAACATCACCATTTGCTCTCTCACACATACCTTCATTGTCCTCATTCCATCCATGGGATCACTCACCACCATGCCAGGTATACTTATCATCTGGCCTGGCAGGTGTCCTGCTTACACTCTCTCCATCTGTATTCATGCAGGACTAGTTGGCACACAAGAGAAGTCTCAGACTGGTGGAGGAATCCCCAACATCAAGGTCCAAACAGACTTTGAAAATCAAGTCATCCAGCTGGCCGGCGAAGATTTCAGCCACTCCTGTGCCGACGGTAATTTTGAGGGTGCACAACCAAGTGAGGATCCAGCAGTGCAACATCCATCAGACAATCATGCTGTGAGCAGGTTCACAAGGAGATTCTCCACCCTCCTCGCCCCCCTCCGTACCGGGTGCCTGTAGATCAGCAGCATGGGACTGAAGTGCAAACAAAACAACAATAAAAGGTTTTTCAAGAAACTAAAAACGGGGTGTAGCCTGCAACAGCCAACATACACGTGGTCCACGGACTCAAAAAGGCCACAGAAAATGAAGTTATCTTGGGAGTCTGTGAACCGACATACCCTATGATTATATCGGACTGCTACTTGTAACACCCTCCACCCCAGGTCTCTGATGGAAAAGGGGAGGACACCGCCAGACGGCAACAAGGCGAAGCGGCGGGCGAGGGCAAGGAAGTGAAGGGTGTGCAGCAGCAGCACATACAGGAAACACCTCCACGTGCTAAAGGGCACAAAGGGCATTTCCACGAGGTGACTCACGTTACGGGGCACCAGCTCCTGAGGGAGGGTTCAGGGCTTGGGGCCAATCTGGAATTCCCTCTGAACAGGTGTGCACTTGGACAGAAGACCACCGCGCACCTGCGCCACCTCGACTCCCAGTATGATGTCTGGGCCGAGCACGACCGTCCTAAGGTCTTGGATGCAATTGGCCCCTGAGCCGAACGTGCACCAATGCACGTTGCATCCTGGGGAATCATCCAGCCCACTCCTCCGCCACCCAGTACGTCCCCAATCCTGGTCACCCTGGCAGCCACAGCCCTCCTCGCCACCAGCTGCTGAAAAGGACGGAGGGGCGGATTCCTGAGCAGTGGCTCTCTGGCGATAGCCACGACTCCTGATGGTGGAGAGCTACGTCGCGAGGCAACCATGTTCCAGACTTTGATCAGGTCCTGGTAAAAGACGGGCAATGCCTGCAAGGAGCCAGGAAGGCCCCTCAGGTCTACAAACAAGAACTGCAAGTCAGAATTCACGCCGTATACCTGGCGGAAGAAATACGATGCCAGGGCACACCATCTTGGAGGGGCTTTGATGTAAAGGTATCGCTGCAGGGCTTGAAGGTGGAAAGTCGCCACCTGGGTGCGTAGGCACACTAGCGCCTGACCGCCCTCCCTAAGCGGGAGACTCCGGACCTCAGCAGCGACCCAGTGCAGCCTTTTGTCCCAGAAGAAGTTGACGAGCATTCTCTGGATTTTTGTGACAAAATCCCGGGGAGGGGTCAAAGTGAACAGCCGGTACCACAACATAGCGGCAATCAGTTGGTTTATGACCAACACTCAACCCCGGTAAGACAGCACTCGGAGCAGTCCTGTCCAGCGCCGCAGGTGAGTGGTGACTTTGGCCTCCAGCTCCTGCCAGTTCCTCAGCAGGGCAGAGGTGGACCCCCAGGTAGAGGAGGCTGGTCCTGCTCCAGGTGAAAGGCCTGAGCTCCTCGGGTAGGGGATCCATCTGCCAATGACCGAGTAGGAGTTCAGAACGCTTGCCCCAGTTGATCCTGGCAGAGGACGTGGCAGATTAGACCTCCTCCAGAATGCCCTGAAGAACTCCAGTCAGCCCCTCCAGTCCCGGTGACTTGCCCCTGGAGAGGCTGTCGAGGGCGCTGGTCAGTTCCCCAAGACTTTTAGGGGCATCAAGCTGTGCAGCGCCCTCTGGGCCGACCTGCGGCAGGTCCTCCCACAAGTATCCTCACTGGATGGATCCGAAGAGAACAGGGCAGTGTAGTACAATTTGGCAATGGCCCTGATGCCCTCCGGATCCAAGACAAGGGATCCGTTGTCGGCCAGCAGCATAAGGAGCTGCTGACGGATCCCATGCCTTTTTTCCAGTGAGTAGAAGGGGGAGCCACGGTCCAGGTCCTTGAGGAACTGGATCCGCAACCTTATGTAAACGTTGCGGGACCCAACGAGTTGCAGGTCCCGCAGCGCACACTCCTTCTCTTCGTTTGCCAGCCACAGGACTGGGTCCAACTCGGGCTGACGGAGACGTGGCTCCAGGTCGAGCACCTCCTTCTCCAACTCCTCAACCCTGGATTTCCTCCTCTTTGTCAACCCCCTCGCGTACTCCTGACAGAAGACATGGACGTAGGCCTTGCCCAAGTCCTACTATAGCTTCAAGGAGGAGAAGCTTCCCCGCTCCCTTCTTCAGCTGGCCCAGAAGCCATGGAACAAGTCCAGGAACCACTTGTCCTCCAGCAGCAGGTTGCTAAAGTGCCAGTACGCGGACCCCGTCTGAGCACAGAATGGAACGAGTTCCTCCCACACCAGGCGGTGGTCCAAGTGTGATACCTGTTGCACAGAAGGTGACAGGACACAGGACATGAACGCCTTGGAAACGTATAGGCGTTCGAATATTGATGCTCCGACTCCAGGTGACACGAAAGTGAAAACACTGGAGTCAGGATGGAGATGTCGCCAGATGTCCACCAAGTCGAAGGACCCGACCAGGTCCCTCAACTTACTCACACCTCGTGTGTGGTGCTGGGCACCAAGACGATCCCTGGCCTGAAGGATACAGTTGCAATCCCCACCGAGGACGAAGTACTCGCCCGCATCGATGGAGCCGCAATGAGTGGACACTTCCTCAAAGAAGCTCGCTTGCTGCTGTGCGCCCAGGTACACATTCACTAAGTGAAGTGCCGCACCCTCTGGGTGCACAGTAAGATGCAGCAAACAGCCTGGCACCAACTCCTTGACCCCCCAAGGTCTCCGGCTGAAAATGTGGGGCCACAAGATAGCCAGAATTGGGGGCTAGGTGACTATTGTAGACCCCACCTCACCACTCCAGGAGCTACATAGCTTTGTCTTCCAGAATGGTATGGGTTTCCTGCAGGAAGCTTGCCGCATACTTCCCGTCTCAGAGGACCGAGAAGTTCTGGAACCCGCGCTGTGCGTCCCTGCTGCCGTGGATGTTGAGGCTAGCTATGGTATTCATTGTCAGAAGTATGTGCTACCATCATTATGCCTAGTGTAAGAAGGAGAGGACTCTTTTAATTCTCCCTCTCCTTCAGGAGCCAAGTGAGAAACGTGCGGACCCTCCTCTTAGCGTTCCGGTCCAGCCCAGGGGCTTTTAGGGCCTCATAGGCGGACTAGAACACAAGAGGAAAAGAATGCCGCCGATCCAGTGGCGACTGGACCCTATCTTGGCGACCGCGATTACTCACTTAAAAATCCTGGAGCTCCCGTAAAGGGATGAGGGGAGAATCGGTGGGGGGCACCAGCGGATCCACCACCTCACCCGACAACGGCTCTAAGTTGTCCCCGGTGCTCACCACCGAAACCCCATCCTCCTCCAGGTTATCGCCTCTAACTTCCAACCCCTGCCACGTACAGCCAGTCGGCACCACCTCCACCTCGATCCCACCCCCAGGATCAAGGCCAGAGGGTCCCCTCTGGTCTCCTCTAGGGACTATGGGTCAGAGAGTGGCAGCGGCTCAGAGACCTGCTCCACCTCCGGCACCGGGTTGCCAGAAGAATCTGGAAAATGTTCCAAGCCGAAAACACCAGTGTCCAGCGCCAAACGCTGAGACAGAGCGTGGAGGCCCTCCTCGCCACTGCCACCCTCTGACCCAGCAATTGGGGAATCACCACGGTCCCTCGGCGGGCCAGATGACATCTCGGGGGTATAGAGTGGGTCAGGATGGGGCATCATCTCAAGGGCAATACCCACACCGACCCCTGTGGGGCCCAGATCATGGGACTCCAGCAAAGAATCAGAGAGTTGGACTCCTACCAGAGGGCAGAGCAAGGACTTATGGGGCGGAGATGGCACCACCTCTTCATCAGGGGAGAAAACACAATATACCTCACGAGTCATGGTGACCCCTCTTCCGGGGTAGGCTGGGGACCGGGGCGACCTCCATTTGTGAGGTCTCCACTGCCTCACCCAGCTGCTCCTCTGGGGCTTTGGTAGTTTTATCTCTTCAGTAAGACCACTGGCTCATGGTCGCGCACCTCACCGCCACCAGACCCGGGAACCCGCATGGGCACGACGCCAGGCCCAGCACATGGCGGTGAGGCACACATGGGCCCAGGAGCTTGCACGTTCATGACACCTGGGCTGGATGGTTTTTGTACCCCCGAGCCAGTGTCTTCAGGGGTTTGGAGTTCAGGGTGGGTTTGGGGGGTCTTGGGGGTCTGGGGGTCGCCTTCAGGTGGTGAATCTCCCTCCGCACCCTCTCCCCCTACCTCGTCGGCAGCCAAGATGATGGTGGCTGTCGGCGGTACTTCCCCTTGCGGGGAGGAAGATGGTGGTGGGGGGGAGGAGTGGTGATGCCAGCCGCAGCCGACTGGATGGTGCTGGCAGCCTTGGAGATGGGGAGTTATTCCTCACATGCCCCACCCCCTTGCAGGCATGGCACCGCACGCCATCCGCCGACCAAAAGATGCCTTAAGGGTAATATCAAAGCCCTCCTCTGCACTCCTCCTGGGCCAGACAAGCAAAAACCTGGCGCTGGAAGGAGTACACTTGACGAAGGCTCAGGTCCTTTAGGCCGAGCGGGATTGGTGCCACCTCCGACCTTATCTTCCTCAGATGACAAAGATGGGTGAGGAGGAGCTCATCGGGGAACGAAGGACAGGACGTTAGATAATATGAGCTTCTGGGCAGTGGCATCCAGAGGGTCCACCACCAGGAACGTCCTGCCCACCGTGAGCCCCTTATCGAGGGTGAGGTGCACCATCCGCTCAGCCTTTAAAAAGAATAAGGCCTTCTTGTACATTTTTGAGGCTGCAACTATGGCGAGGGGCCGACAACCCCGGCTACAGCCTTCACACAGGCCTCGATGGTCATTGTGGGGTGGGTGTAGCACTTCACCCCAAGCTGACTGGTCAGCAATTTAAATGGTGACGGGGCCATGGGAGATGCAGGGGCCGAAGAGGCCACCGCCCCCACATAGGTGGCCCGGGTGGGTCCCGCCACCGGAGAAGATGGTGCTGCCATCGGGGAGTGCTACACCCACCCCAATACAGGCAAAATACACAGAACAAACAGAGCAAATGGGGAGTGGGAACGGGGGGAGCGAGAGGGAGAGGAGGAGGGGGAGACAGAGGGGACAATGGCAGGCTGGTGCCTGATGTTTCTTGTGGTGGGAGCGGGTTCCAATGTTCTGCTGCAGGGGGAGGAGTCTTCCCGTGGGCAGCTAGGCACAGTTCAGGAACGATGGTAGATGTCCTTGGATGTAGCTGGCTCTGGGCAGCACTGGCTAGCCCAGGTGAAGCAAGGGAGGGCAGAGCGGAGTGCAGGTTTTCTTTTCCCCTTTTAAAACTCAGTCAGTCACTGCCCTCCCTGCTGAAGGAAGCAGGTCTTCCATCCCTCCCCCTGCAGGCAATCAATCAGTTGCAGTTCTTTTTTCTCCCCCAGGCACCCACATCTGGCACAGCAAAAGCCTTCCCCCTCCGGCTGCAGTTGTGTCCTCTCCCCCTCTGGCTCTCTCCAGAGCCCCACTCCCAGACTCTTCAGGCCTTGTAAGGCCCCACCCTGCAGCAACAGCAGGTTGTAGGGGTCCTCAGAAAGGAAAACTCCAACTCCCCGAACTCCAAAGTGATGGTCCAGCTTCACACTCACTGAACACATTAGTGATGCCTGCACCTTGATGGTGCTTGTCATTGCTGCCAGAATGTTGTGGACAGAGTTCCGTCATTCTCTTTCTGCGCTCTCAGCACCTTTGAGGTGGGCTGGCTCCCCATTTCTTCAGCATCTGTGACCAGTGACGCTGTGCTCCTGAAGGGGTCAGGTGCTAAAGGCTGACAAAGGATTCGATGCATTTAAAGTTTCACAGCTGCATCTCCATGATACAACCCTGATCACAGAGCGCAAACGAGCTACCCTTGGTCAGACAGAAGTCAGACATTCACACAGGCTATTTAAAGATCTATGGAGTGTCCCCACTGCATGTCGTCTTCGTCCTCTTGGAATCCAGCGATTATTAGGCCTCCGCAGCATCTCCATGACAGGAGCCTTATCACAGCTGGAACGTGCACTGCCATCAGTCAGACTGGAGTCAAACGTTCACAGATGCAATATGGTGTCCTCCTCACATTATGTCATCATCATCCTCCATGAATCTAGCAGCTATGAAGGCTTCCCAAGCATGCCTGCCTTGTATGGCCAATGCAATGGCCTCATTGCCATCATCTTCGCCTTCGACGACCTCCTCACCCTCATCCCCGCCGACATCGTTCTCATTGGAGGAGACGTCCAGCTCCCCCATCTCCTCCTTAGCCAGCTCCTCTCCCCGTTGCAGCACCTTGTAAAGGGCGCAGCAGGCAACGATGATGCCTGACACCCTCTGTGGACTATATTGCAGGGCTCCACCAGACTGGTCCAGGGCACTAGAACCTCTTTTTCAGCATCCCGATGGTTTGCTCCACCAAGGTGCGAATTGCCTCTTTTGAGCCTCTTTTACCTTCACTCTGCTGCAGTCTGAGGCTGCCGCACAGGTGTCATCAGCCACATCCTCTGCGAGTAGCCCTTTTCCCTGAGGAGCCATCCCTGCAGCTTTTGTGGACCTTGGAAGGCATCAGGGATTTGTGACCAACTGAGAATTTAGGAGTCATGCAGATTCCCTGGAAACCGTGCACAGACCTGCAGGATGCATTTGTGGTGGTCACGCACCAGCTGAACATTCAGCGAATGAAAGCCCTTGTGGTTGACATAGTTGACCGCTTGTTACCACTTGAATGCAGTTGATGGTACCTATGGAATGCACCTGTGGAAAACCTGAGATCTGGGCAAATCCCAGCACTCTTGCATCCTGGCTTTCCTGGTCCCCGGCGAAATGCACAAAGCTGTGTGCCTTCACAAAGATGGTGTCCGTGACCTCATGGATGTACTTGTGGGTGGAGGATTGCGATATTCAACAGAGGTCACATGAAAGGAGCCACTGGCATAAAAATTGAGCACCGTGGTCACTTTCATGGCCACTGGCAGTAGATGCCCTCCATGTCCCTGTGGCATCAAATCCAGCAGGTGACAGATGTCCGCTAGACATGCGCAGTCTTTGGCGATACTGGTTCAGCAGGAATGAAAGGCGGTGTCCACAGACCCTGGGTCTAGCTAGGCGCCAACCAGCGATGGCTCGCCATGGTTCTTCAGTGGCATGTGTGGGAGCCCCAGCTGCCCCTTCTTCTTGAGGGTGCTGCTCCTCCATCTGTCCAGCCAGGTGCCTCCGTTGCTCTCTTCGTCTTTGTCTAAACTGTCTGTAAGCCATGAGGCATACAGCTAGGTCACCATGCTCCATGCTCCTGATGTAGTCCTCCTGCAAGATGAAAGAGAGATGTGTGAGTTAGCATGGGTGTTCTAAGAACCTCTCTTGGTTAAGTCTGAAGGCCTCTTAACACATCCCAGAAAGTGCTGGCCACCACTTGCATGGCCAGACTTTAGTGCGATGCATGACTGCCCAAGATCCCACCCAACTCCGCTCCACTTCACTTGACCAATTGGCAGCAGCTTTACCCATTAGACTGCATGCTGTGCTCTCAGCTTGGGCGCAGGCATTCTCCTAACCCAAACTGAAAGGCTACATTGTTAGCTTGAACCAAGGGGGAGACTGATCTAAACCTGAATGATAACATTGCAAGGGGCTGCTCCATGGCCAGCTTTCACAAGGAGATTGTACAACATGCACAAATGTCCAATTGTTCTGCAGCCCATTGAAACGCTCATTAGTTTGCAGTCTGTGCCCGAGGGGTGAAAAGCTCTGGAGCATTTAGTAGCACTTTCATGCATCTGCGTTGCTTGAGTGGGCAGCTAAACTAGAGACCCGACTCCAAGCTTGTCAATGTGGCTGCACCTGAACTGTCTCAGCTGTGGAGGAATGGTCACTTTATACAAGGCTTCCCTAATGCGTGGCTGCTTCCCTCCACCCCATGAATGCTTGTGCATGACCGTCAACCACATTGCAGCCCTTGCCCCCCCAACTCGCCTCAACCGCAGTGCAGCTTTTGGTACCCACCCAAGTTGCCTCAACAGTAGGACAGCCCTTGCCCCCCACCCCAAGTCACCTCACTGCAGGGCAGTCCTTGTCCCCTCAACCGCAGGGTGTAGCCCTTGCCCCCCCCACCCCCCCCCCCACCCCAATCACCTCAACCATATTACAGCCCTTGCCTCCCCCGCAACTCACCTCAACCACAAGGCAGCTCTAGCCCCAACCCCCCTCCCGCAACTCACCTCAACCACAGGGCAGCCCTTGCCCTGGCACTGCACTGTCAGCTAGCTGGGAAAAAACAACTTGCCTGTGCCCTCACCTGAATGCGTGGTGCCTCAACTTTGAAGTCCAGCAGGCGACCCTTGTGAACACTGCACAACGTCACTATGCACTCACGTCTGAGTTCCCCTCAAAGTGCAGCTCGCCAGGTGCACATTTTATAAATGCTGTTGTGAAACTGATCAGCGTGATTATGGTTGGATGATGCAATGTGAGGGGATGATTCCGGCAAGCTGGGCTTATAATATGCAGGTGTATCACGTATTACACTGAAGTTCCCGACATCCGACGGCAGGAAGTGCAGCCTACCATTGACGGGCAGAGTGGACAATTGTAATCTGATTTCACAACTTAGTAAAACCAATTTTTGGCCTTCCCACCATATTGTCCACTCATGCCCGCCATGATGCCTAATGCCAGTGAGCATGGAAAATTCCACCCATAGAGAAATGTGAGGTGATGCATTTTGGAAGGACGATTACAGAGAGACAATTTAGACTTAGTGGTACAGTCCTAAAGAGTCTGTGGGGAGAACAGGTCTTTGGGCAAATGTGCAAATGAAGGTGGCAGGACATATTGAGAAAGCAGTTGACAAAGCATCTAGAATCTTCACCTTCATAAATGGAAGTATTGAGTACAAAAGTAGGGAAGTTATGCTAAACTTGTATATAGCTCTGGTTAGGCCACAACTAGAGTATTGCATCCTGTTCTGGTCATGACACTTTGTGAAAAAAGTAAGGGTCCTTGAGAGACCGCAGACGAGATTTACCAGAATGGTTCCAGGGATGAGGGATTTTAGTTACAAGGTTAGTTTGGAGAACCTGGGGTTGTTCTCTTTGAAGCAATGGAGATTAAGGGAAAATTTTTGATAGAGGTTCTCTTATGTCTTCTGGTTCCCATGAATTAGTTATGATCACATGTCAAGCTTAAAATGCTGGAGCTTCATTGAGTGTATTTCTTAATGCTCTCTATGTGGCCATTGGACTGATAGGTTGATTGTACTATTATTCAGCACATGACTGAAAGCAGTGAATGTGTGTGTGTGTATATATATGTATAGTGAATATATATCCCTGGGATATTTATTCACATAACAATTAGTTCCTGGTTCTTTCCAAATAATATAACAATATAATAATGTAACATCCCTTTTTCTTTAAAAAAATTATGTACAGTGCCTCAACATAACTGTTCTAGTCAGTAACGTTTTTTCTAAAGATTAACAACCAACTTATAAATCATTGAAAATCTTTTAAAGCTGGTTTTCTTTTTCAGAAAAACATTATTCAAGGTGTAATTCAAGGCTCTTAGGTGGTAGGATGTTGTGCCTCAACCTTGTGGATCTCAGTGGTGAGTTGGCACACTGCACAGGCAATGTGTGTGTTTCTCCTGATGTTGGAGGAGTTGTGCTTCATGTTGCTAATGTTGTGTCACATGCTGGTGACATTGCTTGTCAATGATGCTATTGATGTTGTCTCGCTGGTTAGTGATGTTGCCGGTGTTAATGATCTTTTCTGTTTTTCCTACTCAGGAGTAGGTCGAATATGGACTTTATTCCTTCTTATTTGCTTACAGGCGTTGGTCTCAATGATGTATGACCTTTGAGTCTCAGCTTCACCAACAACTTTTAATGAGTTCCAGGTTTTCATGAATGGATCCTGTACATGCACAGTTTATCCTTTCAACAGCTCAAGCAGGAATTTAGCATGCTTGTTGAAGTGTTAACCTTCTGCCTTTGCATCATTGAATTGTTCTCTTACTTCCTCCTGGTTATCTGGCTTGGCTGAGTTTCCTTATACTTTCTTCTGTTCAACAGCTCTGCAGCCGATTTCCAGTCAGTTTTCAGAGGTATAGATGGGAGTGACAATAAGGCAAGGCTTAATTGGGTGTTCCTTTGTCTCACTGCATTTCATGAGGGCTCTCCTGACTGCCTGGACGTTTCTTTCCATCCACCTTTGTCTCCTTGGATAACGTGACGATAAGGTGATGATGTTGAGCATATACATGTCAACGAATCCTTTAAATTCTCTGGAGGCGATTGGGTTCCATTGTCATATATTGGACCTCAACTTTCGAGGTCCCCAGCATTGGATTGGGGGGGATATCCCAAAGATGCACTGGGGAATTCCGTTCAGACGTTCCAAGATAAGGTGTGCACGGCAATTGCCCAGAAGTGCAAACTTCCCCTGGATAATTGCCCTGCACTGGGAACCATCTGAAAATGTGATTTAAATCACAAACTTCAGATGGTTCTGACTGGGTTATATCAATAGTTACCCAGAAAAAATTAGAAGAATTAAAACCACTTCTAACTTCTGGGTAACTATTGTACAGACCCAGACCGATACCACCACAGTACTCCCCGCACTCCTGACCCCCCAGGGACTACCTCCACCCTTTGACTACACCCCATCCCCCCAGCAACATGGGATCCCCCACCCCGACTATCCCACTCATGGGACTATCCCCACACCCCTGATCCCCCAGGGGTCTCCCACTAACCAAGGAACTCCTCCCACCCACACAGGGTTCCTCCCCCACCAGCAGGACCGACTCTCACGCCCACCACCCCCCTCCCCTGGCACCCAGGCCCAACTGGACCAACCCGAGGCCAGATCCCCACCACAACCCCTAAGGCCAGACACCGCCCCCGAGACCCGACCCCCACCCCATTGAAGCGCACCACCCCTCCCCCAACCTAACCCCCCGTGCCGGCCCAACCCGACCCAACCCAAGGTTTGAACCCCCCCGACCTCTAATCCCCCCCATTCCCCAAATCCTATCGACTTACCTTAGGCACTTACCTTCTCCCTGGCCTGTCAATCTTTAAGTTTCATTGAACCTTAAACTTATCTGGTTTACAGCATCTAATGTTGTTAAAATGGGGGCGTGGCCTTCCTCACTTCGACTCTCCTGCACTTCGACACTTGGCCCCGGGGACACGCTGCATTGTCTGGATCTCGTGCGGCCTGAGTCGGAAGGTTGGGCGAGATAGGATCAAAGAAAAATTTAGGTAAGTAACTGGGCACAGAGTGGCAATCCGACGCTACAAGGAAGTTCAGACAATATTATTTTTTCAAGAATCCCTTGCTCAGCAAATGGAACTCATACTGCTGAGACAATTCTTATAGCTCTCAAATCTTTCACCTTTGGAATAAAAGGGAAATTTGAGTAGTAGTCTGCAACTATGAGATCCCATTCTTGATTGTGTGTGAACAAATTGGCTCCCACATTAAACCACAGTCTCGGTGGTACTTCAGTAGCTATCATCTCTTCTTCCTGCTGTGTATTTCTGTATTTGTGGCATACGTTGCATATCGACACCATTCTTTTGATGTAGATGCCTATCCATTACACAGCTGATCTGGGCCTGAGCTTACACCTCTCTACTTCCAGAAAGCCTTCATACATCTTCCGGAGAAGTTCCGTAAGAATTTTTGGATAGGTGCCCAACTGGAATCAACCCAATGAACCAATGATTTGTTTTAACTGTAAGGCTCAAATGAGATTTAAACCCACAGAGTAAGACAAGACTCTTCAGAGAGCAAACTCAAAGAAATTTATTTAAAGAGAAATATAAATTAGTACAGAGTTATACTATTGAATTATATCAATGAAAGCAAAATACTACAGATCCTCAAGTACATGGCTCTACCGCGAAGCAGCTCTTGGAAGGTGGGAGGTCTCCATTGATGCTTCTGGCCTGCTTCAGAACATCATGGTCTTGGCCATGGATGGCTACGGATGATCGACAAAGGGGTGGGAGAGGAAGGCCTAGGTGTGAGTGGGAGAGGAAAATGTATCGGGTGGGGGTGAGGTTGGGAGGTGGGGGCAAAGATGTCAGGGGGATGAGGCTGGGAGGGGGAGGACAAAGGTGTCAGGGAGAATGAGGTTGGTAGTGGGGTGATCGGATGGGGGTGAAGTTGACGGGGGGCAAAGGTGTCACCGGGGTGAGGTGGGGAGATACAAAGGTGTCGGCGGGGAGGGGCAAGAGGATGTAAGTGGGGAGGTAGGTGTAAGGGAGTGAGTTCAGAGAGGAGAAGGTGTCGGGGGGCCGAAGGGAGTTCGGAGGGGATAAGGTGTCTGCGGGGAAAAGGGAGTTTGGAAAGGGGAAGGTGGCCAGGGACGGAGGAGGGAGTTAAGAGAGGGGAAGGTGTCTTGTGGGAGGAATGAGTTCAGTCAGGGGGAAGGTGTTCCAGGGGGCAGGAGGGAGTTTGGAGGGGGTAAGGTGTTCAAGGGAGGAGGGAGTAAGGGTGAAGGAGGGAGTAAGGTGGGGTACGTCCAGGTGAACATGCAAGGCAGGGATCTGTGGAGTCAATGACTGCCTCCTGGGGAGTGAACTGAGGGTGGGCGTGGTAGGGGGGAATGGTGAGTGTGAGAGGTGGGCAGAAGGAGCTGATAGGATGGGAGAGTGAGGGTGCATTGTTAATGATAGAAGGAACGGTGAATGCGGTTGGTGGGTATTCGGAGGCAGAAGTGGACCCTGGGAATGGGAAGGAGGAGGCTGGAGAGATCAATGTGGATGGGGGTGGGTTTCTCAGGAAGGTAGGGAATGTGCACGTTCACCTGGGCATCCTGGAATGACAAGGATTCAGGCTGGTAGCAGTTGGTGGGTGGAGATACAGATCTGCTCAGATGGACAACTGAAAGAGAACCCCAGCAGGCAGCATTGAAAATGCTCAGGACAGTAAAATGAGTGTGACAGATGAAGACTCCACATGCATGGGACAGTGCTTCTACGAGGCTTTGACAGGCCCTGCCACACACATCACGCCTCCCCCACCATTGTGATCTGACTGCGTGCAGCTGAACTGCTAGTGGAAGGAGGGGGGTGCAGTTGGAGGACTTGCGAAGCCTGTTAATGAAGCTGAAAGACAACATTACGCATTATTTAAAATATATTTTCAGATTATAAAGTGACAAAATGTGTTCACCCATGCAACCACTTGTGATCAGAATTTCTTAACTTTTCTAGGCATTCCACTTTTTTAGGTGCTGCCCTGACAAACACAGCAGGGCTGAAGCCAACCTGAGCAATGGTTGGCCCTGTTGCCTCTGATGACATCGATATGCATCCTCTGGAGAACTGAGGTCTTGAAAGACCCAGCTTGCTTTTGACGTCCTCCTGTGGGCCGGCTGCTCCCTCTGCGGTGACAGAGGACAAGGTTGAGGAGATCATAGTAAAAGGGGATTCAGAGGGAGTGGACAGCCTCTGAGTTTCTTGAGTGGATGACCCAGGGATGTCCAGCTGTTGCTCCTCCTCCCTTCAGGTGCCCGAGGCTCCCAACCTCACTCCTTAAGGATGGCAAGACAGGTGAAGTGTCAAAACTGCAGCATGTGGGAGCTCCTGGATAACATTGTGATCCAGGGCAAACACATCTGCAGTAAGAGTTTGCAGCTTGAGGAACTCTGGCTCAAAGTCATTAAGCAATCAGATAGGATTAATTGATAACCTCATCGTGAAGGCACCCCGGGTTGCAGCGATCATAATATTATTGAATCTTAACCTTCATTTTGAGGGAGAAATGGGTGGTCCATGACTAGTATTTTAAACTTAAATAAGAGCAATTATGAGGTCGTGAAAGCAGAGCTAGCTAAAGTGAACTGGCGAATGAGCTTAAGGGATAGGTCAACAGTGGTTCAGTGTCAGACATTTAAATGGATATTTCAGAATATGTACTTTCCAATGAGAAAGAAAAATTCCAAGGGGAGGGCCCACCATCCGTGGTTAACTAAAAAAGTTAAAGACAGTATCAAACTTAAAGAAAAAGCATATAATTACACAAAGATGGGTGGCAGGTCAGAAGATTGGAAAGAATATAAAGAACAGCAAAGAATGACAAAAATATTAATAAGGGGGGAAAAATTAGAGTACGAGAGAAAGCTACCTAGCAATATAAAGACAGATAGTAAGTTTCTATAGATATTTAAATAAGAAAAGAGTTAACAAAGTGAGCATTGGTCCTATAGAAAGTGCGTCTGGGGGACTGATAATGGAAAGTAGGTAGATGGCAGATGACTTAAACATGTATTTTGCTTCAGTCTTCACTATAGAGGATATGAGTAACATCCCGGAAATAACTGTAAATCAAGAAATGGAAGGGAGGGAGGAACTCAGGAAAATTAAAAACACCAGGAAAGTGGTATTGAGCAAAACGTTGGGGCTGCCAGCTGACAAATCCCCAGGTCCGAATGGACTTCATCCTAGGGTCTTGAAAGAAGTAGCAAGTGAGATAGTTGATGCATTGGTTTTAATTTTCCAAAATTCCCTAGATTCAGGGAAGGTTGCATTAGATTGGTAAATAGCAAATGTAACTCCTTTATTCAAAAAGGGAGGGAGACAGAAAGCAGGAAATTACAGGCCAATTAGCCTAACACCTGTCATAAGGAAAATGTTAGAAGCTATTATTATACATGTTATAGTAGGGTACTGAGAAAAGTTCAAGGCAATCAGGTAGAGTCAACATGGTTTTTGAAAGAGAAATCAGGTTTAACCAATTTATTGGAGTTCTTTGAAGGAGTCACATGTGCTGTGGATAAAGGGGAACCGGTGGATGTACTGTACTTAGATTTCCAGAAGGCATTTGATAAAGTGCCACATCAAAGGTTATTGCAGAAAATAAAAGTTCATGGTGTAGGGGGGTAACATACTGGTATGGATTGAGATTGACCAGCTAACAGGAAGCAGAGAGTCGGCATAAATGGGTCTTTTTTTTGGGTTGGAAGGATGTGATGAGATGTGTGCCACAGGGATCAGAGCTGGGGCCTCAACTTTTTACAACTTATGTAAATGATTTGGATGAAGGGACCGAAGGAATGGTTGCTAAATTTGCTGACGACACAAAGTCAGGGAGGAAATTAAATTGTGAAGAGGACATAAGGTGGCTACAAAGGGAACATAGATAGGTTAAACGAGTGGACAAAGATCTGGCAAATGGAGTATAATGTGGGCAAATGTGAAATTGTTCATTTTGTCAGGATGAATAAAAAAGCTTATTATCAAAATGGTGAGAGATTGCAAAGCTCTGAGATTCAGAAGGATCTGGGTGTCCTAGCGCACAAATCACAAAAGGCTGTTGCAGATACAGCAAGTGTTTCGGAAATCTTATAGAATGTTATCACTTATTGTGAGGGGAATTGATTATAAAAGTAGGGAAGTTATGCTTCAGTTGTACAGGGCACTGGTGAGACCACATCTGGACTATTGTGTACGGTATTGATCTCCTTATTTAAGGGAAGATATAAATGCATATGAAGCAGTTCAGAGAAGATTTACTAGACTAATACCAGGAATGAACGGGTCTTACGAAGAGAGGTCGTACAGGTTAAGCTTGTATACACTGGAATTTAGAAGAGTAAGACACAACTTGATTGAAACCTTTAAAATCCTGAAGGGTCTTGATAGGGTGGATGTGAAGAGAATGTTTCCTCTTGTGGGAGAAGCTAGATCTAGGGATCACTGTTTAAAAATAAGGGGTCGCTCATTTAAGACAGAGATGAGTAATTTATTTCTCTCAGATGATAGTGAGTCTTTGAAACTCTTTTCCTCAAAAGGTGGTGGAAGCAGAGTCTTTGAATATTTTTAAGGAAGAGCTAGATAGATTCTTGATTAACAAGGGGGTGGAAGGTTATCAGGGGTAAGCAGGAATGTGGGGTTGAGATTACGATCAGATCAGCCATGATCTTATTGAATGGCGGAGCAGGCTCCAGGGGCCAAGTGACCTGCTCCTGCTCCTAATTCACATGTTCGTATGTTCATATCTACTTTCTGCTGGAACACATCCTGCCTCACTTCAAGGCCAAAAGGCAAACACAGGAATGTGTTCTAAACTGGGGTGTGTTCAATGTTGTCAGCAGCAAAAATTCCTCATCAAGTTTCACATTCCAGTAGTCATTTCTGGCATCAAGCTTGCTGAAAACTTTTGCCCCTGCCAGTGCTGGTTTAATTTCTTCCAGTGTTGAATTAAGGTTGTAATTCATCTTTATTGCTTGATTAAGATCTTTGGGATCCATGCAAATTCTTTGCTTCTTTCTCACCATGATGAAATTTACCCAATCTGTACTTTCTGTGACTGGCATTCTTTGATCTGATAGAGCTCTTTCAAGCTTTCTTTTCAGTTTTATTTGTACTTTACATGGGAGAGGAATCATTGGTTCATTGCTGGGTCAGTATTGAAGTGATAGTCAAAATCTTCAAAGCAGCCAACTGAGTCATCAAAATACTCTGGGTGTATTTATATCAGAATTTCCTTCCATCTGATTGGATGGCACTTTTCAGTAGGTGTTCTACCTTCAATCCTCAGTGTCACCTCCTTCAGCTCATGGTTTACTGAGATAAGCTGCAGCTCAATGCCAGGATAGCAAGACCATCTGTTTCAGTGACATAAAATATACAGTTAAAATATTTTCTTTTGTGTGCCCCTCTGATTTGGTTGGTTCTTAGCTGTCAAATCTTAGGGCAGGATTTTGCCCTTGGCGGGGGTGCTCGGGGGCGGTCGGGACCAGTTCCGCATGCGATTTCACGTGGGTGGGCCAATTAAGGCCCACCCTGCGTGGGCCGTCAGCAACAGCGCTGAGGGAGATTGAAGCGCTGTTTAAAAAATAAAGAGAATAAAAATTTAATAAAACATGTCCCCTCATGTGACTCTGTCACATGAGCTGGGACATTTTCTTAATACAAAAATAAAGTTTTTATTTAATGTTTATTTGCTTTAGGAAACCTCATCCCGCTCATGGATAAGGTTTCCTCAAAAATGTAAAGGCCACTTGGCCTTTTCGCCTTCCTGCCAACTGTAAGGTTGGATGGGCAGCATAAATTTGAATTTAATTATATTGTTAATGGCTTTAGATGCACGCCTGACATCATCACGTGTCATTTTACGCTCGGGGGTGTCGGGCACGCGCCCGCACGCTGAGCGTAATATTCTGCCTTTAGTTTCCCCTGTATGCTGTGAGCATGCATTTCTCAGTTTCAGAGTGCATTTAACCACTTCCTTGCAAAGTTTCAGGAAAGATCTTCTGATATAGTCTGGGCAGGATGATATTACTCTATGCTCCGGTATTAAGCTTCAGTTTCAGATTTACGGTTGTAGGTTTATTTGTCACCTCCTTTCTGATCAGAATGGTTGTGAGAATTTCTTTTCTCTGGAAGTGTCACATTCAGCCATTTGATGCAGTTGTATGGTGTCTTTGGCTATTGTGCCCTCAAACTCATCATCTTCCAGGGTATAGATATTTGGTTCCTTTTACTTCTCATTCACACTGTTGTCTCTGATAGCTTGTTTAATCTTTGTTCTGCGCATCTTTTCCCAGTGATCACACTTTCCACAAGCTCTGCAGTTTGATCCATATGCAGACATTTCATTTCAGGGGTCAATGTTTTTTTTCAAGAGCTCTTCTTGAGATTTTTCGAGGACTACTTTTTGATTTTTGGGGGCCACTTTTTGTTTTTAAATCTCACAAACTATTTTATTAGCTGATGCAGCCATGTAGTAACATGACCTTTTTTTTCTGGGTTGACACATGGGGTATTTAGACTCACAGAAACAGAATTAGAAGAATTCATCAATATCCTTTTTTAAAATTCGTTCATGGGATGTGGGATTCACTGGCTAGGCCAGCATTGGCATTGCCCTTTTTTCAGAGGGCATTTAAGAGTCAACCACATTGCTGTGGGTCTGGAGTCATATGTAGGCCAGACCAGGTAAGGACATTAGTGAACCAGATGGTGTTACAACAATCGGCAATGGTTTCATGCTCATCATTAGACTTTTAGTTCCACATTTTTATTGAATTCAAATTTCACCACCTACTGTGGTGGGATTTGAACCTGGGTTCCCAGAGCATTACCCTGGGTCTGTGGAATACCAGTCCAGTGAAAATACCGCTATGCCACAGGAATAGGATTATCCTCAATAATCATCACCCCTCCATTAAACTTGAAGCCACAGCATACAAGGAAAGCATTAATTTCCTAGACATGATAATATTTCAGTTGCCACAAGACAACAGACATACGTTAGCAGCAAACTGACACACATTTCTGTACACAAAACCATCACACTAAACATGCCTTCCACAGACTGATGAAGTCACAGCTAATATGTTTCCATTTCATGTGCACAAAGATGGAAAATTTGAACCAGGCAGTTACTATCCTTTTTACTGCATCTCAAGGCTCAATCTCAGACTTAAATGTAAATGTAAATTGATCTAGCATTGATATAGATCAATTGCTGTTTGTGGAAAAGTTCCAAAATTCTACCACCCTTTTTGTGTAGAATTTCACTCCTGAAAGATCTGCTTATAATTTTTAGAATATGCCCCCTAGTCCAAGACATCCCTAAATTATTTGATCATTTGCTTCATTACATTTCCTTCATGACAAGGTGACTGCACTTCCGAAGTATTTCATTGACTGTAAAGCACTTTGGATTGCCCTAAGGTCATAAAAAGCAATTTAAAAATACAAGTCATTCATTACCATTTGGGATCTTATTATAGCCAAACTGGTTGCATGTTTGCCTCTAATACAGTCACAGAACATCAGGTATTTCACAGTTTGTGAAACACTTTGAGATACGATAAGACATAAATGTAAATCTTCTTAAAAAAAACTTTATTATTAAATTATCCAATTAAAACAGTGTTCATTACAATAGCATCCACTACAGAAAGTGGCTCCTGAACTTGTGCAGCCTTAAGCTAGAAACTCCATATTCATTTGCAAGGCATTAATTAAAATTTCATTGAGAAGTTAATTAATTAATTAGTTAAGTAAAACACAATAAGGAGGCCTGGGCAGATAATGTCTTACAGCTGCAGTTTGTGGGAGTTGATGGTTGGTGTGATCCCCAGGAGCTATATCTGCAGTAAGTGTCTGTGGCTGGAGGAACATTGGCTCAGAGTTATTGAGCTGGAGGCTAAGCTTTTGACACTGTGATGCATCAGGGAGGGGGAAAGTTACCTGGATGCTTTACCTCAGGAGGCAGTTATATACTCTTTAGGCTAGGTACTTCTGATTTGGTCCATGGACAATTGTCTAACAGGTTTGAGTTTGTTGCAGCTTGTATGGATGAAAGCAGGGGCTGCAGGGTAAACGAGCGAACTAACCATGGCATCATGTTGCAGGAAGCCATTCAAGCGGGGAGAGTTAATAGGAATGTAATAGTAGTGGGGTACAGTATAGTCAGGGGGATAGACAGTTCTCTGCAGCCAAGAATGTGAGTCCAGAAGACTGTATTGCTTACCCTGTGCCAGGGTTGGAGACATCTGCTTGGGCTGGAGAGGAACTTGCAATGGGAGGGGGAGGGTCCAGTCAGTGGCTGTGGTCCAGATGGGAACCAACAACATAGATAAGACTAGAAAAGGGGTTCTACTTTGGGACCATCAGCAGCTAGGGGATAAATTAAAAAGTAGAACCACAAAGGTAATAATCTCTGGATTACTACTGAGCCACAAGCAAATTGGTACAGGGTAAATAAGATTAGAGAGTTAAATACATGGCTGTTCAGAGTGAAAGAAATGGGAGCTGCACTCATCCAGGCAGGTGGACAGTATGCCATCACACTCCTGACTTGTGCCTTGTAGATGGTGGACAGGCTTTGGGGATTCAGGAGGTGAGTTATTTGCTGCAGGATTCCTAGCCTCTGATCTGCTCTTGTACCACAGCATTTATATAGCTAGTCTAGTTCAGTTTCTAGTCAATGGTAACCCCAGGATGCTGATAGTGGGGGATTCAGCAATGGTAATACCATTGAATGTCAAGGGGCAATGGTTAGACTCTCTCTTGTTGGAAATGGTCATTGCCTGGAACTTGTGTGGTGTGAATGTTACTTGCCACTTGTCACCCCAGCTTGGATATTGGCCAGGTCTTGCTGTATTTGGACATGGACTCTTTCAGTATCTGAGGAGTTGCAAATGGTGCTGAACAGTGTGCAATCATCAGCAAGCATCCCCAATTCTGACCTTATGATGGAAGGAAGGTCATTAACGAAGCAGCTGAAGATGTTTGGGCCTCGGACTACCCTGAGGAACTCCTGCAGTGATGTCATGGAATTTCGATGATTGATCTCCAACAACCACAACCATCTTCCTTTGTGCTAGGTATGACTCCAACCAGTTTTCCCCTTGATTCCCATTGATTCCAGTATTACTAGGGCTCCTTGATGACATACTTGGTCAAATGTTGCCTTGATGCCAAGGGCAGTTACTCTCACCTCACTTCTGGAGTTCAGCTCTTTTGTCCATGTTTGAGCCAAGGCTGTATTGAGGTCAGGAGCTGAGTGATCCAGGCAGTCATTGCTAAGTGAGTGCTGCTTGATAGCACTGTTGATTACCCCTTCCATCACTTAACTGATGATCAAGAGTAGACTCATGGAGCAGTAATTGCTGTGTTGGATTTATCCTGCTTTTTGTGGACAGGACATACCTAGGCAATTTTTCACATAGCTCGGCAGATGCCAGTGTTGTAACTGTACTGGGACAGCTTGGCTTGGTGCGCAGCAAGATCTGAAGCACAAGTCTTCAGTTCTGTTGCTGGAATATTGTCAGGGCCCTCTGGGCCTTTGCAGTATCCAGTGCCTTTAGCTGTTTCTTGATATCACGTGTTATGAAACTATAATGATTTTCATAATGTTATTGTGAACAATTGTGAAGTCAGTTTATAGGAGTGAGTATGGATGATTCTGTCTGTGTACGATTTAATTGAGTTGGAGTCAGCTAGACTGCAAGCTTGAAATAAACAAAAGGAGTTAGGTATAAAGTGTTCTTGAAATGCTAATGAATAAACATTGATGAGGTCTTAGCATATAAGGTGTGAAGGAAATTTGCATTTTTAGATAAGTGAAGGAGCTGTTTGGATTTCAAAGGGATGGTAGGATGTTTACAACTGGCTAAATAGGTAAGGCCAAGCAGTGTGTTTATTTTTCCCAAAAGGAAAGAGGTCATATTGGCAACATTATTATTATTATGAGAAAAATAAATTTGCAAAAACATATGGAACAATGGAACTTATAGGTTAAAGAGAGAGAAATATGTATAAAGGGGAATGAAAGACCATGTTGTGGGGCCACGTAAGATCTAACAGGAGTGTGTGAAACAATCTTGGAGAAGCTTCCAGCCATGTTTGCAAAAGTCTGTTGTGTCCAGTAACTAAAGCTGGAGAAAAGCCTTCAGAATTCCACAGTCGAATGGGCACTGAGGTAACTTGCTGGCTTGTTTTTTTAAATTTGAAATCTATTTTGGACTGTTGCCTTAATGGGGTGGGGGCGGGGGGCGTAGTTGGGAGTTAGATGAATTAAGAATTTTAAGATTTGTTATACTATTCAGTAACTGTAATCTTATTTATGTGCTTAAAATCTTTTCTTTTGATAATAAATATTTTAATTTTGTTTTTTAAATCTCTAAAGGTCTTAGTAGACTCATTACTTCTGAATTCAAAGCACATATCTTCTCATACTAAATACAAATTGCAAAAACTGTTGTGGTAATAGTGTGGCCAAGTTTCCCTTGTGGATTTGGTCTGCCTGGCGCATATCACCTGCCACATCATAACATGTGGAGTGAATTGAATTGGCTGAAGACTGGCATCTGTGGTCTGGGGACCTCCGGAGAAGGTTGAGATGGATCACCCTCTTGGCACATCTGACTGAAGATTGTTGCAAATTCTCCAGCCTTATCTTTTGCAGTGATGTGCTGGACTCCCCTCCTTGAGGATGAGGAAATTTGTGAAGCTTCCTCCTCCAGTGAGTTGTTTAATTGTCCACCACCATTCATGACTGGATGTGGCAGGACTGCAGAGCTTAGATCAGCTCCATTAGTTGTGGGATTCCTTAGCTCTGTCTATCACATGCTGCTTACACTGTTTGGCATGAGTTGTAGCTTCACCAGGTTGACACCTCATTTTGGGTATGCCTGGTGCTGCTGCTACATGCCCTTCTGCACTCTTCTTTGAACCAGGGTTAATTGCTGGCTTAGTGGTAATGGTAGAGTGCAGGATATGAGGTTACAGATTGTGGTTGAGTACAATTCTGCTGCTGCAGATGGCCCATAGCTCCTCATTGATGCCCAGTCTTGAGTTGCTAGACCTGTTCAAAATCTATCCCATTTAGCATGGTGGTAGTGCCGCACAACATGACGGAGGGTATCCTCAATGTTCTGGACTTCCTCTCCACAAGAACTAGGCAGCAGTCACTCCTAATGATGCTGTCATAGACAGATGCCTCTGCAGTGGGCAGATTGGTGAGGATGAGGTCAAGTATGTTTTCCCTCTTGTTGGTAATGTACTAATAGTGCTAAGGCAGTAGTAATGATAATGTAGTAACAACAATGTAACTGTACGGGACTGATAACAATGTAAGACATGAAGTAAATTAGCATATCTCCAAATACATCGGAAAAATATTGGGGGAGGTATGGTATAAGGGTCTGGCACAGAAAGGGTTAATGTGGGACTGAGTACAGTGCCACCCATACAGTGATGTAAGAATGCACAAGATGCAGACCCAGGGTCAGTGCGATGTTGAGCAGAGATGGGTATAGACCTAAGTATGGAGATAGTTCCTAGTTTGTACATGTGTAAATAGTTCTAGTAGTTAATAAAGGGTTACAGTTAACTGACAGAAGATTCTGGAGACCTCTTTAAGTCCTACCGATCTGTAATCAACACCTTCCCAACATGTCTGATATACAATGATTTGATAAATTAATACATTCTGCTTCTTGTCTAGTCACAAATCTTTATAGCGCACTGCCCTTATAGCATTGGCCCAAATCATCGGCGGTCCCTTGGAATCGAGGATGGCGTCCATCAGGCTTGGTGAGACTTCAGATGACTGAGGAGCCCAATTTCGGATCTACATGCTCTTCTGCAGCAGGGGGCAATTTGTTGTGCAGGGGAGTGGAAATCACAGCCCTGGGTTGGCTTCCTTCTCCTTCCTCTGGCACCGCCATTCTGCCTTGCTGTTGAGTTGCTAAGCCCCGTAGTGGCTTGCACCTTGGTGGACCAGGTGGTGCCATGCTGAGCGATTGGCAGCATTCTCCTCCTAGTCAATGGTGTGAATGCGTCCGAGTTTTAGGCTGACCTTGAGCGTATCCTCATACCTTTTCCTTTAGCCACCCTTTGAGCATTGGCCAACGGAGAGCTGTGAGAAGAGTACCTACTGAGAGAGGTGGTTTTTGAGCATCCAGATGCAATGGCCCATCCATCGGAGTTGGTTCCGCAGAAGCAGAGCTTCAATGCCGGTAGATGCAGCTTCATGAATGATGCTTGCATTAGTCCAGCGGTCTTCGCATTTGATCCCCAGGATTCGATGCAAGCACCGCTGATGGAAGCTCTCCAGGATCTTAATGTGGCAGTTCATGTTTTTCTGTCGTAGAGGAGAATGGTCAACACAATGGATTATAAACCAGAATCTTTGTTGACTTGCAAAGTTTACTGTTGTCAAGGACACATTGGCACAACTTGAAGGCAGCGTTGGCACAGTTTTCATGGTGTTGGACTTCCGCATCGATGGTAGTCCATTGGGAGAGGTGGCTGCTGAGATCAGGGAAGTATAAAGTACATATCTTTTTATTTGTGTTGGACTGTGGGTTAAAATTACAATGGCTGCAGATTCAAAGACATGTCTACTGGAACAGTGTGAAGGATATATACAATGTTGCTGTCCTGGAACAGAGTGTGCCATGAAAGACAGAGTGGTGCTGAGGAGGAGTCTGGTCTAACGGGGAACTACCTACCAACATTTTAATTGGCTCCTCACCAGGTGACCAAGGTTTGTGTGAGAGCAGTGCTGCAGGTATCCAATATATGCTGGAAAATCAATTGATTGAGCCTAGCCAAAGCAGCTTGAATTCACCAGTAGTGTTGGTTCCTAAGCCGGATGGATCAACTAGATTTTGTATAGACTACAGGAAAGTGAATGCATTAATGAGGACAGATTCGTACCCAATTCCTCAGTTAGAAGATTGCATCAATAGGGTTGGCAGTGCCTCATCTCTTTCTAAAATTGATCTATTAAAGGGGTACTGGCAAGAGCCAATAACATCAAGGGCTAAAGAAATATCTGCCTTTGTTATACCAAATGGATTGTAATCAATGTCACTGATCTCATCTCCACTGGAGATCTGCCCTCCACAGCTTCCAACCTCATAGTCTCCCAACCATGGACAGCCCGCTTCTACCTCCTTCCCAAAATCCTCAAACAGGACTATTCCAGTAGACCGATTGTGTCACCCTGTTCCTGCCCCACAGAACTAATTTCTTCCTATCTTGACTCCATTCTCTCTCTCATTGTCCAGTCTCTTCCTACCTACATCCGCGATTCCTCTAGTGCCCTACGTTATATCAACAGTTTCCAGTTCCCTGGCCCTAACCGCCTCCTATTCACCATGGATGTCCAATCCCTCTACATCTCCATCCCCCACCAGGATAGTCTGAGGGCTCTCTGCTTCTTCCTTGAACAGAAGCCCGAACAATCCCCATCCACCATCACTCTCCTTCGTCTGGCTGAACCAGTTCTCTCACTGAATGATTTCTCTTTTAACTTGCCTCACTTCCTCCAAATAAACAGTGTGGCTATGGGTATCCACATGAGCCCCAGTAATGCCTGTCTCTTTATGGGGTATGTGGAACATTCCTTGTTCCAATCCTACTTAGGACCCCCACAACAACTCTTTTCTTGGTACATCGATGACTGTTTCGGTGCCACTTCATGCTCTTGTCTGGACCTGGAAAAATTTATCAATTTTGCTTCCGATTTCCACCCCTCTATCACCTTCATGTGGTCCATCTCTGACACTTCCCTCCCCTTCCTTGACCTCTCTGTCTCCATTTCTGGTGATAGACTGTCCACCAATATTTATTACAAGCCCATCGACTCCCACAGCTATCTCAACTACAGCTCCTCACATCCTGCTTCCTGTAAGGACTCCTTCCCATTCTCTCAGTTCCTTCAACTCCGTCGTATCTGTTCCGATGATACCAATTTCCAAAATGGCGCTTCTGACATGTCTTCCTTCTTCCTTAACTGAGGTTTCCCGCCCACTGTGGTTTACAGGGCCCTCAACCATGTCCAACCCATCTCCCATGTCTCTGCCCTCACACCTTCCTCTCCCTCCCAGAATCATGATAGGGTCCCCCTTGGCCTCACTTTTCACCCCACTGGCCTCCGCATTCAAACGATCATCCTCCACCATTTCTGCCAACTCCAGCATGATGCCACCACCAAACACATCTTGCCCTCATCCCATCCTGGCAGCATTCCATAGGGACTGTTCCCTCCAGGACACACTGGTCCATCACTTCCAGCACCTCAGCCCCTTGTCACAGCACCTTCCCATGCAATTGCAGATGGTGCAACACCTGCCCCTTTACCTCCTCCCTCCTCACTATCCAAGGGCCCAAACACTCCTTTCAGGTGAAGCAGTGCTTCATTAGTATCTCCATCAATTTGGTCCCCTGCTGTAATGCTCTAGTGAAGCCCAATGCAAACTGGAGTTACAGCACCTCATCTTCCGATTAGACACTTTACAGCCTTCCAGACTTAATATTGAGTTCAATGCCTTCAGACCAAGAACTCTCTCCTCTATCTACACCCCTATTTTTAACCCCTTTTTTCAAAATTCATTTTTATTTTTTATCGGCTTATTTTTATTTTTGTTCATTTTTATTTTCATTCATTTATTCATTGTTTTATCTGCTTTTTATCCCCCCTTTTTTATTGCATTTTCGATCTCGGTTTTCGCCCCCATCCCATCCCCACAAGGGCCATCTGTTACTTGTTCATGTTGTTCTTTTCAAAGAGCTTACCCTTGTCCTGCTATTATCTCATTCTGCTTTCTTACCTTCATGCCACTATTAGCACTTTTTTTTCTTAGCCCTTACCACTACCATTATCACTCCCTTTGGCCTTTTGTTCATGACATCTTTGTCAATCTCTCCTTTTCCCTCACCTATCACTGGCCTTCTATCCAGCTTCACATGGTCCACACCTCCACCCCCCTTCAACAGCATAAATTTCATCACATTTCTACTTCTCTGTAGCTCTGAAGAAGAATCATACAGACTTGAAACGTCAGCTCTGTTTCTCTCTCCACAGATGCTGTCAGACCTGCTGAGTTTTTCCAGCATTTTTGTTTTCGTTATGGATTGTATCAATGTCGAGTCGTGTCATTTGGGTTTAAAAATGCCCCAGCTACATTCCAGAAACTTTTAAATGTAGCTGAAGTACATAACTATGTGGTTTATTTAGCCGATGTCGTAATATATATAACACATGGGAAGACCATGTAAAGCAATTGGAGGACCTGTTTAAGCAATTGCAGTTGGCTGGCTTAGTCATAAATCTGGCCAAAAGCGATTTTGCAAAAGCAAGGGTAACCTACCTTGGTCACATCGTAGGACAAGAGCAAGTGCTGCCAAGAACAGCAAAGGTGAATGCTCTAATAGAATTCCCCATTCCTAAAACTAAATGAGAAATCGAGATTTTTAGGAACGTGTGGGTTTTATCGGAAGTTCGTGCCTAACTTCAGCACAATAGCTATACCTCTCTCTGATTTGTTAAGAAAACAGGCAAAAGTGGTATGGTCAGCAGAATTCCAAGCAGCCTTTGAAAAGCTGAAGGCAATCTGAATAAATGAACCAGTGTTGGCTGTCCCTGACTTTACCAAAACTTTTAAAATGGAAATTGGTGCTAATGACTTGGGGGTAGGCGCAATCCTATTACAAGGTGATAAATTAGGGATAGAGAAGCTGGCGGGGTACTTTTCCAAGAAACTAAATCAAAATCAGAGGAAGTACTCTATAGTAGAAAAAGGAATTCTAGCATTGTTGTTGTCTCTTCAACATGTTGAGGTTTATGTCCGACACAATAACAAAGAAACACTAATCTACACTGACCATAATCCAATGGTGTTCATTAAAAAGTTTAAAACTTGAAATGTGAGACTGTTTAGATGGAGTCTATTGTTTCAACCATTCAATGTAAAGATTCTTCACATTGCCGGCAAAGATAATGTGATCGCGGATGCATTGTCCCAGGTGTAAAATACTGAATAAGTTAAATGGGTAAGAAATGCTGAAGATTGTATGGGGGAGGGGGTGGGGGGAGGAGGATGAATGGAAGTCTCATGTTTTGTTGTCCACATGTCACATACCTTATGATGAAACGCATTTTTGAAACGGCGTTTCATCTCTTTTAAGGGAGAGGCAAATAAAGAACATATCTTTTTAATTCTATTGCACTGTGGATTAAAATTACAATGGCTGCAGTTTGAAAGACATGTCTACTGGAACAGTGTGAGGGATATACACAATGTTGCTGTCCTGGAACAGTGTGTGCCATGAAATTCAGGATGGTGCCGATGAGGAGTCTGGTCTAACAGGAACTGCCTGGCAACAACAGTTTAATTGGCTCCTGACCAGGTGACCTGTATGAGAGCAGTGTAGCAGAGAAAAGCTCCTAGCCTGAAAAGAGAGACCTAAAACCTCTTTCTCCTGTGTGTGTAAGATTCCAGTAATTCCACAATAATAGCTAGCTGTTTTTTCCCCTCATATCTTTATAACCTACACTCTCTCTCTGGAAAAACCCTTGTCAAGAGGAAAAGGGGAAAATCACCGTTAGAGACATTGAAAAGCAAGTGCTCAACCAGTGAATTAAAGACTGAAAGTACTGGGAAGATCACCTCATGTCATCAACAAAGAACTGAAAGGAATTTGGAAGACATTGATCAAAATCAACTCATTGAATTCTGTATTCCGGAATTGGTGCTATTGAACTGTTTTATCCCACCCTTAAAATCCATGTTTTTGTGTGCCTTATGTGTGTGTGTACAGGGATTTAAGGGGTAGAGTTTAGGTTATAGATTTAGAAATTAGCAGTTCATATTTCTTTCTTTTGCCACTGGTTAAAGACAATTTGTTCAACAAACAGTTATTTACTTACTAAGTTTACAAACCTGGTGCCCGTATTGTTAACCTAAATTAAACAATTAGGTGGTTTGATCAAACTTTTCACATTTGTCGTGGCTCGGGCAGCAGTGGGGCTTGATATTGCAGTGCACTATCCCCAGTGAGTTGTGACAGCACATACTCCAGAGCCACCCCATCTATGTCGATAGTGCGGGGGATGCTCAACTGGGCCATGGAAGGTTGGTGAAGGACCTTCGTCTTGGTGATGTTTAAGGACAGGCCAAGCCTCTTATACCAGGTGTTAAAGAGGTCAAGTGTCCTTTGGCCCAAATAAACCAATAAAACTGATAACTCCTGATATAACATCTACTAGTTATGGGTTCAATCCATGTTGAAGTTACCTTGATAGGGTATCCTTTTTATAGATTACTTATTTTATGTCTTCCAACTATTTCTACTAATTATAAATTCCTCTCCCACAGCCAGCTTCTCATGACAATTGACAGTATTTGGTCTCAAGCCTCAAACTCTAAGCAGATTTTTGAAGAGCAAGATTTACGTGGAGTGAAGGAGGTTAGCAATTTAGGGAACTTGGTAAGTACTCAGCTGAAAACTTAAAATAACAGAAAAATATTGAGAAAAACCCAATGAGACGTTTATTATTTTTAACTGTACTGTTTTGAGCAAAATATAGCAAAGCTGACCTGTTATCAAATCATGATTCATGATTCAGTTAGTTTTCTGGTTTTGCTCCTTCACTCGTAGGGGCTGTCCTGCAGAATCAGCTATTATGGTTAAACATTTATGAATTGAATGAAGTTTTGTCGCACCTGTGATAGTTACTACGGCGATAATGGGATTCCTGCTATACTATCCATTGATTTTTGTCTATCACCCATATTTAAATTTTAAATAATCTGAAACTGTGCTCAAGGCCAATCTGATTGATTTTAGAGCTGACCTCAAAATGGGTGGCCAGCATTCTGTTCCATAGATAATAATAATAATAATAAATAATATAGTATATGGGAGGGTGTGTATACATGTCGGGAGGGTGTTGGTTCCAGATTGGTATTTCTTAAAGAAGTCTCCGCAGTCTTCTGTAGGTTAACTGTAAGCCTTTATTAACTATTTACACATGTAAAGGGTACAAGGGTCTATGGTCCATGTGTATATATATGTACTTGCAGCTCTAAGGAAGTCATACGGACTCGAAACATTAACTCTGTTTCTCTCTCCACAGATGCTGCCAGTCCTGCTGAGTTTTTCCAGCATTTTCAGTTTTTATTACGGATTTCCAGCATCCGCAGTATTTTGCTTTTATTCTGTCCCATAGAGATGGAAGCCTTATTAAAATATAAATAGGTTCCTTTGCCAGTTGTAGGACCAGAGCACAGATACTCCACCAGTGTTACTGGACAGAAGGCCATCAACCTGAAATATTAATGCTCTTCCTCTCTCCACAGCTGCTGCCAGGCCTGCTGAGTATTTCTAGCATTTTCTGTTTTTATTTTCGATTCCCAACATCTGCACTATTTTGCTTCTGTACACAGTAAATTGGACAAGTCTATTAATGGGTAAAATGGCAGAAGATCAACAGGAGATGTACAAAAAAAGAGTTTAATGTGACACAGAACCAGTTTGTACTCTGTAGGGGGAAGAGTTCTACTTCCAAAATAAAAACTGGCATAGATTATTAAAAATATCAAATCTAAAAGAAAACGCATACAAAAATGCAAAAAATAGCTCTGAACCTACAAATGTGAACAATGCAAAGAACAACAAAGGGTGTCAAAATCACTGGTAAGAGCAACGAAAAGGAATTATGAAATGGAAATTGCAAAGGATATCACAATCAAATAAAATTATTTTACAATTATATTAGGAAAAGGAAGGTGGTATTATGGCGGGGAGGTTAAAGGAGGCAGCTGCAGAGTGAAGAGCCAGTCATGGCCACCCAAGAAAACTACCTTGGAGCCATAAAAGTGCAAAGTGCGAACTTGATCATTGACAGATGCCTTTGATGCTGTGCAGATATCAGCCAGAGTGGGTAGTCAGTGGTCAGGCAGTGTCTAGAGGTGTTAATTGCCCTCCTGGCATCACAAGGGCAGAAGGACAGGTGACAAGTCTGTCAAGGACAACTGAACAACCAGCTGAGCGCAAGCTGGCAATGGGTCAAGAATTTCAGGTTTGTGCCCAGTGGTGATATGGCACAACATCCTAGCAGAGCCCTAGGCATCAGATGGGCAGGGGACAGGAAGTATATGGAAGCCATACCACACAGGATGTGGATGTCACTGGCTAAGCCAGCATTTATTGTCCATCCCTAATTGCCCTTGAGAAGATGGTGGTGAGCCTGGTGACTGCTGCAGTCTATATGGTGTAGGTACACGAACAACACTGTGGTCCATCCAGCTTCATTGCTTTTTGACTTTTCTGTCGTGGTTTAATGCAACTGAAAGGCTTGCTAGGCTATTTAACAGTGAACCACATTGCTGTGGGTCTGGAATCACATGTAGGCCAGACCAGGTAAGAACGGCAGATTTCCTTCCCTAAATGAAGGACGTTAGTGATGGGGTTTTACAACAATTGACAATGTTTTCATGGTCACTATTACTGAGACTAGCTTTTAATTCCAGATTTATTTATTGAATTTAAATTCCACGAGCTGCTGTGGTGGGATTTGAATCCATGTCCCCATAGCATGAGCTTGAGTCTCTAGATTGCTAGACAAGTGACATTGCCTCTATGCCACTGCTAAAGAGGAGCTATCTGGTGATGACTACTGACACAGGAGACCACGACTCTCCAGGCAGATGGTCACAGATATTTGTGCATGAGCACCCTGCACTGCCAGTAGCCATCAAAGTCACTGTGGCTTTGAACTTCTTTGCTTCTGGCTCATTCCAAGCTCCAGGCCTCAGTGGGATCTTACGTATTACAGCACTAAATCACTGCAGGTCACTGATGCTGTTTGTCAGAACTGGGCAATACATTTCATTTAACAATAGATGAGGCCTCGTAGGGACTGAGAGCAGTGGGTTTTGCTGCCATTGTTGGTTTTCCCCCAGGTGCATCTCACTGATTGCACTCATGGCCATCAAGGCTCCCAATGACAGGACAGTGAGATTCATGAATAGAAAGGACTTTCACTCCCGCAATGTTCAGTTGGTCTGTGGCCACAACAAGTGTTTCCTCCATGTGTGTGTTTGCTTTCCTGGCAGCTGAATAATTCCTTCATCCGTTGGTAGTCGACATTGCCTCAGATCTTCACTCCATCCCCCAAAGTGCATGGATGGATCCGAGGGCACAAGGAATCTCTCTTGAAGAGAAGGCTACTAGACCTGGGACAGAGAAACAGAGGTGATATAACCAAAGCCATCTGATTAGCTGGACATCAGACTTTGCAAGATGCGATTCTGGAGCGTGGACATGTTGGGTGGCACCTCCCTGAAAGGGTCTCTCTCATTGTGGTGGTCTGCAGCATGCCCCATAACATGGCCCTTCTCATCCTCCAGACTCTCATCCTCCTCCATGACAACCTCAGTCCTTGATGGGTGCATTGAATGTCTGGAGGATGACCAGGGCTGGAGCGCAACTGGCATCTAGTCCAAATGCCACCAGTGCCACTGACTGGTCCAGACTACACAGTGTTGCACGCATCCTGTGAATATCAGTATGCATTTCCTGTATGCACTCCAAATGCTGTTCGCCACGAGACTGGCCACTCTCTCTAAGAAAGAGCTCATGCGTTCATAGCCCTGAGCTATTGTGGCACACATGAGCTGGATAGGCATCTCCATCCTCTGCACGGCATCAAGAACTCTGTGTGCACCGACGTGAGAGTATATGCATTGGTGGAAGGTACGCTTTTCAGATATGACGGTGCTTCTTCAGTGATGTTGCCTTGGGGCTAGAAAAAGAGAGGGAGGGGGTGTCCTTTTCTGGCCTGTGGGAGACAGAAGAAAAAATCATAATAGTTAGCCTAGGAGAGCAGAAGCTGCTGCAATGCTAAGGCTACCCAATCTGATTCAACTTTCGGCATACTATCAAGACACTGCACTGCGCCCGGGATGCACCCCATAAGTGCTTTGTCTTCTGTAATCACCATGGCCACCATGAATTTTCATTTTGCCAGATCCAACTTCCTTAACATCCAGGATTCTGGCTATCTCCATCACTCAGTCTTCCATTGGTGAGATCTTCTGGAAGTATGGCACCCAAGAAGTCAATGTGATGTATCTAGTGTGTGGGTGAAGAGAGCATGCTTTCTGCTTTTGTGCGCTAGTTTGCTTCTCATTTTTGGCTCACACTGCTGGTTAGCAGCAATGTGAGAAAGAGAGCCAAATGTGCAAGTCTCTCCCTGTCAGTATACAGTTTCTCCACTGACAACACACGGAAACTCATGGCCACAGGCTAATGCTTCAGAGGAACTCGGAGGAGGTTTGGCCCCCAGACATGCAGTGAGCAGTCCCACCAGCATGTTCTGGCACTCATGAATCAAACTCCCAGCTATGGGGCTAATAGCTCCACTGATTTGAGGATACCTCAGGAGAGTTGAATGCTAAGAGAATAAACTCTAACAAAAAATCTGGAAAACACCCAAAGGCAGATTGATATCCAAATATGCATCTTTCTGGCAGCTCCTGAAATCAAGTCGGTGCCAAATGTACTGCTTTGCATTCCTTTGGAGTTAACCGGGGAGGTTGAGAGGGGAACCCTGATGTTCGGGCAGTACAGAGTCTCCATAAATTTTGCCAAGACTTGTGCCCTGGAGCAGACACTCCTGTTTCACTGTAGAGTGTTAACACAACAGGAGTTAAGCCCAAGTCGATTAGCATGGAGAACGGGTGCTACGGGCAGTCTCCAATGGTGCGAGGGACCATCATGTCCCAATGGTCAGACCCACCTATCACAAGTTAGGCAGCTCCCGACTAGTTAGGTGCTAACCCACCATGGTCCATCTGCTTCAATGGGTACTTGGAGCTCAGAGTCTCCAATTTGATTGGCAAGCTAGAATGTCAAGTCCATGTGCACGGGATTGACAGATGAATTGCAGCATGTTGATAACGTGAACGATTGCTGTGATCGACATGGAACTCGATAGGCTGAACACTGACATAGCTTCCTTACAAAAAAACCAGGCTAACCGAAAACAGATCATGGAAAGAAAAGAATTACGCTTTCATCTGGCAGGGGAAGAATTCAGGGAAAACACACTGACGAATGTGTCGGCTTCGCTGTAAGGTATTCGCTACTCTCGATGCTAGAACACCCAAACATGGTTTAGAACACATCTGCCTCTCAACTCAAACAGGGCTAGTTAAGCCCCAAAACTGCTTTACAGAGAAGAAAAGCCAATTCAATGAGGAGCTTCAGACTGCTATCAGCAGGGTCCCTGAGTTAGAACACCTTTACCTACTGAAGGATCAACACAAGAGTGAGCATAGACCATGAGAACTGGCTCTCCTGCTTTTGACATCATGGCCTGGGAAAGATAAATGACAACAGACACTACTTGAGCTTTACTGCTACCATGAACTTTGGGTGACTAACACCTTCTTTCAGAACAAACCATCACTCAAGGTGTCTTGCAGAGAGCCAAGATCAGGCATCGACACCAGGTGGATCTGACCATCACCAAATGTGACTCTCTGTGCAGCATTCTCCACACACGCTACCACAGTATTGACTGTGATACTGATCACCTCCTGCTGTGCACCAGGGTGAGATGCAATCCTTGAAGTTTTTTCATTGAAAGCACAAATGTCGTCCTCATATTAACGTCAGCCAAACTGCCTACCCAGATGAAAACCAACAGTTCCTTGACTCGATTGAACATCGGCATTCCCACACAAAGGACAGAAACCAAATGGAATATACTTCGAGACACCACCTTTCAACATATTATAAGCAAGAGTGGAAAAATGCTGACCGGTTCGAGGCTAACATCACTGTGATGGAACCTGTCATTGAAGCCAAGCAGTCTGCTATCTTTGATGACAAGAGAGATCTGAGCAAGAAGTTCCTGAATGCACTAAGAGCTGCTTGAAGTAACATCCAACAGACTTCAAGGGAATTCTGCCAGAATATCCAGATGTCCTTCGACACAGGGAATAGCAGGAGCATGTTTAAAAGGATCAACAAGGGAAATGGGTCCATCAGCAAAAAAAAACTACTCCATTGAAAACAAAGGCAGGAGTGGTGATCACCAACTGCAATAAACAGAGTGTATTCATTGATGGGTGGAACTCTACCTTGAAATGTAGAAAATAGGAGCAGGAGTAGGCCGTTTGGCCCTTCGAGCCTCATGACTACTCCGCCATTCATTATGATCATGGCTGATCATCCAACTCAATAGCCTGCTTCTGCTTTCTCCCCATATCCTTTGATCCCTTTCGCCCCAAGAGCTATATCTAACTCCTTCTTGAAAACATACATAGCCTCAACTACTTTCTGCGGTAGCGAATTCCACAGGCTCACCACTCTCTGGGTGAAGAAATTTCTCCTCATCTCAGTCCTAAATCCTCCTAAGTCCTAAGCCCCCTATCCTCAGACTGTGACCCCTGGTTCTGGACTCCCCCACCATGAGGAACATCCTTCCTGCATCTACCCTGTCTAGTCCTGTTAGAATTTTATAGGTTTCTATGAGATCCCACCTCATTCTTCTGAACTCCAACGAATATAATCCTAACCGACTCAATCTCTCCTCATATGCCAGTCCCACCATCCCAGGAATCAGTCTGGTAAACCTTCGCTGCACTCCCTTTATAGCAAGTACATCCTTCCTCAGATAAGGAGACCAAAACTGCACACAATATTCCAAGTGTGGTCTCACCAAGGCCCTGTATAATTGCAGCAAGACATCCCTGCTCCTGTACTCAAATCCTCTCACTATGAAGGCCAACATACCATTTGCCTTCTTTACCGCCTGCTGCACCTGTATGCTTACCTTCAACGACTGGTGTATGAGGACACCCAGGTCTCGTTGCACATTCCCCTCTCTTAATTTATAGCCATTCAGATAATAATCCCTGCCTTCCTGTTTTTGCCACCAAAGTGGATAACCTCACATTTATCCACATTATATTGCATCTGCTATGCATTTTCCCACTCACTCAGCTTGTCTAAATCACACTGAAGCATCTCTGCATCCTCCTCACAGCTCACCCTCCCATCCAGCTTTGTGTCATCTGCAAATTTGGAGATATTACATTTATCTCCCTCATCTAAATCATTAATATATATTGTGAATAGCTGGGGTCCCAGCACCGATCCCTGTGGTACCCCGCTAGTCACTGCCTGCCATTCGGAAAAAGACCCGTTTATTCCTACGCTTTGTTTCCTGTCTGCCAACCAGTTTTCTATCCATCTCAATACACAACCCCCAATCCCATACACTTTAATTTTACACACTAATCTCTTATGTGGGACTTTGTCAAAAGCCTTCTGAAAGTCCAAATAAACCACATCCACTGGCTCCCCCTCATCAACTCTACTAGTTACATTCTTGAAAAATTCCAGTAGATTTGTCAAGCATGATTTCCCTTTCATAAATCCATGCTGACTCTGTCCGATTCTGCCACTGTTTTCCAAGTGCTAGCTATTAAATCTTTTATAATGGAGTCTCGAATTTTCCCCACTACCGATGTCAGGCTGACTGGTCTATAATTCCCTGTTTTCTCTCTACCTCCCTTTTTAAATAGTTGAGTTGTATTCTGGTGAGAACACTGTCACTGAGGGTGCTCTAGACGCCATAGAATGCCTAACTAGCTATCAAACCAACAGTGGGGGAACTTAGCAAAGCTATTGACTGGCTTGCCATGGGCAAAGCTCCAGAGGCTGATGCTATACTGCCTGAACTCATCAAGCACGGGAAACTGTTCACTGCATGAGCGTCTTTGTCTCTGCTGGAGGGAGGAGGTAGTGCCCAGGTTATGCAAAGATTGTGACCCTGTACAAGAGGAAGGGTGACCTCAGCAATATCTGAGGTATCTCCCTGCTGAGTATCATGGAAAAGGTGTTTGCCTGTGTTGCCCTGGTCATTCTGCAGGTCCTGGCTGAACACATCTACCCTGAATCCTAGTGTGATTTCAGAACGGCAAGATCCACAATTGACATGAGCTTCTCAGTCCAACAGGTGCAAGAGAACAAAGGAGACCACGATATATTGCCTTCATCGATCTTACCAAGGCATTCGGACATGTGAGCTGAGACGGTCCATGTACGGCGTTGGAGAAATTTGCTGCCCACTGAGGCTGCTCGATGTGATCTCCTCTCTCCATAACCACATGATGAGAAAGGTTAGCTTCGATGGGGCAACATCAAAACCCTTTGAGATCCGCAGTGGGGTCAAACAGGATTGTGTTCTGGCACTGACACCATTCGGCATATTCTCTTTCCTGCTGTCATGTGCTTTCAGGTCATTTACAGAGGTCATCTACTTAGATACCAGAACTGACAAAGCTGTTCAGCCTTGCTCGTCTGACATCCAAGACAAAGGTGCGTGAAGTCCTCAACAGAGAGTTGCTCTGCTCTGATGATGCCACATGCCCAAGTGCCTTGGTGAGATCGATGAAGGCTATATATAGTGGGCAAACATCTTTCCCATGATGCTCAGCAGGGAGATACCTCAGATGGTGCTGAGGTCACCCTTGTTTTTCTACAGGATCACAATCTTTGCATAACCAAGGCACTACCCCCTCCCTCCAGCAGAGACAAAGATGTTCATGCAGTGGACAGATTCCTGTGCTTAATGGCAAATGGACAAATTCTCTCACACTTTTAAAGAGCTTGGTTTGATCAGCCTCACCATGAAGATAAATGCCATGGTCCAGGATGTTGCCATACCACCACTGATAATGTGCCCCTGGAAGTTGTTGATAGCTTCACATATCTAAGCTCCACAATCTACCGCAATCTATCACTTGATGCTGAAATTAACACGCACATTGCAAAAGCTGCAGTTGGTATGTCCAAGCTGAGTGAGAGTGTGCGGAACAACAGCAACCTGACAGAGCACCGAAATACGAGTCTAACAATCCTGCACTCTCAGCTCGCTCCTCTTGAGCGGTGAGACCTGGCCAACAAATGCTAGGCAGGAGAAAAGGCTGAACAGTTTCCACCTTTGCTGACTCTGATGTATCCGCAGCATCTCTTGGCAGGACCAGGTCACCAACTCAAAGGTCCTGGAGTATGTTAATTCCATCAGCATACTCTCATTGCTAAGCCAACGATATCTATGCTGGCTCGGCCATCTTCTTCGGATGAATGATAAAAGTATACCCAAAGCCTTTTGTACGGTGAACTGGCCACTCGGTTACAATTTCTGGGTGTGCATACCTCTGCTACAAGGATACCTGCAAGTGAGATATGAAAATGGCAGACATTAACACTGACAACTGGGAGACAGTCACTGACGTCTATATCTGGAGGTTGGCTGCTTGGAAGGGTATTGGAAGAGGTGAGCAGAAATGTTATAGCTACAATCCCCTATCTCTGGAACCATTCTGGTAGATCTCCTCTGCACCCTTTCAAGGACCCTCACATCCTTCCTAAAGTGTAATGATCAGAACTGGGTGCAAGACTATCCACTCACAATCTTCTTAAAGAGCATAGTAACTTGAGTAATTTTCTAATGTAAAGGGACAGTTCCCGAATCAAGAGAACTTGAGAGGATTATGGTTCGAACATCTGCAATCAGCTACTTCCTTTAATGGAAACCATTTGGTCCTTGATAATTATCACTCTTTAGTGCCATTATTTTCTTCATTACTGCTTATGTTCATCTTGTTGAGTCCCTGTCCCTGATTCAATGTTAGTTTCCTTGGGATGTCTGACATCCTGACCTCCTCCTGTACTGTAAATACTGGTACTAAGTTATTGTTCAACATGTATACCATTTCCATATTTTCATTGGCAATACCATTGTTCTTAGTTGTCATTGGTCCTCTGCTGCAAACACCACATGTCATTTCTGCGCCCCATGAAAATCTCAACACTCCCATTAATGAACTCGAAATGAACTCTTCAAGCACTCTAATTGGCCTTAATTGGGGATTGGGCAAGATCTTGGTCCCGCCCTCTCCCACCCTGGTGAACATGGCCTGTACCAAGAATGGTATCAGGAAACTGGCCCACCAGTTGCATTGGTATTTTCAGGGGAAATACAGTCAGAAATTGGTGATGTATCCATGGAAATGGACAGTCTCGGAGATACGATGTGCAGTTTGAAGTTCAGCTTCGGATCAGGCAGGACACCTGCTGCGTGCCATTGGGTAAACCAATGTAAACTAAGGTAAACTAAGGGAGTAGAATTTAGCATTCAGTTTGATAGTGAGAAACTTGGGTCAGAAACAACTGTGCTAAACTTAAATAAGGGTAATAACAATGGAATGAAGGCAGAGTGGCTGGAGTGGACTGGGAAAGGAGTTTAGCAGAAAAGACGGTTGATGAACAATGGCAGACGTTTAAGAAAATAGTTCATGACTCACAACAAAGATATATCCCAGTGAGGAAGAAGAATTCAAGGAAGGGGATAAACCAACCATGGTTAACCAAGAAGTTAAGGACAGTATCAAATTGAAAGAAAAAACATACAATATGGCAAAGGTTAGTAGTAAGCCAGAGGATTGGGAAAGTTTTAAAAACCAAAAAAAAACCGAAAAAATAAAGAGGGAGAAAATAAACTTTGAGGGTAAACCAGCAAGTAATATAAAAACAGACAGTAAGAGCTTCTTCAAATATATAAAAAAGGAAGAGGGAGGCCAAAGTGAACATAGGCCCCTTAGAGAATGAGGCTGGGGAAATAATAATGGGGAACCAGGAAATGACAGAGGAGTTGAATAAATACTTTGCTTCAGTCTTCACGGTAGAAAATACTAATAACAATCCAAAAATACTAAATTATCAAGGGGCAAAAGGTGCAGGGGAGGAAATAAATACAATAACTATCACGAGAGAAAAAGTACTAGGGAAACTAATGGGGCTAAAGGCCGATAAGTTCCCTGGACCTGATGGGTTGCATCCTAGGATATTAAAAGAAGTAGCTACAGAGATAGTGAATGCACTGGTAGTAATCTTCCAGGAATCCTTAGATGCTGGAAAAGTCCCAGAGGATTGGAGAACAGCCAATGTAACACCCTTATTGAAAAAGGGAGGGAGACAAAAAACAGATAAGGCCAGTTGGCTTAACATCTGTCATTGGGAAAATGTTGGAGTCTATTATAAAGGTTGTAACAGCAGAACATTTAGAAATACATAATCTAATCAAGCAGGTTCAGCATGGCTTCATGAAGGGGAAATCGTGCCTAACAAATTTATTAGAATTCTTTGAGGAGGTACCAAGCAGGATAAATAAAGGGGAACCAGTAGATGTAATATATTTAGATTTCCAAAAGGCATTCGATAAAGTAGCGCACATAAAACTACTTAATAAGATAACAGCCCATGGTGTTGGGGGTAGTATATTACCATGGATAGAGGATTGGCTAACTAATAGAAGACAGAGAGTTTGGATGAGGGGGCATTTTCGGGATGGCAACCTGTAACTAGTAGAGTGCCACAGGAATCAGTGCTGGAGCCTCAATTATTTACAATATATATTAATGACTTACATGAGGGAAGTGAATGTACTATCGCCAAGTTGGTGGATGATACAAAAATAGGTGGGAAGGCAAGTAGGGAAGATTACACAAGGAGTCTACAGAGGGATAGAGAGAGGTTAAGTGAGTGGGCAAAAACTTGGCAGATGAATAGAGAGTGGGAAAATGTGAGGTTATGCACTTTGGCAGGAAGAATAGAGGAGAAACACTGCAGAAGGCTGCAGCACAAAGGGATTTGGGAGTCCTTGTGCATGAATCCCAAAAAGCTAACATACAAGTTTGACAGGTAATAGGGAAGGCAAATGGAATGTTAGCCTTTATTTCAAAGGGAATGGAGTATAAAAATAGGGAAGTCTTGTTAAAACTATACAAGGCACTTGTTAGACCACACCTAGAATACTGTGAACAACTTTGGTCCCCTTATCTAAGGAAAGATATACTGGCATTGGAGGCAGTCCAGAGAAGGTTCACTAGGTTGATCCTGGGTATGGAGGAATTTTCTAATGAGGAGAGGCTGAGTAGGTTGGACTTGTACATATTGGAGTTTAGAAGAACAAGTGGCGACCTTATTGAAAGATATAAGAATCTTAGGGGGCTTGACAGGGTAGATGCTGAGAGGTTGTATCCCCTTGTGGGAGAGTCTAGGACCAGAGGGCATAATCTCAGAGCAGCGATGAGGAGGAATTTCTTTTCTCAGAGGGTAGTCAATCTGTGGAATTCTTTACCACAGAGGGCTGTAGAGGTTAGGTCGTTAAGTATATTCAAGGCTGAGATAGACAAATTTTTAATCAGTAAGGGAATCAAGGGTTATGGGTAAAAGACAGGAAAGTGGAGTTGAGGATTATCAGATCAGCCATTGAATGACAGAGCAGACTCAATGGGCCAAATGGCCTAGTTCTGCTCTTATGGAGTTGCAAGAGATAGAGAGATAGTTGGTTGCTAAGGTGTAGAGTTACAGGTGGGAATTAGAATGTTTAGTGGGAACCAAACATAATGGTTTCAGCCTTGGAAATTCATGCTGATCCAACATTTCATATTAACTGAGCAGTTGAGCAGCAGAGTGGTGGGGGAGCAGTAAACCTGGGAGTCTTTAGTATACTTTGAAAACAGGATTGTTTTCATGCTTCCTGCATCTCAATTAAAGTGTGCTGCCTACGTATGTTTTGACAGATGCGGATCACAAATTACGAAGATGCTTTATGTGATTATAAAACAGACAACTTACTGCAGGCTCTGCATCAGGAAAGCAGAACTGGGTACATCTTCACACACTTTTGCGAACAAACAGGAAATCTGGTAAACAAGACATGTCTTGTATTTGTGGCTTTATTCTTTGATTAGTTTGAGAACAAAATTGTAATGTGACTTCTGTAGTATAAAGTATAAACAGGCAAGACATACTAATGTATGATGTAGTTGATGATGTACCACTGACATGAGTCATGCAGGTGTTCGAGAGCGAGGTACTGGAATCATGCCTAAAAGCTGTATGCCTACTCTGGAACGTATTTATATCTAGTACCAATAAAGAAGTGTGTAGCAGATATCAGAGTATATCTACAGTCTGTCCAAAAACCAAGTCCCATGCCTAGAGTCCAAGACAGAAGGACCCCAATCTCAGAACAACTCCCATTTGGAAATGAAGATAACTACCACTTCCCAGCTGGTAAAGTTGCAGGACTTGACTGTGTAAATCGAGGGCACATCAGTGCTATTCATCATCTACTCTACAGTGTCGTCATTCAGCCACCATTCAATTAGATCACCCATGATCATGGGTGATTTGTATCTCAACACTGCCTTTGACGCTTGTGACGAACCCAAAAAGGAAAAGAAAGTAACTTACCTTACCTTGAATTGGAGATCGGGTCTCGGAGTTTGGAAACTACAGTTCCCAGTGGGCCCCGCGGGTCTCTGCACATGCGCCGGCTGTACAGTGTCCGCACACGTACATTTCGTTTCTTCGACCTTCAGGTTCTGCGCATGTGCCGGCCGGGAAATAGCCGCACATGCACAGGTGGTGCATGTTCCGGGCCGGTTAACGGCCCGGCGCTCATGCGCAGTTCGTTTTTTTTTTAACCAGATGTAATTTGTTCCTCCGTAGAAGGGAAAGTGTGAGAAGGTCAGGTGACCTTCTGCATTTCCACAGAGGAGTGCCATTCTGCAAAAAGTACCGGCAGGAGCCGGTGAACTTTGCTAAAAGTTACTTAAATTAAAGTGATAGTTATTAATTAAAATACAGACACTAAGATCAAAATGCAGCTAAACAAAAAGCAATACTTCAAGATGAGATTTCAAATCAGCCTCTGTGAGATACCATTGTGAGCCCATTGCTTGAATTTCTTTCTCAAGTGAAGGGGTTGAAACTTGAGGTTCGACTTAACAGCTGCGATGGCTTCTGAAGCTGAGGAGTTGAAGTTTCCTTTCACAGGTGGACTTGAAAGGTAGAGCAGATAGTGGGAGAGAGTGTACACCTTTCCTTACTGTAAACTACAGACACCAGTACTGTCTGGTTTCTCAGCAGCGTAGGGATTTTTTTTTCTGGATGCCTTACCCTGTAACTCCCGCTGGTCGGGGAACCCAGTTCTTACATATGGTTCATGGCTTTTCCAGCTGAGAGCTGTACGCTGTTATCGTCCCTTGCATTGCCATACGAAGGTGGCTTCTTACAACCTCATTTATATAGTCCAAAAACACAAAATGGCTGCTGTCAGAAACAGTCAAATCATGCTTCCATATTAGGCATTGGGTTAGCCCTGATCTCAGACTCAGATATTTAAAGCATAGAAGGAGGCCATTGGGCCCATCATCTCCGTGTCGAACAACAAAGATCTGACTACACTAATCCCATTTTCCAGTGCTTGGCCCATAGCTCTGGAGGCTATGGCAACACAAGTGAATATCTAAATACTTATTAAATGTTATGAGAGTTTCTGACTCAACCACCCTTTCAGGCAGTGAGTTCCAGACTCCTACCACCCTCTCCTCAACTCCCTCTTAGCCTTCTACCTCTTACCTTAAATCTATGCCCCTGGTTATTGACCCCTCTACTAATGGAAAAAGTGCCTTCCTATCCATCTTACCTATGCTCCTCATAACCCTATACACCTCTATCAGGACCCCTCTCAATCTTCACTTCTGAATCCCAGCCTATCCAATTTTCCTCATAGCTCAGACCCTCCAGCCCAGGCAACATCTTGGTAAACCTCCCCTGCACCCCCTCCAGTGCAATCACATCCTTCCTAAAATGTGGTGACCAGAACTACATGCAGTACTCCAGTTGTTGCCTAACCAGTGTTTTATACAGTTCCAGCATAACCTCCCTGTTCTTGTGCTCTACACCTCAGCTAATAAAGGCAAGGATCCCATATGCCTTCTTAACCACCTTATCTACCTGCCCTGCTACCTTCAGAGTTCTGTGGGTATGCACACCAAGGTCCCTCTGATCTTCAGTAGTCTCCAGGGTCCGACCATTCATAGTGTCATTCTTTGCCTTGTTAGTCCTCCCCAAGTGTATTACCTCAAACTTTTCCGGTTGAATAACATTTGCCACTGCTCTGCCTACCTGACCAGTCCATTGATATCCCCCTGCAGTTTATGGCTATCCTTCTCACTATTTACCACCCTACCAATTTTTGTATCATCTGTGAACTTCTTGATCATATCCCTTACATTTAAGTGCAAATCATCTATGTACACCATAAATAACAAGGGCCCCAGCACTGAGCCCTGCAGAACCCCACTGGAAACAGACTTCCAGTCACAGAAACATCCCTCTACCATTACTCTCTGCTTCCTGCCTCTCAGCCAATTTTGCCTTTGCACTTTGCCTTGGATCCAATGGGCTCTTTCTTTCTTTCTTGACCAGTCTTCCATGAGGGACCTTACCAAAAGCCTTGTTAAAGCCCATGTCGATCACATCAAATGCACTACCCTCATCAATACTCCTGGTTACCTCTTCAAAAAAGTTGATCAAAATTGTCAAACACGACCTTCCCTTAACAAACCCATGCTGACTATGCCTGATGAATCCCTGTCTCTGCAAGTGTAGATATATTCTGTCGCTCAGAATTCTTTCTGATAATTTACCCACTACCGAGGTTAGACTGACCGACCTGTAATTTACTGGTCTATCACTTCCTCCCTTTTTTAACAATGGGACAACATTAGCAGTCCTCTGGCACCTCACCTGTGACCAGAGAGGATTTGAAAATTACTGCCAGAGCCCCTGCTATCTCTTCCCTTGTCTCCCTCAACAACCTGGTATAAATCTCATCCAGGTCTTCAGATTTATCCACTTTTAAGGCCGCTAAACCCGCTAGTAACTCCTCTCTCTCTTAATTTCCTCTATAATTTCACAGTCCTCCACCCTGATGTCCATACCTGCATCGTCCTTTTCCATAGTGAAGACCGATGCAAAGTGTTCATTGAAGACTGTACCCATGCTTTTTGGTTCTACACACAGATTACCTCTATGGTCCCTAATTGGCTCTACTCTTTCCCTAGTTATTCTCTTGCTCTTTATATATTTAGAAATCCCCTTTGGGTTTTCCTTTATTCTACCCACCAATGCTTTCTCATGCACTCTCTTAGCTTTCCTGATTTCCTTTTTAAGTTCCCCCCTGCACTTATTATATTCCTCTAGGGAGTCTGCCATATTGAGCCCTCAGTATCTCCCATAAGCTTCTCTGTTTTTCTTAATCCTAACCTTTATGTCCCCGTCCCTCCTCTTCTATCCCCCTCTCTCTCTCGTCTGAATACCCTATAACCAGGAATGTTGAGCTGCCAATCCTGCCCTTTTAGCCAAGTCTCAGTCATAGCTATATCATACCCCCACGTGTTTATCTGTGCCCTCAGCTCATCTGTCATATTCTTCAGGCTCCTTGCATTAAAATATATTCCATTTAGCCTTGCTAAACTCACTTCTAGCCTATGTTTCCTCTGCCTTCCAGACTCACTTACTAGCATTTTAACTCCTAATTCCATCTCAGCTTCTCCCCAATTTGAACTACTTTTCAGGATCCCATCCCCTGCCAATTTAGTTTAAATCCACCCCAACTGCATTAGCAAACTTCCTTGTAAGGATAAAAGCAAAAAACTGCAGATGCTGGAAATCCAAAACAAAAATATCTGAAAAAACTCAAAAATGTATTTCCATCCATTGTTTTATCTCTACCTTTTAACCTATTTCGATCCCTTCACCCCACCCACCTTCACTAGGGCTATCTGTACTTTGCTCGTCCTACATTCTACCCTTAATGTCACCATTAGCTCATTTCTTAGCTAATATCACCACCTTCAACACCTCTTTGTCCTTTTGTCTACGACATCTTTTGGCAATCTCCACCTATCACTGGCCCTCTATCCAGCTCTACCTGTCCCACCCCCCCTTAAACCAGCTTATATTTCACCTCTATTCTATTTTTCCTTAGTTCTGATGAAGAGTCATTCAGACTTGAAACGTTAACTGTATTCCTCTCCGCAGATGTTGTCAGACCTGCTGAGTTTTTCCAGGTATTTTTGTTTTTTGTCCCTGTTCAGATGTTGGTCCCGTTCCTGTTCAGATGTAACCTGTCCAATTTGTACAGGTTTCACCTCCCCAAAAACGATCCCAATGCCCCAGGAATCTAAAGTCCTGCCTCCTGCACCATCTCTCCAGCCACGCATTCACCTGTTCTTTCTTTCTGTTCCTATACTCACTACTGCGTGGCCCTGGGAACAATCTGGCAATCTGGAGATTACTACCTTTAAAGTCCTGCTTTTCTATTTCCTCCCTAACTCCCTGAAGTCTGCTTGCAGGACCTAATTCTCTTTTTTCCTATGTCTTTGGTCCCAACATGGACCACAACCTCTGGCTATTCACCACCGCCCCCTTCAGAATGCCCTGCAGCCGTTCCGTGACATCCTTGACCCTGGCACCCAGGGGGCAACATAACATCCTGGAGTCATGTCTATGACCACAGAAGCACCTGTCTACTCCCCTCACTTATGAATCCCCTACCACTATTGCCTTTTTACACTTCTTCCTCCCCATCCTGAACAGCTGGACCACTCAGTGCCATTGCGTTGGCTCTGGTTGGCCTCCGCAAAGGAATCATCATGCTCACTGTTTTCCAAGGCCGGAAAATAGTTTGCGAGCGAGGGAGTGGTGGGGTGGATTCCCTCACTACTTGCCTGGTCCCCTTCCTCTGTCTGGTGGTCACCCATTCCCTCTCTGCTTGCACTTCCTTAAGCTGCAGGACCCCTGAAACATGCTATCCACAAACCTCTCAGCCTCTTGAATGCACCATAGTGCCCCCCAGCTGCCGCTCAAGCTGCAAAACCCAGAGCTGAAGTCGCTCCAGTCAGAGGCACTTCCTATACACATGATCATCCAGGAGCTTCTTGGATTTGCCACATAGCACAGAATATGCAAATCATGGGTCTGAGCTCCCCAGACATCTCAGAACTAAATAGAATATGGACCCTTGCTTTCATTTTTACCCTTACTCCTACTTGAGTGTAGACTAGATGCTAGATCCTTGAGGTAGACTAAATCACCTAGGTGCTGCTGACTGTCTGTCCCAGGGTCCTCCTCTCGCACTCTCCTTTGGGGGACAGAGTCCCACCATTATCTTTTTAGCTGAGGTAATTAACTTTTTAAATGTCTCAGTCATTAATGTGAACGGTTCCTATTCTTACAAGTTTGAGGATATAGGAAAGAGCTATTCACACTTCCATGGACGCCGTTTGTCAATGAGCTTCTGCTTACCCTTGTTGGAATGCGCATTGAATTTTCAATTGTCGTCATATGTTTGGATATGCCTACCTGCAGTCCACTTCTGGAAGCTTGACCACATTGCCATTGTAAAAGGTCAGCTGACTTTTGGTGGCCATCTTTAAGGCTTCTTGTGTCCATTTAAAATGAAGATTTCTTTTTACAAAAATCTATAATATCATAACTACACATTCATGACAGCATTGGGCTGCTGCTCTGGATCATATCCACCCCAGGGTGGATCCACAGTAAAATGGGAGAGGTGCAATGCTTGTCCATTGTTCATGTGCTTAATAGTTAACTGCTATTGGGAGCTGTTCCCTCAGACTGGAAAAATGTTAACATAGTTTCATTTTTTAAAAATGTGACAAGGCAGAAATGGGTAGCTATAGGTTTGTTATTTATTTGTTCAAGGGATGTGGATAGGCCAGCATTTATTGCCCATCTCTAATTGCACTTGAGAAGGTGGTAATGAGCTGCCTCCTTGAACCACTGTAGTCCATGTGGTGCAGGTCCACCCACAGTGCTGTTGGGGAGGGAGTTCCAGGATTTTGACCTAGCGACAGTGAAGGAACAGTGATACATTTCCAAGCCAGGATGGCGAGGGACTTGGAGGGGAACTTCCAGGTGGTGGTGTTCCCATTGTATCTGCTGCCCTTGTCCTTCTAGATGGCAGTGATCCTGGGTGTGGAAGGTGCTGTCTAAAGAGCCTTGGTGTGTTTCTGCAGTACATCTTGTAGATGGTACACACTGCTGCCACTGTGCATTGGTGGTGGAGGGAGTAAATGTTTGTTTACTTAGGGAAGATGCTATTGGTGTTATTGTATATTTTAGCAATATTGCAATTACTCTTCCAGTTGCTTGTCCTTTATGTAGCCCTATATATCCTATTTGGTGTGGAATCTTTGCTTTCAAAGTTTGTATTTTTTGAGGCATACCCTAACTGAAAACAGAAACTGAAAAGGGGAACCAAAAGGAGGAAACAGAGAAAGGAAACTGTCCCTCCCAGTTTCTCTGGAAACAGAAACTGAGATTGGAGACCAAAACTCCTGGGCTAAGTGAAACTGGGGTTGAGGCTACATAACGGGATACAGAGCCATTCAAGCTCAGTAATATGAATTGATAAGTCCAGTGTTGCAGCATACGGAGGCTGAAGAAGACAGGCCAGATCGAGAAGCTGAGAATAAGTTGCTGCAGCTGTTTCTGTTAATTGAAAATAACATTGGTGCATCTACACCATCCGGGCTGAGTTGAGCTTCTGCCAATGTGTCCCATTTTTGGTGAAGACCGTGCCCATGGAACTCGGGTTGGTTGTATGCTGCTGTTCACAGGGGAACAGATTAGCTCCAAAAAGAACTGAAATTCTTCATGAGGAAGACAGAATTTGGAAGCACTTTGCGACTGAGATTGATGAGCCAAGCTGAGTAGACTGTTGAGCCAATTTATAAGATCTGTCTTAGTTGTAGCTGCCATTTAATGTGCAATTTATAGCTTATAATCAACCGTAATTTTCCTTTTAATTCATGTTTAACTTGTACTGATTTTGGATGCTAGCATATAGGAGCATAGGAAATCGAAGCAGGAGTAGTTCATTCGGCTCCTCAAGCCTGCTCCGCCATTCAGTTGGATCGGGCTAATCTTCGACCTCAGTGCCGTTTTCCCACACTATCTCCATATTCCTGGATATCTTTAATACCTAGAAATCTATCTATCTCTGTCTTGAACATACTCAATGATTGAGTCTCTGCAGCCTTTTGAGGTAGAGAATTCCAAAGACTAATGAAGAAATTCTTAAGAACATAAGAAATAGGAGCAGGAGGCTATTAAGCCCACCGAGCACACGCTGCCATTCAATGAGATCATGGCTGATCATCTACTTCAACACTGTTTTCCTGCACTATCCCTGTATCCCTGTAATATGTAGAAATCCATTAATCTCAACCTTGAACATACTCAACGATTGGGCCTGCACAGTCACCTGGGGCAGAGAACTCCAAAGATTCACCCTCCTCTGAGTGAAGAAATTCCTCCTCGTCTCAGTCCTAAATAGCCTGCCCCTTAATCTGAGACTGTGCCCTCTGGTTCTAGACCCCCCAACCAGGGGAAATATCCTTCCTGCATCTACCCTGTCGAGCTCTGTAAGAATTTTGTATGTTTGAATGAGATCACCTCTCATTCTTCTAAACTCCAGAGAATAAAGGCCCAGTCTCTTTAATCTTCCCTCATAGGGCAATCCCTCCACCCCAGGAATTAATTTAGTGAACCTTAATTGCGCTCTGTCTATGACAAATGTACCTTTCCTTAGGTAAGGAGACCAAAACTGAAAACATTACTCCAGGTGCAGTCTCACCTGTAATTGCAGTGAAACATCTTTACCCCAATACTCAAATCCTCTTGTAATAAAGGTCAACATACAATTTGCATTCTTAATTGCTCACTGTATCTGCATGTTAGCTTTCAGTGACTTGTGAACAAGTACATGCAATTCCCTTGAAGTTCAACACTTCCCAGCCTTTCACCATTTAAGAAATACTCTGTTTTTCCTACCAAAGTGGATAACCTCACATTTCTCCACATTGTCTTCCATCTGCCAATTTTTTACCCACTTGCTTAGCCTCTCCAAATCTCCTTGAAGTGTGTTTGCATCCTCCTCACAACTCACACTTCCACCTAGTTTTGTGTCATCTGCAAACTTGGAAATATTACATTTAATCCCCACATCCAAATCATTGATATAGATTGTGAATAGCTAGGGCCCAAGCACTGATCCTTGCAGTACCCCACGAGTCACAACCTGCCAACCTGAAAATTACCCATTTATTCCTACTCTCTGTTTTCTGTCTGTTAACCAGTTCTCAATCCATGCCAGTATATTACCCCCAATCCCATGTGTTGTTAACTTTGTTTACTAACCTCCTGTGTGGGATATTATCAAAAACAAAATATACCATGTCCACTGGTTTCCCTTTATCTATTCTGCTAGTTACATTCTCAAAAAACTCCAACAGGTTTGTTAAACATGATTTCCCTTTCATAAATCCATGTTGACTCTGTCCAATCCTACCGGTAATTTCCAAGTGTCCTGTTATCATACCCTTTATTATAGATTCCAGCCTTTTCCCCACTACTGATGTTAGTTCCCAGTTTTCTCATCTTAGTGTCTTATCTGCAGGAACCATTTCAGAGTCAGTAACATTTTGAAGGATGAACTGTCTCTACATCCACCTCTTCAACGCTCTGGGGTGTACCTCAGGACCCAGGGCATTTGTTAACCTGCAGCCCCATTAATTGCTCCAGCACTACTCTTGTTTACTAATATTAGTTTCTTTCAGATCCTAGTCTCACTAGTCCCTTGGTTTTCTAGTATTTCAGAGAAAAGTATTTGTTTAGAATCACAGAGTCACACAGTGCAGAAGAGGCCTTTCGGCCCATCAAGTCTGCACCGACATGTGAGAAACACCTGACCTACCTACCTAATCCCATTTACCAGCACTTGAATGTTATGTCATGCCAAGTGCTCATCCAGGTACTTTTTAAAGGATGTGAGGCAACCCGTCTCCACCACCCTCCCAGGCAGTGCATGCCAGACTGTCACCACCCTCTGGGTAAAAATGTTTTTCCTCACATCCCTCCTAAACCTCCTGCCCCTCACTTTGAACTTGTGTCCCCTCATGACTGACCCTTCAACCAAGGGGAACAGCTGCTCTCTATCCACCTTGTCTATGCCCCTCAATCTTGCACACCTCAATCAAGTTGCCTCTCAGTCTTCTCTGCTGCAGCGAAAACAACCCAAGTCTATCCAACCTCTCTTCATAACTTAAATGTTTCATCCCAGGCAACATCCTGGTGAATCTCCTCTGCACCTTCTCCACTGCAATCACATCCTTCCTATAGTGTCTCTGTCATTTTCTTGTTCCCCAATATAAATTCTCCTGTATCTGCATGTAATGGGCCTACATTTGTCTTTGCTAATCTTTTCCTTTTTATATACCTGTAGAAACTTTTACAGTCCGTTTTTATGTTTCTCACTAGTTTACTTTAATATTCTATTTTCTCTTTCTTTATCAGTTTCTCATTCCTCCTTTGATGAATTCTGTACTGCTCCAAATCCTCAGGCTTGCTATTTTTTGACAACTTTATAAGCCTCTTCCTTTCACCTAATACAATCCTTAACTACTCTCGTTACTCATGGTTGGATCACTTTTCCTGCTGGGTTTTGTGCCTTAAAGAGATGTACATTTGTTGGAAATGATGTATTAATTAGTTGTTTGGTAGTTACAAAACTTGAGATTGCTGAAAAGAGACATGTCGAAGCTTTTCGTCTTGCACTCATCAGGACACTTCAAGAATACCAATATGAGGGGGAAGCAACAATTTATATTGTATGTGAAGGTGTGCTGATTCGTTGGCAAGTGGACTCTGATTGGCATAGGTGTTGCTATGGAGAATGCACCAATGATGGTGACTGACAGTTAACTGCCAAGCATCAATGGCAGACACTTAAGGGGATATTTCAGAGTATTTAGAATAAGTACATTCCTACTATAAAGAAAAATTCTAAGGGAAGGACCCACCATCTGTGGTTAACTAGAGATGTTAAGGAAAGCATCAGACTTAAGGAAAAAGGATACAACTCTGCAAAGATGAGTGGCAGGACAGGCGATTGGACAAAATATAAAGAACGGCAGAGAATGACTAAAAGGTTGATCAGGAGAAAGAAATTAGAGTATGATTAGAAGCTAGCTAGAAATGCAAAAATAGCAAGAGTTTCTACAAGTATTTAAAAAGGAAAAGAGTAAGTAAAGTGAGTGTTGGTCCTCTAGAGAATGACAGTGGGGAGTTTATAGTAGATAATAAGGAAATGGGAGAGGAAATGAACAAATATTTTGCTTCTGTGTTCACTATAGAGGATACAAAAAACATTCTAGTAATAGCTGCAAATCAGGAGGTGAATGGGAGAAAGGAGCTTGGTAAAATTGAAATTATTAGGGAAATGGTACTGAGCAAATTGATGGAGTTGCAGGTTGGCAAGTTCCTGGGTCCTGATGGACTATACCCTAGGGTCTTAAAAGAGGTGGCTAATGAGGTACTTGATGTGCTGCTGTTAATTTTCCAAAACTCGCTAGATTCCGGAAAGTTTCCATCAGATTGGAAAGTAGCAAATATAACCCCTCTATTCAAGAAGGAATGGAGGCAGAAAACAGGAAACTATAGGCCAGTTAGCTTGACGCCTATCGTGGGGAAGTTATTCGGATTGATCATTAAGGAAGTTATAGCTAGGCACTTAGAATAGCCCAAGGCAACTGGGAAGAGTCAGCATGGTTTTGCGAAAGGAAAATCATGTTTAACCAATTTATTGGAGTTTTTTTGAAGGAGTAATATGCGCAGTGGATAAAGGGGAGCCTTTAGACATACTGTACTTGGATTTCCAGAAGGCGTTTGATAAGGCACCAGATCAAAGGTTATTGTGGAAAAGAAAAGCTCATGGTATAGGGGGTAACGTATTAGCATGGTTGCTTGGCAGAAAACAGACAGTATGGATAAGTGGGCCTTTGTCTGATTGGCAGGATGTGATGAGTGGCATCCCACAGGGATCTGCACTGGGGCCTCAACTTTTTACGATTCACATCAGTGATTTAGATAAGGGGAGTGAAGACATGGTAGCTAAATTTGCAAATGACACAAAGATAGGTAGGAAAATACGTTGTGAAGAGAATGTGAGGAGGTTGCAGATGCATAAAGATAGGTTGAGTGAGTGGGCAAAGATCTGGCAAATAGAGTTTAATGTGGGAAAATGTGAAGTTGTTCACTTTGGCAGGAAGAATAAAAAAGCAGAGTATTACTTAAATAGAGAACGACTGCAGAATTCCGAGGTGCAGAGGAATCTAGATGTTCTTGTGCATGAGTCACAAAAAGTTACATGCAGGTACAGCATGTAATCAAGAGGGCTAATGGAATGCTATCCTTTATTTCAAGAGGGATTAAACATAAAAGGAAGGGTGTTGTGCTTCAGTTATACAGGCCATTTGTGAGACTGAATCTTGAATATTGTGTGCAGGTTTGGTATCATTTAAGGAAGGAAGTAAAGGCGTTGGAGGCAGTTCAGAGGAGGTTTATTAGATTGATACCTGAAATGAGTGGGTTGCCTTAAGAACATAGGTTGGACAGGCTGGGCTTGTTTCTATTGCAGTTTGGAAGCGTGAGGTGTGATTTGATTGAAGTGCACAAGACCCTGAACGGCTTTGACAAGCTGGACGTCGAAAGGATGTTTCCTCTTGTGGGTGAGTCCAGAACTAGGGGGCAATGTTTTAAAATTAGGGGTCGCCCTTTTAAGACAGAGATGAGGAGAATTTTTTTCTGAGGGTTGTGCGACTTTGGAATTCTCTGCCTCAGAAGGTGGTGGAGGCGGAGTCATTGAATATTTTTAAGGCAGAGATAGATTCTTGCTAGGCAAAGGAATCAAAGGTTATCGGGGTTGGATGGGCACGTAGAAATCGAAACACAAGATGATCAGCCATGATCTTATTGAATGGCGGAGCAGGCTCGAGGGGCCGAATGGTCTACTCTTTTTCCTATTTCTTATGCTCTTATTGTTTGAAATTTAAATCAGACAGCTTGACCCTGATTGATCAAGGAATTGCCCTGAGGAATGAATCACAAATGGCCTTCTTTGCAGACAGAACATGTATACAAATTGCGCCTGTTTCAGCTAAACAAAATAAGTGACAGCCATTCGCTGACTCATTCCTCAGGGCAATGCCTTGATCAATCAGGGTCAAGCTGCCTGGTTTAAATTTCAAACAATGCTTGGCAGTTAACTGTCAGTCATCATCATTGGTGTATTCTCCATGGCAGCGCCTCTACCAATCAGAGTCCACTTGCCAACCAATCAGCATGCTCTTCACATACAGTATAAATTGTTGTTTTCCCCTTATATTTGTATTCTTGTGAAGTATCCTGATAAGTGCAAGACAAAAAGCTTCAATCTGTCTCTTCTCAGCGGTGTATTGATTCTTTAAATTCCAGTCATTGCCTGTCTACCGTCATTGCCTTTTAATGTGGTTTCTCAATGTATGACAGCCAACTTGCCCCTCATACCTTCGTAGTTTCCTTTTGTTTAGATTTAAGAGCCTAGGGAGGAATCGTCTGTGGTAGCGGGCAGTATAAAAGATGTTTTAGCAGCCGGCTGCAATGGCGGGTTTTCACCCCGTATCGTCCCATTCCCGCCTCATAACTTATGCAGGCAGAGGGAACACACTGGATTGCTGGCAGGTATCCACCAATTGGCCCGTCACATTGTTACCTTGCTGCTTTCTCACACAGGGCATCATATTTAAGACGCAGCAGATTGTACACTCCTCAATTCTTGCAGCCCAGGACTGCTCCGCTGATGACATGGCCCCAAAAGACAGGAAGATTGCAGCCCCCCCAATTCAGTGACGCATCTCTGGGGCGCGTGGAGGGCCGCCCCGAAGTCCTGGTGGCAGGAGGCACATCAGTGTCACCACTCCTGGCAGAGGTGGTCAGCGCCAATGCTGCACACAAGGTCAGCCATCCAGTGCAGAAAATGGATGAATGGTCTCCCCCATGCTGCCAGGGTAAGTCAACCATCTCATCAATCTCAGCTCACCCATTCATAGGCCCCTCACACATTTACTGGCATCTCACTCATTGCCAGCTCGAGAGACATCACCACTCAATCTCTCATAAGCACTCTCACATCTCCATCTGGTCTAATCTCATCTGGCGATAGCCACCTCATCCTGTCCATGGCTCCATTCAGCACACATGCACGACTGGCATCCTTCTCATTTGGCCTGGCGTGTGCCTTGCTCACACTCTCTTCATCTGTGTTTGTGTGCGATTTTGTCCTGCACAATCACTGGGAGAGGTCCCAGACTCAGGGTGGAGTGCCGGACATCAAGGTCCTCACTCTGTTCGAGAGTCACGCATTGGAACTGGCAGGAGAGGACATGGACTGTTCCTGCGGCAACCATGAGGACAGCTGGAGGCAAGGAACCTGCTGAGTTTGAGTCAGATGATGAGCCTTTGTACTTGGTCCTCAATCAGTTGGTGGAACTGCAAAGATAATCGTGGGTACATAAGGAAGGGATGTCTGGTGCACTCCTCAGATTTCAAGGGATGATGGAGGACACTGTCCGTCTTCAGTCTGAGGTGATAGGGCTGGCATGCCTACGCATCGAGGTCAACACTGGCAGGATGGCGGCTGTCTTGGAGACCTTTGTCCAGGACATTTGTCCTGTGCTGTTGTACTGGCTGAACTCCATCGCTGATGCCATAGTTGGCCTCCAGCATTGTCAATGCGAGAAGGGTGCGGAGCAGCTCGATCTCACTCCAGCTCCCCTTTCTCCTCAAGGACTCAGCAAGGGGCCATCAGGCGCCCATGGGGAGGAGGACCAGCAGCTTGACACCTCGACCAGCCACCCAGGTGACTCTGGGATGTCCAGCTGATCCAAATCCCCTATTCCCAAATTCCCTGAGCTCCAGCTCCACAAGCTGAGGCGGGTACAGCTGGCCCACAGCAGGACACCAAAAGCAAGTCGGGTCCTCCAGGTCTCAACCCTCCAGAGGACACCTGCCAAAGTCCTCACAGGCAGGACAAAGCAGTTAACAGGCTGCCTCCACCTCCAGATGTCGGGGGAGCACCAAGACGTAGCAGCAGGGTTACGAAGGTTAAGAAGTTGTAAGCAAAATACTGTGGATGCTGGAAATCTGAAATAAAAATAGAAAATGCTGGAAAAACTCAGCAGGCCTGGCAGTATCTGTGGAGAAAGAAACAGTTAACATTTTGAGCTCTGACACAGCTCTGAACAAGAGTGATACGGACTCGAAACGTTAACTCCATTTCTCTCTCCACAGGTGTTGCCAGACCTGCTGAGTTTTTCCAGCATTTTCTGTTTTTACTTAAGAAGATATAATTGCACAGCCTGAGCATGGGTGTCAGGCACTTGTACATAATGTTCACTATTGTAAATAAACTCCCAAGAATGTCTCCTTGCCTTTGACTCCTTGTTATGACGAGCAGTGTTTGTGTCATTCAGATGAAACCTTAGTTCCTGCACAAGATAAATGCAGGTGTCTCAGTCCAGGGCCTCTTCCCTGTGCAGTGTGTAACCTTCAGACCAAAGTGATGGTCCGGTTTCACACACATTGAACGCATTAGTGATGCCTGCACCTCAATGGTGCTTGCCGTTGCTATCAGGATGCCGTGGGCAGAGTTCCATCATTCGCTTTGTGTGCTCTTAGCACCTTTGAGGTGGGGCTGGCCCCCCACCTCTTCAGCACCTGTGACCGGTGGTGATGTGCTCCTGAAGGGGACAGGTGCTGAGGGCTGACAAAGGATCAGGTGCATTTAAAGTTTTATGGCTGCGCCTCCATGATATGAACCTGATCACAGAGCGCAAGTGAGCTGCCCTCATCCAGACAGGGGTCAGACATTCACAGAGGGAATGTGAAGATCTATGGAGTGCCCTCACTGCATGTCGTCATCATCCTCCTGAACTCAAACGACTGTTAGGGCTTCCACTGCATTTCCATGACACGAGCCTGAGCACTGAGGGTCTGGATGCTGCCATCAGCCACACAGGATTCAAACGCTCACAGATGCAAGGTGAGGATGTCAGGACTGTCCTCCCTGCACCTCGTCACCATCCTCCACAAATCTTGCAGCTGTGAAAGCCTTCCAAGCGTGCCTGCTTCATTTGGCTAGTGTGATGGCCCCAACCCCAGCATCCTTACCTTAAAGGACCTCATCATCGTCATCCGCTTCGACATCTTCCTCATTGGAGGAGCTGTGCAACTCTTATGTCTCCTCAGCCAGGTCCTATCCTGTTGCAGCCCCAGGTTGTATAGCACGCAGCAAGCTGTGATGATGCACGATACCCTCGGTGGACTGTATTGCAGTGTTCCACCGCACCCGCCGAGGCAACGGAATCTCATTTTCAAGATCCCTATCGTTTGCTCCACCAAAGTCCGGGCCGCGGCATGAGCCTTGTTATACCATCGCTCTGCTGCAGTCTGAGGCCACTGCACAGGCATCATCAGCCATGTCCTCTGTGGGCAGTCCTTGCCCCCGAGGAGCCATCCCTGCAGCCTCTGTGGTACCTAGAAGATGTGAGGGATCTCAGACCTGTGCTACCATCCTGTAAGATGTGTTTCTGGTGGTTACACACTAGCTGAACATTCAGTTACTGGAAGCCCTTGCAGTTGACATAGTTGACTACTTGTTACCATGGAGATCTAAGTACCACATGAGTGCACCCTGTGCCTGTGGAAAACCCAGAGATCTGCGTAAATCCCACCTCCCTTGCTTCCCCTGGCTTTCCTGATCCCAGTTGAAACGCACAAAGCTCTGTGCCTTTGTGAAGATGGTGCCCATGACCGCCTAGATACACTTAAACGTGGAGGCTTGCAAGATCCTGCACAGATCACCTGTGGAGCCCTGGAAAGAGCCACTGGCATAAAAATTGAGCACCATGGTCACTTTCATGGCCACTGGCAGTGGATGCCCTCCATGCCCTCGTGGCACCAAATCCTGCAGCAGGTGGCATATGTGATCAACCAATTCCCTAAATATGTGCAGCCTTCAGCGATACTCGTTCTCAGTCATCTGCAGGAATGACGACTGGCATCTATAGCCCCTGGGTCTAGTGAGGCGCCTACAAGTGACGGCTCGCTGTGGATCTTCAGCTGCTCATGCAGCAGCCCCTGCCACCCTTCATCTTGAGGGAGGTGCTGCTCTCTTTGCCGAGCCAGGCACCTCCGTTGCACTCTCCTTTTTCTTCTTCTCTGCTGCCTGTAAGCCATGAGGCGTACCGCTAAATCACCAGGCTCCACAATTCTGATGCTCTCCTCCTGCAGAATCAAAAAGAGAGATGCGTGGGTTAGCAAATGTCTCCTAAGAACCTCTTTTGGTTAAGTCTGGCTCCCGCATGCAGGCGAGTGCTGGCCACCACTTGAACGTCCAGCGTGTAGTGTGTGCATTGGTTGTCTGAAATTCCACCCAATCCTGCCCTGCTCCACTTGACCGATTGGCAGCAGCTCTGGACACTTGACTGAATGCTGTGCTCTCAGCTCAGGCACAGGCATTCTCCTAACCTGCAGTGCGAGAATGTGCTGTTAGCTTGAAGCACGAGGGATACTGTTCCAAACCTTCATAAAGACATTGCAAGGGGCTGTGAGTTCCTCCACCAGTGACTGCACCATGGCCACCTTTCGCAGGGGAATTCTAGAACTTGCCTGTCAGCCGATTGTTCTGTTGCCCCCTAAGATGCACATTAATTTGTAGTCTGCGCCCGAGGCGTGAAAAGGTCTGGAGGATTTGGTGGAACTTTCTTGCTTTCGCATTGCTTGATTGGGGACAAAAGCTTCAGTGGCCCAAATCCAAACATGTCAATGGAACTGCAACTGAACGGTCTAAGCTGTGGAAGGATGCTCATTTTTGACAAGCCTACCCAAGTGTGTGACCGCATCCCTCTCCCCAACCCTCCTCCCCCCGAGCATGTACTTGTGTACTTCCTTCAGTCTGTTCTGCCTTGCCTCCGGCCACCCGGCCTCACCAGCACTGAAGCCCTTGCCCCGGACTAGCCAGGAAAAAGCGACTTGCCTGTGCGATGCTCGCGACCACTGCACAAGTGTGCACTCCAAGCTCCCCTCGAAGTTCAGGTCACCAGGTGCACACCTTTTAAAGGCAGTCGTGAAGTCACACCAACGTGGGCAGTAAATCTGATGTCAGGGGGATGATTCTGGTGAGGGGGAATGATTCTGCTGAGCAGAGATCATAATGAGATGCTAAAGTGTTGAAATTAGGTTCCCAGCGTGCGGTGGCGTGAAACATGGCCCGCCATTGACGGGTAGAGTGGGCAATCGCTCATGGCCACCATGATGCCTGCTGCCAACAGAACTGGATGATTCCGCCCCTAGGTTCAGATTGAATTACATCACTTTCAAACTTGATTACTGTACTACCATTGCTGTATGCAACCCTAATTACATGATTTATACTGTGCCCTATGCTTCCATTACTGTTATTTGGTCTATAAACAACTCCAACAAATGTTTGCTGCACCTAGCTGTTTCTTAGCTCTATCCAAACTAATTCTACATTTTGATCTTCCAATCTAAAATCCTCCCTCACTAATGTACTGATCCCATCTTTTATTAACAGAACTATCCCACCTTCTTTTCCTTTTTTCCTATCCTTCCTAAACATTAAATACCCTAGAACATTCAGTTCCAACCTTGGTCACCCTGCAGCATGTGTCCATAATGGCAATGAGGTCATATCTGTTTACTTCAATTTGTACCATCAATTCAACTACCTTGTTGTAAATTATTTTTTAATTGTTATTATTTTTACAACCTCTAGCCATATCTGTTGATGCATTCTTAAGTTGGTAGGTTCTATCCCTTCCTTCCACACTGTGATAACCATTTCCCTTATTGCTATCTTGCTCTTTTGCCTTCTCCTCTCTCTTTAATTTATCATATCTTCCTTCACATGATCCCTCACCCCCCACTATTTAGCTTAAAGCCCTCCCTACTGCCCTAGTTATACGACTCACCAGAACACTGGTCCCAACATGGTTCAGGTGAAGACCATCCCAATGGTACAGCTCCCTCTTTCCCCAGTACTGGTGCTAGTGCCCCATGAATCGAAACCCATGTCTCCCACACCAAACTTTGAGCCATGCCTTTAACTCTCTCATCTTTGTGACAAAAGTATAATAATTTTCATAATATTTTTCTGGTTATTGTAAAGTAGGTTTATGGGCGTAACTATAAGTGGTTCTGTCTGTGTGATGTAATTACATTTGCAGTTAAGTAGACTGCAAGCTTGAAATCAACAAAAAAGCTAGATGTAGAAAGGTGCTTGAAATGCTCATGAGTAAACATGGATACATATATGCAATAAAAAAGGTTCTTTTGAGTGCATAGGAGTTGGTTCCTGAGGCGTACAGGAACATAAGCAAACAGCCTGGGCGAACTTATATTGAGTTTGAGAGAGTAAAACAAAGTAATCTTGACTGGCAGATACAGCTATTAAAGGTAAAGACAACATATGCAGCTCTTAGAGAAGTAATTCTTTTGGAAGAATTTAAAGGTTCAATTCCTTTGGTAGTGAGAATTCATGTGGAGGAGCAGAGAGTTAAAACAGTAAGACAAGCAGCAGAGAGAACCTAAGATTGAGTTAGTTCATAGGTCTAAACCTTTTTTCATCACTCTTTGAAATCAGAGCAGGATAGAAAGCGAGAAGGTGAAAGGAAGGTAGGTAGTCAGGGAAGAGAAGGAGTAGTTGGAATTTCTCAGGAAGTTTTTTCTCAGACTTAAAAGGAAGGTGCTGGAGGTAGAAGTGACACTCAAAACTGGAGGTGTTTTCATTGTAATAAGGTTGGACACACAAAGTCAGTTTGTTGGAGGTTACAGGGAAAATCTATTGCAGTAATTGGAAAGCAGAAAAGTTCTGGAAGTAAAAAGTACTGTGGATTCCGAGGTCTAGGCACAGGAAAAACCAATGGTTTGTGTACAGGTGAAGCAGGAAGAATCAGTGATAGGTAAAGAAATTGGCATGTGTTCACAGTTTACCTAAGGGAGTTCTGAAGGGCAGGCTGCAGAAATATTTAAAGATTTTGTATGTGAAGAGGAAGTATACAGGGTGAGCAGGTGAAGATATTAAAATTTTAAGAGACACAGGGGCTAGTCAGCCCTTGCTATTATGGGATAGTGATATGTGTTGTTCAGAGACAATATTGCAGGAAAAGGTGACAATAAGTGGAGTTCATGGAAATGCTAAACCTATTCCATTGTGGAGGGTAAATTTAAAGAGTAAGTGAAAAACAGATGAGGTGATTTGTCAGAGTAGTGGAAAAATTGCCCATTGTAGGGGTTCAATTTATTTTAGGTAATGATAACCTGGGTCACAGAAGTGGGTGATGCCACCTGTAGTTGAACAGCCTGTGAAGGTGCATTCAACAGAGGTGTTGCAGAAAGAGCATCCTGGATTGTTTCCAGATTATGCAGCAACGAGATCACAGACTGACAGGTCGAAACAGGAAGAGGAGGAAGTTAAAAGACAGGGAAAAGGTGTTGAAGTTCAAATAGCTGATACTATCTTTGATAAGATAGTATGAGAGTAAGCTTGTGGGAAACATAAAAACTGACTGTAAAAGTTTCTATAGGTATGTGAAGAGCAAAAGATTGTTGAAGACAAATGTAGGTCCCTTATAGTCAGAAACACGGGAATTTATAGTGGGGAACAAAGAAATGGCTGACCAGCTAAATACATACTTTGGTTCTGTCTTCAAAAAGGACAACACAAATAACATACCAGAAATGTTGGGGAACTCAGGATTTAGTGAGAGGGAGGAACTGAAAGAAATCAGTATTAGTAGGGAAATGGTATTGGGGAAATTGATGGGATTGAAGACCGATAAATCCCCAGGGCCTGATAACCTATATCCCAGAGTACTTAAGGAAGTGGCCCTAGAAATAATGGATGCATTGGTGGTCACCTTCCAAGATTCTATAGACCCTGGAACAGTTCCTACAGATTGGAGGGTAGCTATTGTAATGTAATTTAAAAAGGGAGGTAGAGAGAAAACAGGGAATTATAGACCAGTCAGCCTGACGTCGGTAGTGGGGAAAATTCGAGAATCCATTATAAAAGATTTAATAGCTGAGCACTTGGAAAACAGTAGCAGAATCGGACAGAGTCAGCATGGATTTACGAAAGGGAAATCATGCTTGACAAATCTACTGGAATTTTTCGAGGATGTAACTAATAGAGTTGATGAGGGGGAGCCAGTGGATGTGGTTTATTTGGACTTTCAGAAGGCTTTTGACAAAGTCCCACATAAGAGATTGGCGTGTAAAATTAAAGCGCATGGGATTGGGGGTTGTGTATTGAGATGGATAGAAAACTGGTTGGCAGACAGGAAACAAAGAGTAGGAATAAACGGGTCTTTTTCCGAATGGCAGGCAGTGACAAGTGGGGTCCCGCAGAGATCGGTACTGGGACCCCAGCTATTCACAATATATATTAATGATTTAGATGAGGGAGCTAAATGTAATATCTCCAAATTTGCAGATGACACAAAGCTGGGTGGGAGGGTGAGCTGTGAGGAGGATGCAGAGATGCTTCAGTGTGATTTGGACAAGCTGAGTGAGTGGGCAAATGCATGGCAGATACAGTACAATGTGGATAAATGTGAGGTTATCCACTTTGGTAGCAAAAACAGGAAGGCAGATTATTATCTGAACGGCTATAAATTAAGAGAGGGGAATGTGCAACGAGACCTGGGTGTCCTCGTACACCAGTTGCTGAAGGTAAGCATGCAGGTGCAGCAGGCAGTAAAGAAGGCAAATGGTATGTTGGCATTCATAGTGAGAGGAATTGAGTACAGGAGCAGGGATGTCTTGCTGCAATTGTACATGGTCTTGGTGAGACCACACCTGGAATATTGTGTGCAGTTTTGGTCTCCTTATCTGAGGAATGTTGCTCTTGCTATAGAGGGAGTGCAGCGAAGGTTTACCCGACTGATTCCTGGGATGGCGGGACTGACATATGAGGAGAGATTGAGTCAGTTAGGATTATATTCACTGGAGTTCAGAAGAATGTGGGGGGATCTCATAGAAACCTATAAAATGCTAACAGGACTAGACAGAGTAGATGCAGGAAGGATGTTCCTGATGGTGGGGCAGTCCAGAACCAGGGGTCACAGTCTGAGGATATGGGGTAGACCATTTAGGACTGAGATGAGGAGAAATTTCTTCACCCAGAGAGTGGTGAGCCTGTGGAATTCGCTACCGCAGAAAGTAGTTGAGGCCAAAACACTGTATGTTTTCAAGAAGGAAGTTAGATATAGCTGTTGGGGCGAAAGGGATCAAAGGATATTGGGAGAAAGCGGGAGCAGGCTATTGAGTTGGATGATCAGTCATGATCATAATGAATGGCTGAGCATCCTCGAAGAGCGGAATGGCCTACTCATGCTCCTATTTTCTATGTTTCTGTGTTTCTATGAGAAACCTCAGCCGTGAGGATAGATTGGGGTGGTTAGGACTGTTCTCCTTGGAGAGAAGAAGGCCGAGAGGAGATTTGATAGAGATGTTCAAAATCATGAGGGGGCTGAACAATGTAGATAGGGAGAAGCTGTTCCCACTCGTAAAAGGATCAAGAACGAGAGGACACAGATTTAAAGTCACTTGCAAAAGAAGGAAGTGTGAGATGAGAAAAAACTTTTTAACACAATGAGTGTTTCGGGTCTGGAATGCACTGCCTGGAAGTGTGGTGGATAATTATTTGAATTGAAACACTGTGCAAGGGTACAGGGAAAAGGTAGGGCAATGGCACTAGGTCATAATGCTCACTTGGCCAGCCGGTGCAGACATGATGGGCCGAATGACCACCTTCTGTGCTGTTAAGATTGTGTAATTCTGTCTCTACAAGGTTTCCTGAAGCGATACCTTTCTGAAATATTACAGCAAAGAGAATTGTGGAATTGTGAAATTTTTTTTTACAAGATATGGTTTGCCAAAAGAAATACAATCAGATCAGGGTTCAAATTTCATGTCACAGCTGTTTAAGGAATTAATGAACAGTTTGGGGATAAACCAGTTTGAATCAACAGCTTACTATCCTGAATCACAAGGTGCTTTGGAACGATGGCATTAAACTTTAAACACCATGATTATGGGCTTATAGTCAAGACTATCCACAGGATTGGTATAGGGGAATTCCATTCTTGTTTTTGTTATTCGGGATGCTCCTAATGCATCGACTGGATTTAGCCCTTTTGAATTAGTCTATGGTAATGAGGTAAGGGGACGACTGAAGTTGATTCATGAGAAATTGGTGGGTCAAGATTCGGAAACTACCTTCCTGGTTTATGTGACAAACTTCAGAGAAAGATTGAATAGAGCATGTGAGTTAGCTAGAGAACATTTAAAGATATCACAGCAGATGATGAAAGCGAAGGCGGATAGGAGAGCTACAGCTCGTAGTTTCTTTGCTAGGGAAAAGGTGTTAGCTTTGTTACCGGTACTGGGTGAATCATTGAAGGCAAGGCTTAGTGAGCCTTACAGGTTTGAAAAGAAACTGAGTGAAGTAAATTATTTAATAAATACCCCAGATAGAAGAAAGAAGCAGAGGGTGCATCATGTAAATATGCTTAAAAAGTACTTTGACGGGGAAGAGGACCAAAAGGAGGTATTAGTGATGGTAGATAAGGAGACAGAGATAGAAATGAAGGATTCTGAAATTGGAGTTTCCTCTAATCAAATTGGATAATGAGGGGCTACTTGAAAATTTAAATGTAATATTGAGTTACGTTCCAGATAAGTGTCAAAGTGATTTGGAGAAGCTATTGCATTCATACAAAGCTATTTGTGGGAATAAGCTGGGGAGGACAGGATGTAAGTGTAGGGAAATAATTTTTTAATAAAGCAACATCCTTATAGATTAAGCCCAGCAAAGCTATCACAAGTACAGGAAGAAATTGAATTCATGTTTCAAAATGACAACATTGAGTCTAGTTGCAGTAACTGGAATTTGCCTCTTGTGACGGTACAGAAACTGGATGGAACACAAAGACTTGTGTGTGGATTATCGAAAAGTGAATGTAGTGACAAAAGCCGATTCATACCTTATACCATGGTTGGAAGACTGCATTGAAAAAGTGGGATAATCAAAGTTTATCACAAAGATTGACTTGCTGAGAGGATATTGGCTTTTGTGACCATGACAACTGGATCCTTCCCCTCCCACTGCAAGTTCCTCTCCAGCCCATAGCAGACCTCCTCAACCCTGGCATCGGACAAGCAATACAGCCATCTGGACTCTCGCTCTTGGCTGGAGAGCTATGTCTATCCCCCAGACTATACTACTACCACTACATTCCTATCAACTCCCCTTGCTTGAATAGATTTCTGTACCTTGGTGCAAATGTCAGTTGGCTCATCCACCCTGCAGCCCTTGCTTTTGTCCATGCAGGTTGCAAGAACTTCAAACCTGTTGGACAAATGCAACAGCTGAGGCTCCTCCATTTCTGCATTCTCGATCCCCTTACCTGTATCAGTCACATTTCTGTCCTTGACTATGGACCAAATCAGACGACTCTGTCCTAAGGGGCGTGACTGCATCCTGGGACAAAGTTTCCAGCTAACCTTCTCCCTCCCTGATGCGCCACACTGTCTGCAGTTTAGCCTCCAGCTCAATGGCTCTGAGCCGAAGCTCCCCTATCTACAGATATGTACTGCAAATGTGTTTGTTCTGGATCACACTGGTGTCCACGATGTTCCATATTCTGCAGCTGCCACACATCACCTGCCCTGTCATCTTTATCATGTTTTCATCAATTAATTATTTCAATGATTAAATTTTAATGAACGTCACAGTCCTTTGTGTACTTATTCTCTAATTGTTTCGATAAATGTTCTACTAACCCCGATTGAAATTCCTTAGTTCAGATAAGATCAATAGGTAATACTCACCAGCCAATCACCTACCTGCTACCCTGTGATATCACACTTCAATTTTTCTGACTGAACACAGGTTCTGACTGGAAATGAGTTGCAGGATGGTCCTAAAGGTGTTGCTGACTCCCGGAAGGAAGTCTCTCTCTCTCTATATATCTCTTTTTTTTTCTCTCTCTCTCTCTTTCTCTCGCTTTCTCTCGTTCTCTCTCTCTGGCGCTCTCGTGCGCTATCCCTCTCTCGTGCGCTATCCCTCTCTCGTGCGCTATCCCTCTCTCGCTTGCGCTATCCCTCTTTCGCTCATGCTATCCCTCTTTCGCTCGCGCTATCCCTCTTTTGTTCGCGCTATCCCTCTCTCGCTCGCGCCATCTCACCTGCGCCCTCTCGCTCGCGCCATCTTGCCTTCTCTCTCGCGCCATCTCGCCCTCTTGCTATCTCTCTCTCTCTTGCCAACTCTGAGAGAAGTCCTGCTTTCTCTCTCTGCACTTTAAGCCCCACTGCTCTTGCCAACTCTCAAAGAGGAGGTTATCTCAGATAGTATTTAATGTTTGCTTTGTTTCACTCTTGCATTGTAAAAAAATCTTCTGTTTTGAACTGTTGAACCTTGTGGCTTCACTCTTTTAATAAGTAACTGGGATGTCTGATTCCTCCTCTTTAAAAAAAAAGTTACTGGTCTCTACCGAGATCATAACTATAGCCTTTAGCAAGGTCTCTAATGGCTGTACTACATCATTCCCTTTCAACTAAATTTGAGTTTCTACTTCACTTGTTTTATTTCTTATGCTACATGCAGTTGCATTTGGAACTCATATGTGTTCCTGTCTCCAGCCTATATGTTTTGCTTTTTAATCACACTTTTTGGCTTACTTTTGTAGTCTTGAGGCAATGAGAAACTATCCAGAGAATATTTCTCACAACATGGAGTTCACAGAATCATGGAATGGTTATAGTACAGAAAGTGGCCCATCGAGCTAGCGACAGCTCCCTGTAGGAGCAATTTTATTTTATTTCACTTCCCTGCCTTTTCCACAGAATCCTGCACATTTTCTTTTTTCAGGTGCTTATCCAATTCCCTTTTGAAAGCCATGATTGAAACTGTCTACACCAGATTCTGAGGCAGTGCATTCCAGATCCTACCCATTCGCTGTGTGGGAAAGCTTTTGTTCATGTCATCTTTGGTTCTTTTGCCAATCACCTTAAATCTGTGTCCCCTGGTTCTCGATCTATCCACCAATCGGAACAATTTCTCGCTATATACTCTGTCTAGGATCTCGTGAGTTTGAACACCTCAAATCTCCTCTTCAATATTTTCTGCAGTTTCTCTGAAGCTTTGATATCTTTCCCAAGAGTGGTGTTTAGAATTGGACACAATAGTTCAGTTAAGGCCAAACCAACGTTGTATCAAGGTCCATAACAACTTCTTTGTTTGCACTATATGCCTCTATTTATAAAGCCCAGTATCCTGTTGAACCATTTTCTCAGCCTGTCCTGTGACCTTCGACAATTCATGAATATAAACCCCCAGATAATTCTGTTCCTCTACTGTCTTTAGAATTGTACCCTTTAGTTTATATTGCATCTCCTCAATCTTCCTAGTAAAATGCATCACTTCACACTTCTCTGCATTAAATTTCATCTACATGTCTGCCCATTCCACCAGTCTATGTCCTCTTGAAATCTATCACTATTCTTGCACACTTGACAATACTTCCAAGCTTTGTGTAATATGCAAATTTTGAAACTGTGCCCTGCACACCCAGTCCAAGTCATTAATGTATATGAAGAAAAGCTGTGGTTTTAGTGCCTCCCTGGGGAACCCCGCTGTATACCTTCCTCCAGCATGAAAAACAATAGTTCACCAATACTCACTGTTTTCTATCATTCATCCAACTTTGTATCCATGTCCCTTTTATTCAATGGGCTTCAACTTGGCTGGAATGCCTATAATGTGGAACTTTATCAAATACTTTTTGGAAGTCCATATAGACTACATCAACAGTATTATCCCTAATAACAATCTCTATTCTTAGAGTCATAGAGTCATTATGGCATTGAAGGAAGCCATTTGGACCATCAAGTCCATGCTGGCTCTCTGCAGAGGAATCCAACCAGTCCTATTCCCCCATTCTATCCCTGTAACCCTGTGAGTTTATTTCCCTAAGGTGCCCATCTAATTTCCTTTTGAAATCATTCATCATGTCCACTTTGGCAGGAAGAATAAAGAAGCAGCATGTTATTTAAAGATTGCAGAACTGTGAGGTACAGAGGGACCTGGGTGTCTTGGTGTTAGCATGCAGGTACAGCAAATGATTTGGAAGGTAAATGGAATGTTGTCATTTATTGCAAGCCAGATGGAATATATAAATAGGGATGTTTTGCTACAGTTGGTGGGACTACATCTGGAATATTGTGTACAGTTTTTGTCTCCTTACTTAAGAAAGGACATAATTGCATTATAAGCAGTTCAGAGAAGGTTCACTCGACTGATCCCTGGAATGAGAAGGTTGGACAGGCTGGGCCTGTATCCATTGGAGTTTAGAAGACGGCGTATTATTGAAACAGAAGATCCTGTGGGGACTTGACAGGATATGTTGCGTATGCTTGCATGCCATTGTAACATAAAGATGATCAGCAGAGCAAGGGTTAATGTGGGACTGGAGAATAGCACCAGTCTCAGAGAACACGCTAGAAGGAACTTACATGGCGGCAGCAGGAGCACCATGAATGACAGTAACTGGGATCTGTACATAGTTAAGGATTGCCAATAAATGGTTCATGTTTAAACATAAAGTCCCAAGATCTCTTAAATGAGACACCAAACAAACCCATAGCAACAGTGATCAACGATGGCGTGAAAGGTGACATTTAAACCATGGGCCCAGAACAGAATCCCAAGATATGAAAAACTAAAAACAGCTGAAGCCTGACTGGAGAGACATGCGCCTAAGAAGAAAAATTGAAGAAACAACACCAGAGTCAGTGAAGCTCCATTGCAAGACCCTGAGCACCACAGAGTGAAGGAACCTGGCCAGATTACTAGATAGGTGAGCAAAAAAGGAAGCTGTGCTTACATTGTAGAATAGGCAGGACTCCCAGGGGCTCAGCAGATTGCAGAAGCTGAAAAAGAGCTGCAACAGGGGACTCAGCTGGCACCATAACATGAGCTGGCTAAGCAGAAGTTTAAAAAAAAAGTCCAAAGTTTAAAAAGAAAAATGGCAGAGTGGAGAAAAACCTGCTGAGTATAACAAAAAAAATCCCCTTCACAACAAGCAGAGCAAACAGAAAGAAGTGCTGCAGCTTTTAGTTTAAAAAAAAGATCAGTCGCTAAACAGCTGAGAGGTTTAATAAAAACGGGCCCCAATTGGAACATGAGTTCGCCAAGTCTCCCAAAGTGTGGGACTTTCAAAACAAAGAAGAAAACCTGCAGAGTTTAAAGGAAGAAATCAATCAAGTGTTTTTTTTAATAAAAAATTTCAAAAGTTTAAACAAAAGGCTATGATCATCTCCAACAAGAGAGAATCTGGCCATTACCCCTTGATGTTCAATGGCATCACCATCACTGAATTCCCGCTATCAACATCCTGGGAGTTACCATTGGCCAGAAACTGAACTGGACTAGCCATATAAATACTGTGGCTACAAGAGCACGTCAGAGGCTAGCAATCCTACGACGAGTAACTCACCTCCTGAATCCGCAAAGCGTGCCCACCATGTACAAGGCATGAGTCAGGAGTGTGATGGAATACTCCCCACTTGCCTGGATCAATGCAGCCCCCACAACACTCGAAGCTTGATACCATCCAGGACAAAGCAGCCTGTTTGATTGGCACCACATCCACAAACATTCACTCCCTCCACCACCGATGCACAGTGGCAGCAGTGTGTGCCATCTACAAGAACGACTGCAGGAATTCACCAAGGCTCCTTTAGACAGTACCTTCCAAACCCACGACCACTACCATCTAGAAAGACAAGGGCAGCAGATAGATGGGAACTCCACCACCTGGAAGTTCCCCTCCATGCCACTCACCAACCTGACTTGGGAATATATCGCTGTTCCATCACTGTTGCTGGGTCAAAACCCTGGAACTCCCTTCCCAACAGCACTGCGGGTGTACCTACGCCACATGGAGTGTAGCGGTTCAAGAAGGCAGCTCACTACCGGCTTCTCAAGGGCAGCTAGGGATGGGCGATAAATGCTGGCCCAGCCAGCGAAGCCCACATTCTGTGAATGAGCAAAAAAAAACAGAGATCCAGCCGAACTCAAAAAAGCATGGGAAATTCCCAGAGAGTAAACTGATGGCTGCAGAGACAGCCTAAGTTTTAAAAAAAACAGTTACCGCCTTGAAGGGGAAATGACATCTAAAGCTGCAACTACGACTACAAAAAAGGCCATGGTTAGAAAATTAGAAGAGCAAGGCCCATTTTGGATAAGGAAATGGCTAAACCAGACCCAAGAATAGTAGGAGTCTTGGAGAATAAAAATTTTAGTTTACAGGAGAATTACAGGATTAATTACGGAGTCAGAAGAAATACAAGCTAATAGGTTTTTATTTGTGTTTGGTTCATTTGTGGACGAAGTACACCTCAGCCAATGGATGGATCAATACTCAACAACATTTGGTGAGATATTCAAAGGCTTTGACAGATATTTTGAACTCCAAGTTGTGGAGAGCGCAGACCCTAGAAGGAGACCGAGCATACCCCCAATAAAGCACCATGGGCAACAAAAGATCCCAGAGTGAGGACCACAGAAGACCCCTGAGTGACGGAGACAATATTCAAGTAAACCTCAAGATTTGCCAACCGTGTCAGTGCAATGAAATGCACGAGCTGAAGAGTTTACTGCAGAAGACAGAAATGTCAGAGAAGCAGCAAAAGGCTTAAACATTCTATTTGAAAATGCTAACACGTTACTCAAACTGCAGCAGGAGATGGCAGGGCAGAGTGGGCCAATGGCTGTGAATGAAGGAAAGCTATCTGGGGTAACTCAAAAGAAGAAAAACGTGCAATAAGTGAATAAAGCTGTTCTGCAGGAAAATGTTTGCATCAGAGCTGAAATGGAAGATTTGAAGTGCAAGATTCAAGCTGAGTACATTCTTTTGAAAACGCACAATAAACCAAAGTCTTATGAATCAAGCTATTCAAGACTTGAACAAACAAATTTCAGAGATAACACAATGGTACCAGGAGGAAATAATGATCCTCAATTCCACAGTTGGAAAATCAAAGCACAAGTTAGGAAAACTCAACCAGATGTACAGCCAGGCAAAACAGCAGATAGAAAAGGCATGCAAAGATGTTGCAACCTTGAAAGACTCCTTGAAGAATCAATAAATAACCATGGAAATACATGAGGAGCTAAAAAGGACGTTGAATATTACTTCAGCAAAAGCTACGTTGGAACTATCAGTAGCAATGACACAATGCACTGAAGCCCAGAGTGAGTTGGCAAGAGGTCAACAAAAAATGAACAGTTGAAAGAACAGCTGATTGTCCTTCAAGATCAAATGCAAAAGAAATGCGTAACCATTCAGCAACGTGAATAAATGAAGACTGTCTTAAACAGCAGAATGAAGGAACTGCAGAAGGAACTCAAGGAATTTTGCTGAATTACAGGAAAGCTCAAGATGAAGCAAGTGATCTTCGCGAAGAAAAAGAATCTTCACATGCTACAAGGATCCCCCAGGACAAAGTACGTTCTTCTGGAAAATTACAAAGAGAAGCAAAATGAATTTAACGCCACTCTGAACAAACTGAAGAACCAGTTGGCAGAGAAGACTCAGCAATGTTCTATATTCCAGAAGATACAAATAAAGATTGAAGAACTAGCTGGATGAAAACAAAGAGGCATTGAAAGGAAAAGCTGTAGAACTTTCCAAGCTGCGAGCGGATAACAAAGTTATGAGTAACACAATTACAGAACTAAAACAAGTTAAGACTGCCAGAGACAGACTTGGTCAACAGTGAAACCAAAATGAAGGACAAGGACAAAGTTCTGCTACAGAAAGAGAAAAAAAAGACAGGAATAAGATCGGAAAATGTAAATCGGACACGGAAGCAAATGGAACTAGAAGAAGAAAACGCACTGGATGTACGGAGAATCATGGAGCCTTAGATTCATAAGCTTGCAAAACGATTTGAAAATAAAACAGCAAACAAATGTTTGGCTGAAATTGTGAAACAAGTGGAAATGATTCTATCTGCGAAGCATATATGCCCAGCAAGAACACGGCGGACATCACGGAAAAAAGAAATTCAAGTTCACTCTAGGAATGAACGGATTGCACATTCCCTGTGGAAGGAATGGGACAAATCCACAGTCTCTGGAAAAAAAAGCAGACGGGTTGTTAATAAAGAGAAACACAACTCGAAGGAGCACAAAAAGTGAATCAAATGGAGATAACCAAGTACCAGAAACACAGAGTACTACTACCATTCCTCCAAATGTGACAGACCAAGATATGGAAGAGCTGTCAAGCCTCAAGACTGTCTCTATTTATGAAGTCAGAGACTTGAGGTGGGGGAGAAGGATAGCAAGTAAATATTGTATTGTTATACGCCGTTGGAAGGGAGGAAAGTTTTCTTTTGAGAAGAAAGGGGGCTGTTATGTGTGGCTGCATGTCTTTGTAATGTAAAGTTGTTCAGCAGAACAAGGGCTTACGTGGAACTGGAGAATAGCACCGTACATGGTATAATGCAGACAGTCACATGGTAATGGACTTGGAGAACACTCCAGAAGGGACCTGCATGGCAGCAGCAGCACAATGCATAGCAGTAACTCGGATCTGTACATAGTTAAGAATTACCAATAAATGGTTCATGTTTAAACACACAAGTCTCAAGATCTCATCAATGAGACACCAAACAAACCCATAATGCAACAGGTGGATACAGAAAGGATGCTTCCCCTTTTGGGAGAGTCTAGAACTAGAGGACACAGTTTAGAAATAAGGGATGAGCAGGTTCGAGGGCCTACTCCTAATTCGTATGTCTGCTTTGACTACTCTCATAACCAGCAAGTTCCAACTCATTACTACTTGTTGTATAAATAAGTTCTTCCTCACGCCCTTGCATCTCTTGTCCAAACCCATAAACCTGTTGCCCCTAGTCCTTGTACCATCAGCTAATGGGAACAGCTTTTCTTTGTCTATCTAAACCTGTCATAATCTTTCATATTTCTACCAAATCTCCCCTCAACCTCCTCTGCTCAAAGGAGAACAGCCCAGCTTCTCCAATCAAACCTTGTATTCCATTCCCTCATCCTTGGAACCTATCTGGTAAATCTCCCCTGCATCCACTCAAGGACACTCGCATCCTTCCTAAAGTTTGGTGACCAGAACTGGACTTATAACCATTAGAGAAAACATAATAAATATTAAATTAAGTAATGCTATTCAAACACAGCAGGATGTTGAATAAGGTTTCAAATGCAGTATAAAAAAGCATATCTCAGGGATTTCCGCAGAGCGTTGAAGATGGAAATAGTTTGACACTTTATAAGATTTATCGATATATTGGTTGTATGGTTGAAGTTGCATCTAGCATCAGGACATCGCTGCAGGATTTCCACAGGGTACTGTCGTAGGCCCAATCACCTTCACCTGCTTCATCAATAAGGTCAGAAGTGGGGATGTCCACTGGTGATTGCACAATGTTCAATACCATTTGCAACTTCTCAGATACTGGAACAGTCTGTGACAATATGCAGCAAACCTGGATAACATTCAGGCTTGGGTTGATCAGTGGCAAGTAACATTCTCATCACAAGTATTGCCAAGCAATAACCATCTCCAACAAGACTGAATCTCATCATCCCCCCTTTACTTTCAACAGTAATACCACCTCTGAATTTCCCACCATCAGCACCTTGGGGTGTTAGCATTGACCAGAAACTTAACTGGATCAGCCATGTAAATATTGTGGCTACAAGAGCAGATCAGAGATCAGGAATTCTGCAGTTGTGCAAAGTCACCACCTGGCTCCCCCCACAAGTTAGGAGTATGATGGAACAGCTTCCAGTCAAAAACAGAATTACCTGGAAAAACTCAGCAAGTCTGGCAGCATCGGCGGAGAAGAAATCAGTTAACGTTTCGAGCCTTCATGGCCCTTCGGCAGAACTGGAGCATAGATTAGAAGAAGGGAGAAATATAAATTGGTTTAAGGTGGGTGGGGGGGGGGGGGTGGAAAGGGGGGGGAAGAGACACATTGAGGGTGTGGTGTGATGATTGTGGAGATGAGCAGATAATCAAAAGATGTCACAGACAAAAGGGTCAAAGAGGTGTTAAAGGTGGTGGTCTTTGTCTGAGAAAAGTGCTAATTAAGAATGGAAGACAGGATATTCAAAGTACAGTTCTAGTGGGGGTGGGGTGGAAAGACTAAAGGTTTTAGTTTTAGATTTAAAAATAATGGAAATAGGTGGGGAAAGAAGAATCTATATAAATTATTGAAAAAAAAGCGGGGGGTGGGGAAAGAAACAGGGTGGATGAGTACAGCTGTAACAACACTCAAGAAACTGGACACCATTCAGGACAAAGCAGCTTGATCGACTCCTGATCCACCACCTTAAACCCTCACCCCACCCCCACCTCCACTACTGGTGCAGTGTATGTCTACAAGATGCACTATAGTAACTTGCCAAGTCTCCTTCAATAGTACCTTTCAAACTCAAACCTCCAACACTAGGAAAGGGAAGCATGGGAACACCACCACCTGCAAGTTGCTCTCCAAGCTGCACACCATCCTCACTTGGAACTATATCACCTTTCCTTCACTGTCATTGGGAAGCAGTCTCTTCCTAACAGTGTACCTGCCATGATTCAAGACCGCTCAGCGCCAATTTTGCAAGGGCTCCCAGGTATGGTTGCCTTGACAGCAATGATCACATCACAAGAATGAATTAAAAAAAAACAACAAAAAAAAATCTGTTCTGCTCTGGCAGAACCACTTGGCCTGTGAGGTGAAGTCTATATCGAAGACCCCTAAAACAGCTAATGAGCTCAACATATACTTTTTATTTCAAATATTTGGGCTACAGAGTTTCCATGTGCTATTAAAGCAACACTAAACACAACTAACAATTATAGAGTCAGACTGTTACTGTATTGTTAGACCAGATTATGCTCTATCCGAACCCTTGCCTTTGGTGCCAGCATTGATTTTTGGCTAAACAGTGCATGGTCTATATTATCCTAGAGATACTCTGGCACAACAAAGTGGGCTGGATCTTCCATGAAGCAGCAATCACTGTCGGACTGCCGCTCCAGCCGTACTTTTCTGCACCCAAAAACAGCTCCGCATTTCCAGCCAGGTCTTCCGAGCCCAGCTTTTCCAGAAATGCGGAGCATACCGTCCCAAGATGAAGTGTTCTTATTTGAGACTTCAGCAGCTATTCAGAATGACTACACTGGATAGAAATAAGCAGTTGTTCAGAATATGAAATCATTTTTCTCAATATCTTGCAGTTATGGAACAATAGCGTGAACTTGTGGTTTGACCTGCAAGAGTACCAGCGACTTTTTTATGCAGAAATATTTCAACCTTTTAAACTCAGGAGACAAGCTCAGGTAAGGCATGAAATAAATATTATTTCACTAGTTATCAGTACTCGGAACCAAAGAAGAGTCATGTCGGACTTGAAATGTTAATTCTGTTTCTCTCTCCACACATGATGCTGGACTGCTGAGTTTTTCCAGTGCTTTCTGTTTTATTCTATTTTACCTTCCCTATCTTTTCTCAACACTTTGTATTCTTGAATATTAGATACTCAAAGCTCACCATTTTAAGCCACATTTCTGTTATTACCAGAACATCATATTCCAATACTCTTATTTGCACTTGTAGTTCACCAACCTTGTTCACCACGCTTGTGTTTTTTATATATATATATATAAATTGTAATCCTGTCTCTGCATTCCTCATAGCCCTTCTTAGTTCACTCCTATCTAATATGGAACTACTCCATTCTCTATCACTGCCCAACACTCTCACTTCATGTACTTCAAAGCTCTTCTGTATGCTGGTGCCCATTCCCCTGCCAATTTAAGCTAACCAGGCTTGTCCAACCTTTTAAACATGAATTTAAAAAAATCAACATCAAAGCAATCAATTGATCATTTGAAAAAAAAAGTAGATAATAAAAATGGCCATTAAAAAGTGCCAAGCAACAGAGTGAGCCAGTAAATTTTTTTTTGTCCTTTTTGTTTAGGCAGAGGTAGAGAGAGACAGACAAGGCCCTGAGTGCTGGGCACCAGGAAAGGGGTGGTACAAGGGCTGAGCTAAGGAGTTGGGTCTAACTAACACTGACCTTGCAATTGCCTCTGGTGGCACACACCCCGTGCCAGCCTTAGTGGAATTCATACATAAGTGGGTTACTTTTCAGGCTGGGTTTTCCTCCTCTCCTGGCCTGCTTTATGGATAAGTTTTTGGGGAGGGAGCTGGAGGAGAGGTGTGTGTGTCCAGCTCAACCCCAGTCTCAGGGTTCTCGATCTCACCCAGACTCACTCACTCCAACTCATTCACTCATTCACTCACTCAGATTGTCATAAATGCTGGAATCATGGAAAATGATTCATCTTCAAGGACTAAGAACCTTCTGGAAGAATTTGTGTATTTTGAAAGATACTGTCCCTTTAATGGGTTAATGAAAGGACTCTGGTTCCTGCATTTTATAGGAAAAGGTAATTGAGCAGTTTTAAAGAAGCTGGATACCTCTTGACTCTGGTGGACTGTTTATAAGAGGTTTATGGCTTTGGTAAAAACAATGCTTTGAAAACTGTATGAGAAAGCTAGTAGACTGTTTGGCTTTGGAGGAAAACAGAAGGATCAACTGCTTGGGCAAAGAAGACAACAGCTCCTGAAACTCCTGACCCAGTCCAAAGTAAAAAGCGAATGGAAGTTGCTCCGAAGTCGCTCTACATTCTGAAATCGGCTGACTGCAAGTTTTCGTCAAAGTCTGCCTGAAAAGCAGTGCAAGAGTCATTGATTGTTTCCCAGATCAGTGCTAAGCAACAAACTGTTTAACCCAGACACCATTTCAAGGACTCTACCATTTATCATTTCCCCTTGAACCATTGACTTTTAACGTTTTTGAAGAATTCCTCTATTTTATTTCTTTAGTCTATGAATGTGAGTGTTTGTGTGTGTGTACGCAAGTGATAGGGAGGGGGTGAGTGTGTGCACGAGCGAGAGGGAGGGGGTGGGTGTGTGCGCAAACAGATGAGGGGGGGTAAGTGTGAGTGGGAGGGAGGGGTGGTGAGCACAAGAGTTAGGGTATTTAAAGTAATTGTTATACTTTTATATTACATACTGTATGTTGATAAGCTTTGCCTTTCTGCTTGACAAGTCTTGTTTTATAATAAACTAATTATTTTGTTGTTTACTGAAGAAACCTGGGCATTGAATGGGTCATTCTGAGATTAATAGGTAAAGCATATATTTGGCCATTTAACCAGCTGCAAAAATCATTTACATATGTTGTGACTCGTGGAATAGTGGAACTAAAGGCGGGCAGTGCACTTATCCCATCTCGGTCATACCAATACTCACCCAGACTCACTCACTCACTCTCACGCAGACTCACTCACTCAGTCATTCATTCACACAGACTCACTCACAGCACAGATCACAGAATCTTTACAATGCAGAAGGAGGCCATTCGGCCCATCAAGTCTGCATTGGCTCGCTGAAAGAGCAATCTACCTAATCCCACTCCCCTGTCTCATCCCCGTAACCCAACATTCTTTCTTTTTGGATAGCAATCCAATTCCCTTTTAAGTACCTCAATTGAACCTGCCTCCACCACACTCTCAGGAAGTTCGTTCCAGACTTCAACCACCCTCTGGGTGAAAAAACTTTTCCTCACATCACTTCTAGTCCTTCCGGCCATAATTTTGAATCTGTGCCGTCTAGTTCTTGGTGTACTTTTGAGAAGGAACAGTTTCTCACTGTTTACCCTGTCCATACTGCTCAAGATCTTGAGTGCTGTTTTGGGCTGCCGTAGAGTGCTTCAGTTGGAGTTTGGCGACTGAGAGAGTTTAAAGGTTAAATTTAGGGCTAAATTCTATGTAAAGTCTAGTCTTTCTTTAATTTAGCGATTAACTAATAAAGTAATATAAATAATCCAAAGTAGAATAAAGTTAACGTAAGGGAAGTTTAGTTAAGACATGGCAGGGCAGCTCAGTTGAGTGGAATGTGTGTCCTGTAATATGTGCAAAGTCATGGAAGCTACCGGTGTCCTAGATGACCACATGTGCAGGAAGTTCTGCCAGCTGCAGAAACTTGAGCTCTGGGTTTCAGAACTTGGGCGGCGGCTGGAGTCACTGTGGCACGTCCACAAGGCTGAGAGCTACGTGGCTAGCACGTTCAGAGAGGTGGTCACACTGCAGCTTAAGGGCCTGGAGACAGAGACAGAGAATGGGTGACCACCAGGCAGTCCAAGAGAAGTAGGCAAGTAGTGCAGGAGTCCCCTGGGACCCCACTCACAAATCGGTTTTCCATTTTGGAAGCTGGTTCCTCAGAGGAGTGCCTCTCTCAGAGTCAGATCCAAGTTTGTGGCACCACAAACGGTTCGGCTGTACAGGAGGGGAGGAAGAAGAAAGGAAGAGCAATAGTGATAGGGGATTCGTTGGTTAGGGGAGCAGACAGACATTTCTGTGGCTGTAGACATGACCTCAGGATGGTATGTGGCCTTCCTTGTGTCAGGGTCAAGGATGTCACAGAGCGACTGCAGGGGGAGGGTGATCAGCCAGAGCTCGTGGTCCACATTGGTACCAATGACTTAGGTAGGAAGGGGGATGTGGCCCTGCAATCACAAATTAGGGAGCTAGATAGAAAATTAGCAAGAAGGACCTCAAATTTAGTAATTTCCAGATTACTCCCAGTGCCATGTGCCAGGGAATTCAGAAATAGGATAAGGCAGATGAATGCGTGGCTGGAAAGATGGTGCAGGAGGGCATGCTTTAGATTCCTGGGACAGGCTCTGGGGGAGATGGCACCTGTACAAGCTGGACGGGTTGCACCTGAACATAGCTGGGACTGAGTTCCTTGCAAGGCGTTTTGCTAGTGCCTTTGGGAGGGCTGTAAACTAACTAACTCGGCAGGACTGTGGGAACCAAAGTAAAATATTAGAGAGGAATACCAGGATGCACAAAATACTGGAAGGGACAGATAGCAGTAGTACAGAGAATATTAAGTTAATAGGAAAGTTGGGGCAAGGGAGAAAGTAACAAAATCTAAATCAGTGTTACTCTGCATGTATGTGAATGCACTTGTATAGTAAATAAGATTGGAGAGTTAAAGGCGCAGATTGTCATGTGGAAATATGATGTTGCGGCAATAACAGAGACCTGGCTCAGGGAACAGCAGAACTGGGTGTTAAATATTCCTGGGTACAAGATGTTCAGAAAAAATAGGAAAGGAAAGAAGGGTTGGCGGTATTGGTTAAGGAGAGCATTGCAGTGCTGGAGAAAGAGGGTGTCCCAGAGGATTCAAGGACAGAATCAATTTGGCAAGAGCTAAGGAACAATAAGGGTGCAATTACATGGCTCGGTGTAGTCTATAGACCGCCAGCTATTGAGGAGTATGTAGAAGAACAAATCTGCAGGGAAATTAGAGAGAGATGCAAGTATTGTAGAGTATGGGTGACTTGAATTACCCAAATGTCGACTGGCACAGTGGTAGCATAAAGGGCGGAGAGGAGCAAAAGTTCCTAGATTGTGTTCAGGGGAATATTCTACAGCCATATGTGTTCAATCCAAAAAGAAGACAATCTGGTTCTTGGAAATGAGGTGGGCCAAGTAGATCAAGTGTCAGTGGGGGAACATTTAGAAGACAGTGATCATTGTATTGTATAGAGCCATAGAACACTACAGCACAGAAAACAGGCCATTCGGCCCTTCTAGTCTGTGCCGAAATATTATTCCGCTAGTCCCATTGACCTGAACCTAGTCCATAACCCTCCAGACCTCTCCCATCCATGTATCTGGCATTTACCACGTCATTTGGTAGCTCGTTCCACACTCTCACCACTCTCTGAGTGAAGAAGTTCCCCCTAATGTTCCCCCTAAACCCTTCCCTTTTCACCCTAAAGCCATGTCCTCTCGTGTTTATTTCTCCTAATTTAAGTGGAAAGAGCCTACTTACATTTACTCTGTCTATACCCCTCACAATTTTGTAAACTTCTATCAAATCTCCCCTCATTCTTCTACGTTCCAAGGAATAAAGTCCTAACCTGTTTAATCTTTCCCTGTAACTCAACTCCTTAAGACCCGGCAACATCCTAGTAAATCTTCTGTGCACGCTCTCAATCTTACTGATATCCTTCCTGTAGTTAGGCGACCAGAACTGCACACAATACTTCAAAGTTGGCCTCACCAATGTCTTATACAACCTCACCATAACATCCCAACTCCTATACTCAATACTTTGATTTATGAAGGCCAGTATGCCAAAAGCTTTCTTTACAACCTTGTCTACCTGTGATGCCACTTTCAGGGAATTATGTATCTGAACTCCCAGATCCCTTTATTCCTCTGCACTCCTCAGTGCCCTACCATTTACTGTGTATGTCCTACTTTGGTTTGACCTTCCAAAATGTAACACCTCACACTGTTCCGCATTAAATTCCATCTGCCATTTTCTGGCCCATTTTTCCAGTTGGTCCAGATCTCTCTGCAAGCTTTGAAAGCCTTCCTCGCTGTCCACAACGCCTCCAATCTTAGTGTCATCAGCAAACTTGCTGATCCAATTCACCACATTATCATCCAAATCATTGATATAGACAACAAACAACAATGGTCCCAGTACAGATCCCTGAGGCACACCACTAGTCACAGACCTCCAGTCTGAGAAGCAATCATTCACTACCACTCTCTGTCTTCTCCCACACAGCCAATTTCGAATCCAGTTTACAACACATGGATACCAAGTGTCTGAACCTTCTGAACTAACCTCCCATGTGGGTATGTTTTAGGATGATGATAGAAAAGGTTGATAGGCAATCCAGAGTAAGAAAGACTAACTGGACAAGATCCGATTTAGATGGTGCAAGCACGGAGATAGACTGTAATGAAAGATTGGCAGGAAAAACTGTAGCTGAACAATGGGCTACCTTTAAAAAAAATAATTGGTATGGGCACATTCAAGGTATATTCCATTGAAAGGGAAAAGTAGGGCAAGCAAATCCATAGCTCCCTGGATGAAAAAGGAGATAGAAATTAAGATAAAGAAGAAAAAGCGCACTAATGGCAGGCGTCAGATAGAAAATATAATTGAGAACCAAGAGGAATACAGAAGGTTCAGAGGGGAGGTGAAGAAGCATATTGGAGAAGCGAAGAGGGATTATGAGAAAAGACTGGCAGCCAACATTAAGGGGAATCCCAAAGTCGTCTCTAGGCATATAAATAGTAAAAGGGTGGTAAAAGGAATAGTAGGGCCGATTAGGGACCCAACAGGGAATTTATACATGGAGGAAGGGGCCATGGCTGAAGTATTAAATAAATGCTTTGCATCCATCTTTACCAAGGAGGTAGATGCTACCCAAGCCATAGTGACAGACGAGGAAACTCTGTCACTAGAAGCATTCAGAATTGATGAGGAGGAATTGTTGAATAGACTGTCGGTACTTAAAGTTGACAAGGCACTGGGACCGGACGAGATGCATCCAAGGATATTGAAGGAAGTGAGAGTAGAAATTGCAGGGACACTGGCCATAATCTTTCAGTCTTCCTTAGACTTGGGTGGTGCTAGAGGACTGGAGAATTGCAAACATTACGCCCTTGTTCAAAAAAGATTGTAAGGATAGGCCCAGCAATTACAGACCTGTCAGCTTAACTTCAGTGCTAGGCAAGATTCTAGAAACAACTATTTGGGATAGAATTAGCAGTCATAGAGGCCTACAGCACAGAAAAAGGCCCTTCAGCCCATCGAGTCTGCGCCGGTCAAACAAGTACCTAACTATTCTAATCCCATTTTCCAGCACTAGGTCCATAGCCTTGTACGCCATGGCATCGTAAGTGCACATCCAAATACTTCTTAAATGTTATGAGAGTTTCTGCTTCTACCACCCTTTCAAGCAGTGAGTTCTAGATTCACATGGAAAAATATGGGTTGATAAGGAAAATTTAACTAACTTGCTGGAGTTTTTTGAAGAGGTAACAGAAAGGGTCGATGAGGTAATGTTGTTGATGTGATGTACATGGACTTTCAAAAAGCATTTGATACAGTGCCACACAACAGACTTGTGAGAAAAGTTATTGCTCATGGAATAAAAGAGACAGTAGCAAGATGGATACAAAATTGGTTGAAAAATAGGAAGCAGAGAGTAATGGTCAATGGATATTTTTCGGGCTGGAGGAAGGTTTGTAGTGGAGTTTCCCAGGGGTTGGTATTGGGACCCTTGCTTTGCCTGATATACATTAATGACCTAGATCTTGTTGTGCAGGGGACAATTTCAAAGTTTGCGGATGATAGGAAGCTTGGGAGTGTTGTGAACTGTGAGGATGGTGTGCAAGATGGTGTTCAAGAGGACATAGACAAGGTGGTGGAGTGGGCAGACAGGTGCCAGATGAAGTTCAATGTGGAAAAGTGTGAGGTGATGCGTTTTGGTAGGAGGAACATGGACAGACAATATGAAATAAGGGGTGAAATGTTGAAGGACTGCAGGATCAAAAAAACCTGGGTGTATATGTGCATAGATCATTGAAGGTGGCAGAACAGGTGGAAAAAGTAGTTAATAAAGCATATAGTATCTTGGGCTTTATTAATAGGGGCATAGCGTACTAAGGCAGGGAGGTTATGCTGAATTTATATAAGACACTCGTTAGACCTCAGCTGGAGTATTGTGTACAGTTCTGGGCACCACACGATAGGAAGGATGTGAACACATTGGAGAGACTGCTGAAGAGGTTTACAAGAATGGTTCCGGGGATGAGAAACTTGAGCTATGAGGTTAGATTGGGACTGTTCTCCTTGGAGAGAAGAAGGCTGAGAGGAGATTTGATAGAGATATTCAAAATCATGAGGGGGCTGAAGAGGGTAGATAGGGAGAAGCTGTCCCCAATAGTAAAAGGATCAAGAACGAGAGAGCACAGATTTAAAGAGATTTACAAAAGAAGCAAATGTGAAGTGAGAAAAAACTTTTTGACACAACGAGTGGTTCGGGTCTGGAATGCACTGTCTGGAAGCGTGGTGGAGGCAGGTTCATTCGACGCGTTCAAGAAGGCATTTGGTGATTATTTGAATAGAAACAATGTGTAGGGACCGAGGAAAAGATAGGGCAATGGCACTAGGTCATAATGCTCATTTGGCGACCTGGTGCAGACACGATGCACAAGTCTCCTTCTATGTCGTTAAAATTCTGTGATTCTGTGAATACCTCTATCAAGTTTCCTCTCAGCCTTCTTTTCTCCAAGGAAAACAGACCCAACCTCTCCAATCTAACCTCATAGCTACAGTTGTTCGTCCCTGGGATCGTTCTTGTGAATCTCCTCTGTACTCACTCCAATGCCTCCATATCCTTCCTCAAGTATAGTGCCAAGAACTGGACATAGTACTCCATATGAGACCTAACTGGTGACTTATACAAGTTTAATGTGACCTCCTTACTCTTGTATTCAATGCCCCTATTAATAAAGCTTCAGATACTTTATGCTTTATTATCTGCTCTCAACCATGCCCTGCCACCTTTAATGACTTATGTACATATACACCAAGGTCCCTTTGTTCCTGCACCTCCTTTAGAGTTTCTCTCTTTATTTTATACTCTCTCCATGTTCTCCCTGCCAAAATTAATCACCTCCCACTTGTCTGCATTGAGCTTCATCTGCCATTTATCTGTCTAATCCACCAATATGTCTATGTCCTTTTGAAGTTCAAGACTATCCTCATGACAATGCTTCCAATCTTCATATCATCCACAAAGTTTGAAATAATGCCCTGCACACCGCAGTCCAGGTCATTAATATATATCAGGAAGAGCAAGGGTCCCAACACTGACCCCTGGGGAACTCCATTACAGACTTTCCTCTGATCTGAAAAACGACCATTTATCATTAGTCTCTGTTTCCTGTCATTCAGCTAATTTCTTATCCAAGTGCCTACTTTCCCTCTTATTCCATGAGCTAGAATTTGCTCACAAGTCTGTTGTGTGGCACTGTATCAACTGCCTTTTGAAAATCCATATACGCCACATCAACAACATTGCCCTTATCAACCTTCCCTGTTACCAGCTCAAAGAACTCCAAGTTAGTTAAACATGATTTTCCCTTAATGAATCCATGCTGGCTTTCCTTAATTATCCCACATGTGTCTGACTGACTGCTGATTTTGTCCTGAACTATAGTTTCCAGCAGTTTTTCTACTGCTGAAGTCAAGCTGACTTTTTGAGCAAGGGCGTAACGTTCACAATTCTCCAGTCCTCTGGCACCACCCCGTGTCTAAGGAAGACTGGAAGATTATCACTAGTGCCTGAAATTTCCACTCTCACCTCCCTCAGTATCCATGGATGCATCTCATCCGGTCCTGGTACCTTATCAATTTTAAGTAAAGATAGTTTTTCTAACACCTCCTTCTCAACTGTAAATTCCTCGAGTGTACCAGTTACCTCCTCTTTCACCTTGGTCTGCTAGCATCCTGCTACTTTGTAAAGATAGATGCAAAGTACTCATTTAATACCTCCGCTACTTCTCCTGCCTCCACATGCAAGTTTTCTTTTTTATCCCTAATCGGCTCTACCCCTTTTACCACCCTTTTATTATTTACATGCATTTAGAAAACCTTAGGATTCCCTTTTATGTTAGCTGCTCGGCTCTTTTCATGCTCCCTGTTTGTTTTTCTGATTAGTTTTTTCACTTTCTCGCTGGTTCTTCTATAATCAGCCTGATTCTCCATTGTATTTTCTACCTGACATCTGTCACATGTGTACTTCTCCCTTTTCAGCTTCATCTCTATCTCTCTCGTCATCCAGGGTGTTCTAGATTTATTTGTCCTACCTTTTCCCTTCAAGGGGATATGCCTTGACATTGCATGCAATACTATCTCTTTGAAGGTAGCCCATTGTTCAGCCACCATCTTTTCTGCTAACATTTGATTCCAACTCACTCAACTCAGATGCATTCTCATCCCACCGTAGTTGGCTTTCCCCTGATTAATGATCCCTGCTCTGGACTTCTCCTTGTCCTTCTCCATGGCCAACCTAAACCTTATGACACGATGGTGACTGTCCCCTAAATGCACTCCCATTGTTATTTGATCCACTTGGCCAACTCATTCCCCAGAACCAGGTCCAACAGTGCCTGCCCTCTTATTGAACCGGAAACATACTGCTGCAGAAAATTACCTTGAACACACTCCAGGAACTCTGGCCCGTTCTTGTCCCTTTGCACTGTTCCTATCCTAGTCTGTATTTGGATGATTCAAATTCCCCATTATAATTACTCATAATTCTTGCACCTCTGTAATTTCTTTGCAAATTTGTTTCCCTACATCCCTTCCACTAGTTGGCGGCCTATATAATACATCGATCAATGTTATTGCACCTTTTTCGTTCCTTACCTCTAGCCAGAGAGCTTCCGTCTTTGACCTCTCTGGAACATCCTCTCTCTCCAGCACTGCAATACCATCTTTAATCAATACTGCCATTGCCCCCCATTGCCTTTTCTTCATTTCTTGTCTCTCCTAAATACCTTGTACCCAGAAATATTTAATGCCCAGTCCTGCCCTTCTTTGAGCCAGGTCTCTGCTATAGCAATAATATCATAGTTCCATTTGTCAACCTGTGCCTGTAGTTCACCAATCTTATTAGCCATACTCTGTGCATTCACATACATGCACGTTAATCCTGATTTAGGCTTTTTAGCTTTCCCCTTTGCTCTGACCCCATCTAATAACCTACTATAGCCTACTCTAGCTCTATCAAACTCTCCAAGTATTCTTTTTACCTTGATGTTACTCTCTGATGTATCCTCCTTATCAGTTAATACTTCTCTACTTCCCGCTGCCAGTTTTTCTCCCCTCAGGTTGCCATCCTCCTGCCGATCTAGTTTAAACCCTCTTCAACAGCACTAGCAAATGTCCCTGTGAGGACATTAGTCCCAGCCCTGCTAGGGTGTAACCCATCCTTGTGCAGACCCCACTTGCCCCAGAACCAGTCCCAGTGCCTCAGAAATGTAAAGTCCTCTCACTCTTACTCCATTTCCAGGGTGGATGGGGAGCAGCTGTTCCCCTTAGTTGAAGGGTCAGTCACGAGGAGACATTAGTTCAAGGTGAGGGTCAGGAGGTTTAGGGGGGAATGTGAGGGAACACTTTTTTACCCAGAGGATGGTGAGGGTCTGGAATGCGCTGCCTGGGAGGGTGGTGGAGGCGGGTTGCCTCACATTCTTTAAAAAGTACCCGGATGAGCACTTGGCACATCATAACATTCAAGGCTATGGGCCAAGTGCTGGTAAATGGGATTAGGTAGATAGGTCAGGTGTTTCTCACGTGTGTGTGCAGACTTAATGAGCCAAAGGGCCACTTCTGCACTGTGATTCTGTGATTCTCCAGCCGTGTATTGAATTGCTTAATCTTCCTATACATATGTTCACTAGCACACGACACTGGGAGTAATCCTGAGATTACTGCTCTTGAGGTCCTGCTTTTCAATTTCCTTCCTAACACCCTAAAATCTGCTTTCACTCAGTCCTTTTCCTGCCTATGTCATTGGTCCCAATGTGGACCATGACCTCTAGCTGCTCGCCCTCCCCTAAAAGAATGTCATGCCCTGTGACCCTGGCACCAGGGAGGCAACATACCATCCTGGAGTCACGTCTGCGGGCACAGAAGTGCCTGTCTGCTCCTCTAACTATGGAATCCCTTACCACTATAGTACTTCCATTCTTCCTCCTTCCCTCCTGTGCAGCTGAGCCAACCGTGGTGCCATTAACTTGGCTCTTGCTACAGTCCTCTGAGGAACCACCTCACTCACCAGTATCCAAAATGGAAAAACCATTAGAGAGCGACATAGCCTCAGGGGATTCTTGCACTACCTGCCTGATTCAGAAATTCTGGAGGCCACCCATTCCCTCTCCGTCTGTGTACTTCTTAGCTGCGGTGTGACTACCTCTCTGAATGTGTTATCCAGGTAATCCTCAGTTTTGCGGATGCACCACAGTGACTCCAGCCGCTGCTCAAGTTTCCCAAACTGGAGCTCAAGTTTCTGCAGCTGGTGACACTTCCTGCAGATGTAGTCATCAAGGGCACTTTGTGCCTGCATGACTTCCTACATTTGGCAAGATGCCCATTCCACATGGCTGAGTTGCACTAACATACCTTAAACTTTATATAAAGTGTTTACTCACCTGTCACTCACCAATCATCGTCTGTTCTCCCTCTCGCTGCCCTTTCTTTGTGTCCTGTATGAAGCCTTGCTGCTTTCTCCCTCTCACACTCTGTATGAAGTCTCATTGTCTCTCTGTCTTGCGCTCTTTAAAGTCTTGCTGCTCTCTCCTTCTCGTGCCTCTCTATGAAGTCTTGCTGCTCTCTCCCTATCGCGTTCTGTATGAAGAACTTTCACTCACTTAATCACAGAGACTTACTCACTCACTCTCTCATAGACTCACCCAGACACACTCACTCATTCTCACACACAAACTCACTCACTCACTCACATAGACTCACACTCATCAGACCCGCTCACACACACCCACTCCGAGGCACTCACTCACACAGACTCACTCACACAGCCTTTTAAAGGCATCCTACTCATCAATTTTCACTCCATTCATCACCTAGGCAATCACTTCTACTGATTTTTTTGTCAACATCGGGCAGATTTTTCCATTCCGGGACTAAGTCCAGTGGCTGGGGCAGAAACATGGAGAGTTTTCCACCATGGAGGCTGCCGGGAATTTGTGCAGAATTGTGTCAATTGTGCAGTCGGGAGTTTCCTGACATTTTGCACAGTTGGTCGGGTTGAATGGTGCATGCCCCGCCACCATATTTAAAAGGCGCCCGGGCAGCAACCTACACAATGCTGATTGAAGAGATGGCCCAAAGAGGACAGGGAGTTCCAGCATGCGAATTCAGTGATGTCTCCCTGGGCGTCCTGCTCGACAAAATGGAGGCCAGGAGGGACATCCTCTATCCAGAGGGTGGGAGGAGGAGGCTGAGCAGGGAGACAAACTGCATTGGGGAATGTCTCCAGGGAAGTCAGTGCACAGGGCCTCCAGCAGAGGACTGCCCTGAATGCCAAAAAAGGATGATTGACCTTATCTGTGCCGCCAGGATAAATGAACCCATAACTGCTCTCACTCACCTTATTGAATGGTAGAGGCAACATGGGCCTCAGTAGCAACGTGATAAGGTGATACCTTATGGCCCCACTGCAGTTCATCTACTCTGCAGGTGGAGAGGCCACTGTGGGTCCCTGACCTTTCCACACAGAGAGCTCACATGCTGTGTGGAAGGGAAGGGAGGGAAAACCTCAGGCATTGACGGCACCAGGAAGCACCACTAATGGCATGTCTCTCTGAGTCTTATCCTTATATTTGCATGGGCTCACCACTCTGGAGGGTGCTGGCCCAGAACCCTCCTGGATAACCTGCAGTGCATCAATCACATGGCACACAACCCAGTGGGTTATTTGTAAGACTGGAAGAATGAGAAAGATGCATGAAACCCAATTGCTCTCATTCTCCTCATCTCTTTGTGCAGGAGAAGTTGAGCCCTGGTCCACTCCTCCATCACCCCCTACTCCTCAACCCCCACTTATGGCACCTCCCCATGCCCACGCAGAAGATGCAACACCTGCCCCTTCACTTCCTCTCTCCTCACCGTCCAAGGGCCCAAACACTCCTTTCAAGTGAAGCAGCATTTCACTTGCATTTCCCCTAACTTAGTCTACTGCATTCGTTGCTCCCAATGCGGTCTCCTCTACATTGGAGAGACCAAACGCAAACTGGGCGACCGTTTTGCGGAACACCTGCGGTCTGTCCGCAAGAAAGACCCAAACCTCCCTGTCGCTTGCCATTTTAACACTCCACCCTGTTCTCTTGCCCACATGTCTGTCCTTGGCTTGCTGCATTGTTCCAGTGAAGCCCAACGCACACTGGAGGAACAGCACCTCATCTTCCGACTAGGCACTTTACAGCCTTCTGGGCTGAATATTGAATTCAACAACTTTAGATCTTAAACTTCCCCTCCCCCCATCCCCACCCCGTTTCTTTTCCCCCCCCCACCCGCCTTTTTTTCAATAATTTATATAGATTCTTCTTTCCCCACCTATTTCCATTATTTTTAAATCTAAAACTAAAACCTTTAGTCTTTCCACCCCACCCCCACTAGAGCTGTACTTTGAATATCCTGTCTTGCATTCTTAATTAGCACTTTTCTCAGACAAAGACCACCACCTTCAACACCTCTTTGACCCTTTTGTCTCTGACATCTTTTGATTATCTGCTCACACCACACCCTCAATGTGTCTCTTCCCCCCCACCCACCTTAAACCAATTTATATTTCTCCCTTGTTGAAACTATGCTTCAGTTCTGCTGAAGGGCCATGAGGGCTCGAAACGTTGACTGATTTCTTCTCCGCCGATGCTGCCAGACTTGCTGAGTTTTTCCAGGTAATTCTGTTTTTATTTTGAAGTTGAGCCATAATTGGAGAGAGAGGGAGAAGACAGGAGGGGGCTGGTCACACTTAAAGGATTTTGAGGAGCTGGCAGGGGTCGAGCAGGACAGATCCATTTTAGATTGAGGGATTGGCTTGTGGCCTAATCCAGTAAGGATCCATGCATGTCATAGAACCCTAAGGGTCAAGGGTGCCTCCATGTTACAGGCAGATCATGCAATCTCTCTCTCTTTCCTCTCTCACTCACTTAGGAAGAGGCTAAGGCCCGAAAGCGAGGACACCCTGTCCAGCATACATACAAGCCTAGAGAGGAGTGAGGACATTGCGGAGGAAGAAAGTGCACCTGTACAGGCTTCACAGCGGACACCTGCACCCTCCACCAGCCCAGAGGGACACATCTTGGTGGGTATTACATCTAGTTTATCACATTCTGGTGGTCACTGGCTGGACGCGTATCTGCAACAGGAGGAGGCAAAGTCAAGCTCACTGGAGCATGGAGGAGTGCTGGGGAAGGGGCATCTCCAAGATCTGTGCTCAATTACAGGCCTCTGGAATCAGCGTTCCAAGAGATGCGGGAGAGACAGCAAGAGACGGGGGCAAATCCGGCAGAGGTGGCGGAGGCTCTTTACAGTGGCAAGTGAGGCTGGTGAAGTGGTGCTGACCTGTGCACGCATGGTCTCCATGGGGAGGGTGGTGGACTCCATGGCCAACTCCATGGCGAACCTGGTCCAGCAGATTCTGCCAGAGATGCACGCAGACCTGCACTCCATCACTGTAGCCATGGATGAGCTTTTGCAGTGGCTACATTGTGGGGGGTATGGAGCACCTTGACATCCTTCCAGGTGCCCCTTCTCCTCGAGGAGTCAGGCAGGGACCCTTCGGCACACAAAGTGAGGAGCGCAGTTGGGCACCAGGGGGGCCTCCGCTCAGGACAGTATCCAGCCTTTCTCAAGCCCCTTGCCTGTGACCCCTTCAGCCTCATCTTCTGTGGCCACAGAGGGAGCAGCTGCCCCACAGCAGAGCAGCCAAAATTAAGCCAGGGCCCTCTTGTTCACTGGCCTCCAGAGGATGGCCACCAAGGTCATCCAAGGCAAACTGGTCAGAGGGCTGCCTCCACCCCAGCTGTGGATGTCTGGGGAGCACCTAGAAGAAGTGGCTGGGAATGTAAACTCAATAAGTTCTGATTTAACAAGTGCACGGGTGCACTATGATTGTCACACGTATCACACTTTTGTAAATATAGTTCACCTGCACTTTAATCATGTCTGATGTGTTTTATTTGTCCTTAAGCCTGTGCGTGTCCCCCTGAGCCCACACGATCTTCACAGGGACACCCCAGGCTCAGTCTATGTCCTGCAGAATCGGGCATGTGCCAGGGTCCTTGCAAACCATGTGTAAGAAGTCTCCTGCTCACGCTGAACCTTTGCCCTTCACATCTCATCTGTCCCAAGGCCCTAGCATTGTAAGCCCTATCTGCTGAGTTGTTCAGTTGAGCTGACCTGCATCTCCACCCACCCCAAATGACCCAACTTCCAAGTAGTATCTCAAGATCTCCACCACGAGGCTCTGCATAGTAGCTTGCTGCTGTGATCATTGTCACCTTCGAGGTTGAGTCTTATATCTCCCCCCGCCCCCCCAAATAACCATTTACCCATCCCAGGAACCATATTTAACCTCCCCACAGTCACCCTTCAACTCCCCACCACTTTCCAGTCAATATTCAGGTCAATGTTGAATGCCCCTACCTTCCAGAACAGCCCACCCCTGTTATGATAGACATGCTCCCTTCATCCTGTCGATCCCCAGAATCCACATCATATTCTATATCCCCTCCAACAACTCTCAGCACCCCTTCACTCGATGTTGCCAAACCTTCATCCCCCTGCCCTGCCAGCTCCCACTGTCCCCTTTAACCATCACCATCCTGTACAATCACAGGTACCCTCAGTGTGCCCCCCCAAGACTCCACTGGAAGAAGTTGCTGCTTGTAGATTTACCTCCTGGAAGTAGTAGCTGTGCTCAGAGCAACCACCCCCTGGATGCTGCTGCACAGAGAAGATCCACTTGGTTAATATTCCACCCACTGCAGCATGTGGTGTTCCAGGATCCGGTCACTGGAGTCCTCCGCCTGCTTTTCGGATCACTGTGAGCTGGCTCAGGCCTTCTTCAGCTAAGTGCTGACATGTACACAGCATATTGGCTTAGATGTGTTCTGGACCGGCGTGATTTCCTGCTGGCAACGCAGATGATCAGGTTGGGGGTGGGGGAGGGGGGGGGGTGCGGGGAAGCGCGATTCTGGTTGGGCCTTCATCTCCATTAGCGGGATGCAAATCAGTTTCATGCCAGCCTCTGGCAGGAATTGTAACCTGCCATGGTGGGCAGGAGCTCAAAGTCCTGTCTTCAAAACCGATTTTTCAACTGCTGCATTGTCCCCCTGCCTGCCATTAATCTGCTCTGGGGGTGGGGCTGGAAAATTCCGCCTATTCTCTTCCTTAATAAACGTCAATACAAAGTATTCATTAAGAATTCTACCTTGCCCTGCACCTCTAAGGATATTTCAACTTCTCTGTCCCTACTAGGACTCACCCAGCCTCTTACTACCCACTTAATTACATGCAGTAGAAGATTTTTGAGTTCGCTTTCATGTCAACTGCTATTTTATTCTCATTCTCATTTTGCTAGTCTTACTGTCCCCTGCACTTCCACCCCCAAAATATTCCCTTTGGCCTGGTTCTCACTTGTAGAATTCACCTGATATGCAACATAAATCCTCTTTTTTTTCATCATATCCTCTATCTCCTTCATCTTCCAAGGTGTGCTGGTTTTGGTTACCCTACCTTTCCTCCTCATTGGAACATAGCTAACCTGTACCTGAAACACCTCCTCCTTCAATATCATTCATGGTTCTGTTACATTTTTTCCTATCAATCTTTGGCTCCATTCTACCCTGACTAGATCCCCATACATCCTATTGAAGTTAATTCTCATCCAATTTAGAAGGTCTGCTTTAGATTATTCCTCATTCATCTCCATTACTAATCTAATAAACCTTATGATATGATAATCACACTTACCCTACAGACACTTGGTCCATTTGGTCCAGCCCCTTCCCCAGCACCAGATCAAGCAATGCCTCCTTTCTAATTGGCTTTTTGTTCGTTCATTGACTAGATGTGGGCATGGCAGGCTAGGCCAGCATTTATTGCTCATCCTTAATTGCCCTTGAGAAAGTGGTGGTGAGCTGCCTTCTTGAACTTCTGCAGTCCATGTGGTGTAGGTACACCCACAGTGCTGTTAGGGAGGGAGCTCCAGGATTTTGACCCAGCGACAGTGAAGGAACAGTGATATATTTCCAAGTCAGGATGGCAAGTGGCTTGAAGCAGAACTTCCAGGTGGTGGCGTTCCCATGTATGTGCTGCTCTTGTCCTTCTAAATGGTAGTGGTTGTGGGTTTGGAAGTGCTGCCTAAGAAGCCTTGCTGAGTTTCTGCAGTGCATCTTGTAGATGGTATACACTGGGTGGGGTGCCAATCAAGCGGGCTGCTGGATGATGTCAAGCTTTTTGCATGTTGTTGGAGCTGTACTCAACCAGGCAAGTGGGGAGTATTCCATCATACTCCTGACTTGTTCATTTTAGATGATAGACAGGCTTTGGGAAGTCGGGAGGTAAGTTACTTGCCACAGGATTCCGAGCTTCTGACCTGCTCTTGTAGCCACAGTATTTTTGTGGCTAGTCCAGTTCTGTTTCTGGTCGATGGTAATACCCTGGATGTTGGTAGTGGGGGATTCAGTGATGGTAATGCCGTTGAATGTCAAGTGGCAATAGTTTGATTCTCTCTTGTTGGAGATGGTCGTTGCATGGCACTCAGGTGATACGAATGTTACTTGCTGCTTGTCAGCCCAAGCCTGGATATTGTCCAGGCCTTGCTGCATTTGGACATGGACTGCTTCAGTATCTGAGGAGTTACAAATTGTGCTGAACATTGTGCAATCATCAGTGAGCATCCCCACTTCTGACCTGAAGATGGAAGGAGGGTCATTGATGAAGCAGCTGAAGATGGTTGGGCCTAGGACACTGCCTTGAGGAACTCCTGCGATGATGCCCTGGGACTGAGATACTTGACATCCGTCACAACCATCTTCCTTTGTGCTTGGTATGACTCCAACCCAGCAGAGAGTTTTTCCACTGACTCCAGTTTTGCCAGGGTTCCTTGATGCCACACTCGGTCAAATGCTGTCTTGATGTCAAGGGCAGCCACTCACCTCACATCGTGAGTTCAGCTCTTTTGTCCATGTTTGAACCAAGGCTGTAATGAGGTTAGAAGCCGAGTTACCTGGCAGAACCCTAAGTGAGCATCAGTGAGCAAGTTATTGCACAGCAAGTGCTGCTTGATAGCACTGTTGATGACCCCTTCCATTACTTTACTGATGATCCAGAGTAGACTGATGGGGTGATAATTGGCTGGGTTAGATTTGTCCTTTTTGTGCACAGGACATAGCTGGACAATTTTCCACATTGCTGGGTAGATGTCAGTGGTTTAGCTGTACAGCTTGGCTCAGGGCGCAACAAGTTCTGGAGCACAAGTCTTCAGTACTATTGCTGGAATATTGTCAGGGCCCGTAACTTTTGCAGTATCCAGTGCTTTCAGCCGTTTCTTCATATCATGTGGCGTGAATATAATTGGCTGAAGATTGGCATCTGTGCTGCTGGGGACCTCCAGAGGAGGCCGAGATGGACCATCCACTTGGCACTTACGGCCGAAGATTGTTGCAAATGCTTCAGTCTTTTGCACTGATGTTGGGGGATGGGGATATTTGTGGATGCTCCTTCTCCAGTGAGTTGTTTAATGGTGCACCACCATTCACAACTGGATGTGTCAGGACTGCAGAGCTTAGATCTGATCTGGCTTGTGGGATCGCTTGGCTCTGAGAATATACTCATCAAGGGAGTTCCCCTGAGCACATTTCAGAAATTCCTGCCCTTCCTTTCCCTTTACTCTAACATTATCCCAACCAGTCTTTGGGTACTTAAACTCCACCATTCTATAGTTCTTCCACATCAGTGATTTCCCTGCATATTTGCTTTTTTATCTCTCTCTCATTATTTGGGGGTCGATAGAATAACCCTATTAGCATGATCACAGTATCCCCCCCCTTACCTTTTGCTTCTCAATACTAACCAAACTGATTCTGTCCTTTCCTCCTCAATGCCTATTCAATACTGTCACTCCACTCCCCTTTTTCCCGTCCCTATTGTTTTTAAACGCTTAACATCCTTGAATATGAAGCAACCAGTCCTCACCATTTTTAAGCCGCATTTCCATTATTACCATTACATCATATTCCAACATGATTATTTTTTGCTTGTAGCTGACTGACCTTATTCACTATACTTTGGAACCCATCTTTGTATTCTCCTTGTGCTTCTTAGTCTGCTCCTATCTAATATGATACTACTTTCTTCTCCAGTACAATCTAACTCTTTTATGCACCGTATTCCTGTTTTCTTCTTCTATATGCTGGTTCCCAGCCTCCTGCCAATTTATCTTCAACCCTCCGCAACCACACTAGTGAACCTCTCCACCAGTCTTGTTTATGTGCAACCCATCCCTTTTGACTAGGTGCCTCCTGTATCAGAACTGGTCCTAATGTCTCAAGAACTTAAAGCCTTCCCTGCTATACCATGCCTGAAGCCACAAATTAATCCTCCCTTGCTTTGTTTTTCCACTCTCCGTAGCATATTGGATTCAGAATAATCCAGAGATTATACTGCCTGAGGTTCTACTTTTCAACTTCCTTCTTAGCTGCTGAAAGTCTGACTGTAGGACCTCAATATCTGCCCTATCTAATTTGTTGATACCGACATGTACACAGCTTCTGGCTCACCCCCTTCCCTATGCAGAATATTCTGCACCCTCTGCATGATGTCCTCTACCCTGGCAGCATGAAAGCAGGACTCGCAACGACAATTACCAATACACCTGTCTGTCCCATAATTATGGACTCTCTGACAATGAGTGCATTTCTATACTTTGTTGCTCTCTGCTGTGCAGTCCCTTTCCCATTGGTATCTCCTTTAAGGTGTTGTCATCCAAGCAGTCTCGCATGCTGAGTGCTGGTTTGAGAGTGCACTCCCCAAAGACTGCTCCCCTTCTTGCCTCTTCCTACTCTTCTAGCTGGCCAGCACAACTTTCAGTCAAGGAGAGGAGACCATTTTGTAACTTTTATTTCATTGTGAAACCTACTCAAGCTACTCTCATTTTTATGTCTGTTGGGAATGCTACTGCAAGATCTGTCTCTTGGACTATCAAATGCTCTTTCTCTGGTGCATGATTGTTTTCTGATGCAAGAGTCACTTGCAGACCACTATCAGTACTTGTGTTATGCTTTGTTACACCTTATTCTTTCATCCCATTCTGTCAGTCCATGGACCAGGTCTCTTGGCCACTGTCCTGAACTTTCAAGCAGTACTTAACCTTGCTAGTAGCTTATCCTGCATAGACCACTCTTGAATAGACATGACCTAAGTACCCACACTGCGAAATTGGCCTTTGGATGTGGTAGCTCTGTTATGTGCATCATGATCACTAATATTACCACCATTCTTAGAGCCATAGAAACATAACAGCACAGAAGGATGCCATTCACCCATCAAGTCCACGCTGACTCTCTGTAGAGCAACACGATCAGTCTGAATTCGCTGCTTTATCCAAATAGCCCTGCAATTTTGTTTCCCTCAAATGCCCATCCAATTTCCTTTTGAAATCATTCATCCTCTCTGTTTCCACCACACTTGTGGGTAGCCAGCTGCAGGTTAGTACTACCCACTGCAGAAAAAAACTCATCCTCATGTCCCCACTGCATCTCTTACCCCAAACCTTAAATCTGTGGCTCATGATTCTTGTACCACCAGCTAACGCAAACAATTTCCCTTTGACTACAATATCCAAACTTGTCATAATCTTGTACACATCCATCAAAGGAGATCAATCTCAGCTTCTCCAACCAAACCTTGTTGCGAAAATCCCTCGGCCGTAAAACCATTCTGGTAAATCTTCTCTGCACCTTCTCCTTCCTGAAGTGTAGTGATGTGAAGTGGATGCAATACACTAGTTGTGGTGTAACCAGAATTTTATAAAGGTTTTTGCATAAATTTCCTGCTTTTGTACTCAACACCTCTATTTATGAAGGTCAGGTTCCCATATGCATCGTTAAGTACTGTCTCAATATATCCTGCCACCTTCAAGGATCTGTGCACCCAAATCCAAAAAGCCAATTCCGCATGCTCCTGTACACTATTTAGAATTGTGCTATTGTTTCTATCTTGCATCTCCCTATCCCTTCGACAAAATACATCACCTCATACTTCCCTTTTTGAATTCCATCTGCCACTTGTCTGCACATTCTGCTAATCTATCTATGTCTTTTTACAGCCAATTAGAACCATGCTCACTGTTTGCTGCTCCTCCAAGTTTGATAACATGAGCAAAATTTTGAACTTTTCTCTCTCTCTCTGGCTGCCATCCTCCAGTCTCAAAAATAACTACTTACCAAAACTCGGTGTTTTCTGTCCTTAAGGGTTGAAGTATGTTCATAAACCAACTGGTAGCCACCATACTGTGGTACCAGTTGGGACTTTGATCCCTCCCTCTGAGTTTGTCACCAAGCTATAGAAGAAACCAAAAGCAATAGGGTTGTTGTGGTGGGTGATTTTAACTTTCCCTATATTGACTGGGAATCACTTAGTGCTAGGGGTTTGGATGGTGCAGAATTTGTAAGGTGCATCCAGGACGGTGCCCTGAGACAATATGTAGATAGTCCAACTAGGGAAGGGGCAACACTGGACTTGGTATTAGGGAATGAACCCAGCCAGGTGGTTGAAGTTTCACTAGGGGAGCATTTCGGGAAAAGTGACCATAATTCAGTAAGTTTCAAGGTACTGGTGGACAAGGATAACAGGAATCCTCGGGTTAAGATGCTTAATTGGGGGAAGGCTAATTATAACAATATTATACAGGAATTGAGGAATCTAGACTGGAGGCGGATGTTTGAGGGCAAATCAACAACTGACGTGGGGGGCTTTCAAACGTCAGTTGATAAGAATTCAGGACCAGCATGTTCCTGCTAGGATGAAGGATAAGTAAGGCAAGTTTCAACAACCTTGTATAACGAAGGATATTGTGAGATTAGTCAGAAAGAAAAGGGAAGCATTCGTAAGGGCTAGAAGACTGGGAACAGATGAAGCCCGTGGAGAATATAAAGAAAGTAGGAAGAAACTTAAGCAAAGAGTCAGGAGGGCTAAAAGGGGTCATGAAAAGTCATTGGCAACCAGGATTAAGGAAAATCCCAAGGCCTTTTATACATATGTAAAAAGCAAGTGGGTAGCCAGGGAAAGGGTAGGCCCACTCAGGGACAGAGGTGGGAATCTGTGTGTGGAGCCAGAAGAAATGGGAGAGGTACTAAATGAGTACTTCTCATCAGTATTCACCAAAGAGAAGGACTTAGCCATCGATTTATCTAGGGAAGAGTGTATAGATAGCCTGGATCATGTTGAGATCAAAAAAGAGGTGTTAGGCGTCTTGAAGAATATTAAGGTGGATAAGTCCCCAGGGCCAAATGGGATCCACCCCAGAGTATTGAGGGAGACAAAGGAGGAGACTGCTGGGGCCTTGACAGAAATCTTTGCATCCTCACTGGCTACAGGTGAGGTCCCAGAGGACTGGAGAATGGCCAATGTTGTTCCATTGTTTAAGAAGGGTAGCAGGGATAACCCAGGAAATTACAGGCGGTGAGCCTTACATCAGTGGTAGGGAAATTATTGGAGAAGATTCTTCGTGACAGGATTTACTACCATTTGGAAGCAAATGGGTGTATTAGTGAGAGGCAGCATGGTTTTGTGAAGGGGAGGTCGTGTCTCACTAACTTGATCGAGTTTTTCGAGGAAGTGACAAAGATGATCGATGGTGGAAGGGCAGTGGATGTTATATACATGGATTTCAGTAAGGCCTTTGACAAGGTCCCTCGTGGCAGACTGGTACAGAAGGTAAAGTCGCACGGGATTAGAGGTGAGCTGGCAAAATGGATACAGAATTGGCTTGGTCATAGAAGACAGAGGGTAGCAGTGGAAGGGTGCTTTTCTGAATGGAGAGCTGTGACTAATGGTGTTCCACAGGGATCAGTGCTGGGACCTTTGCTGTTTGTAGTATATGTAAATGATTTGGAGGAAAATGTAACTGAGCTAATTAGTAAGTTTGCAGACGACACTAAGGTCGGAGGAGTTGCAGATAGTGAAGAGGATTGTCAAAGGATACAATGGGATATAGATCGGTTGGAGACTTGGGCGGAGAAATGGCAGATGGAGTTTAATCCGGACAAATGTGAGGTAATACATTTTGGAGGGTCTAATACAGGTAGGAATTATACAGTAAATGGCAGAAACCTTAAGTGCATCGACGGGCAGAGGGATCTGGGTGTCCAGGTCCACAGGTCACTGAAAGTAGTAATGCAGGTGGATAAGATAGTCAGGAAGGCAAATGGCATGCTTTCCTTTGTTGGCAGGGGTATTGAGTATAAAAGCTGGGAAGTCATGCTGCAGCTGTATAGAACCTTGGTTAGGCCACACTTGGAATATTGCGTGCAATTCTGGTCGCCACTTTACCAGAAGGATATGGAGACGTTGGAGAGGGTGCAGAGGAGGATTCCCAGGATGCTGCCTGGTCTGGAGGTTATTTGCTAAGATGAGAGGTTGGAGAAACTCGGATTGTTCTCACTAGAGCGACGGAGATTGAGGGGCAAGTCGTTTACAAAATTATGAGTGGCATGGACAGAATAGATAGTCCAGCTTTTTCCCAGGGTGGAAGAGTCAATTACTAGGGGACATAGATTTAAGGTGAGAGGAGAAAACTTTAGAGGAGATGTGCGGGGCAAGTTTTTTATGCAGAGGGTAGTGAGTGCCTGGAATTCGCTGCCAGAGGAGGTGGTGGAAGCAGGTACGATAGTGGTGTTTAAGAGGCAGCTTGACAAATACATGAATAGGATGGGAATAGAGGGGTAGAGGACCCCGGAAGTGCAAAATGTTTTAGTTTGACAGGCAATATGATCCGCGCAGGCTTGGAGGGCTGAAGGGCGTGTTCCTGTGCTGTACTTTTCTTTGTTCTTTGTAAACCAGTCAACTTATTTTGGTACAAAAGGGCACACTGCGTCTCTGCCATGCCGGTAAGTCTCCTGCTGAGGGAGGGTGCTCAGGCACCGTGTGCCTTCACACACAGGTGGTAACTTTCTGCCTTCAGACCTTGTAGAGAAACATATCCTTTGAACCTCCTCCTATACGTTCTGCACAATGTAATTCTGCTGCCAGCTGCATGGCCTCAATTATGGCAAGCAGCACCTGGTTATAAATGTGGGAATGGTACAGCGTTTCCGTACACCTTTGTAGGAACTGCCCATCTTTTCCCAGTAACTGATCAGGGTCTGAAGCATGGTTTCCTCCATATGGAGCTCTCTCCTAACAAGAGTGGTGACTATCCTCTGGTTTTTTAAAATTCATCCACGGGATGAGGGCTTCGCTGGCTGGGCCGGCATTTATTGCCCATCCTTAGTTACCCTTGATAAGGTGGTGATGAACTGCCTTCTTGAACCGCTGCAGTCCATGTGGTGTAGGTACACACACAGTGCTGTTAGGAAGGGAGTGCCAAGATTTTGACCCAGCGACTGTAAAGGAACAGCAATATATTTCCAAGTCAGGATGGTGAGTTACTTGGAGAGAAACTTTCAGGTGGTGGTGTTCCCGTATGTCTGCTGCCCTTGTCCTGCTAGATGGTAGTGGTCGTGGGTTTGGAAGGTGCTGTCGAAGGAGCCTTGGTGAATTCCTGCAGTGCATCTTGCAGACTGCTGCTACTGTGTGTCGGCCGTGGAGGGAGTGAATGTTTATGGATGTGGTGCCAATCAAGCGGGCTGCTTTGTCCTGGATGGTGTCAAGCTTCTTGAGTGTTGTGGGAGCTGCATTCATCCAGGGAAGTGGGGAGTACTCCATCACAATACTGACTTGTGCCTTGTAGATGGTGGACAGGTGTTGGGGAGTTAGAAGGTGAGTTACTCGTCGCAGGATTCCTAGCCTCTGACCTGCTCTTGTAGCCACAGTTTTTATATGGCTCGTTCAACTCCATTTCTGATGAATGCTAACCCCCAGGATGTTCATAGTGGGAGATTCAGTGATGGTAATGCCATTGAATGTTAAGGGACGATGGATAGATTCTCTCTCGTTGGAGATGGTCATTGCCTAGCACTTGGGTGGCGCGAATGTTACTTGCTACTTGTCAGCCCAAGCCTGGATATTGTCCAAGTCTTGCTACTTTTTGACATGGACTGCTTCAGTTTCTAAGGAGTATTGTGCAATCATCAGCGAACATCCCCACTTCTCACCTTATAATAGAAGGAAGGTCATTAATGAAGCAGCTGAAGATGGTTGGATTGCGGACTACTTTGAGGAATTCCTGCAGCGATGTCCTGGAACTTAGATCACTGACCTCCAACAACCACGACCATCATCCTTTGTGCTAGTTATCACTCCAACCAGTGGAGAATTTTCTCACTGATTCCCATTGACTCCAGTTTTGCTGGGGCTCTTTGATGCCACACGCAGTCAAGTGCGGCCTTGATGTCACTCTCACCTCACCTCAGGAGTTCAGCTCTTTTGTCCATGTTTAAAACAAGGCTGTAATGAGGTCAGGAGCCGAGGCTCTTGTGGGACCCAAACTGGGTGTCAGTTATTGCTCAGCAAGTGCTGCTTGATAGCACTGTTGCTGGCCCCTTCCATTACTTTACTGATGATCAAGAGTGGACTGATGGGGCGGTGATTGGCTGGGTTGGATTTGTCCAGCTTTTTATGTACAGGACATACCTGGGCAATTTTCCACATAGCCAGGTGGATGCCAGTGTGTAGCTGTACTGGAACAGCTTGGCCAGGGATGCAGCAAGTTCTGGAGCACAAGTCTTCAATACTATGTCGGAATATTGTCAGGGCCCATAGGTCTTTGCCCAACCAGTGTCTTCAGCCATTTCTTGATTTCACGTGGAGTGAATTAAATTGGCTGAAGATTGGCATCCATGATGCTGGGTACCTCGGGACGAGGGTGAGATGGATCATCCACTCAGCACTTGCGGCTGAAGATTGAAGCAAGTGCTTCAGCCTTATCTTTTGCACTGATGTGCTGGGCTCCTCCATCATTAAGTATGGGGATATTTGTGGATCCTCCTCCTCCAGTGAGTTGTTTGATTGTCCACCACCATTCACGACTGGATGTGGCAGAACTGCAGAGCTTAGATCTGATCCATTGGTTGTGGGATTGCTTTGCTCACTTGCTGCTTATGCTGTTTGGCACGCAAGTATTCTGATGTTATATCTTCTCCAGGTTGACACCCCATTTTTAGGCATGCGTGGTGCTGCTCTTCGCATGCCCTCCACTCTTCATTGAGCTAGGATCGATCTTATGGCTTGATCGTAATGGTAGGGTACGGGATATGCTGGGCCATAAGGTTACAGATTGTGTTCAAGTACATTTCTGCTGCTGCTGATGGCCCACAGCACTTCATGGATGTCCAGTCCTGAGTTGCTAGATCTGTTTGAAATCTATCCCATTTAGCACGATGGTAGTGCCACACAACACAATGTGAAGGCGGGACTTTGTCTCCGCAATGACTGTGCAGTGGTCACTCCGACTGATACAGTCATGGACAGATGCATCTGCGGCAGGCAGATTGGTGAGAATATGGTCAAGTATGTTTTTCCCTGTTGTTGGTTCCCTCACCACCTGCCACAGACCCAGTCTTGCAGCTATTCGCTTTAGGACTCGGCCAGCACAGTCAGTAATGGTGCTGCCGAACCACTCTTGGTGATGGACATTGAAGTCCCCACCCAGAGTACATTCTGCACCCTTGCCACCCTCAGTGCATCCTCCAAGTGGTGCTCAACATGGAGGAGCACTGATTCACCAGCTGAAGGAGGGCGGTATGTGGTAATCAGGAGGTTTCCTTGCCCATATTTGACCTGATGCCATGAGACTTAATGGTGTCTGGAGCCAATGTTGAGGACCCCCAGGGCAACTCCCTCCCAACAGTAGGTATACTGTCCCGCCGGTGGGACCAGGACATATCCAGGGATGGTGATGGTGGTATCTGGGACAATATTTGTCAGGTATGATTCCGTAAGTATGACTGTCAGGCTGTTGCTTGACTAGTCTGTGAGACAGCTCTCCCAATTTTGGTACTAGCTCCCAGATGTTAGTAAGGAGGATTTTGCAGGGTCGACAGGGCTTAGTTTGACATTGTCACTTCCTGTGCCTAGGTCGATGCTGGGTGGTCTGTCTGGTTGAATTCCTTTTTTGAGACTTTGTAGCAGTTTGGTGGCTTGCTAGGCCTATTCAGAGGGCATTTAAGAGTCAACCACATTGCTGTGGGCCTGGAGTCACGTATAGGCCAGACCAGGTAAGGATGGCAGATTTCCTTCCCTAAAGGACATTAGTCCTTTAGACTAATTAATGAACCAGATAGGTTTTCACAACAGTTGGCAATGGTTTCATGATCATCATTAGATTTTTTATTTCCAGATTTTTATTGATTCGAACCTGGGTCCCCAAAGCATTACCCTGGCGCTCTGGATTACCAGTGCAGCGACAATACCATTACACCATTGCCTCCCCTGAGTATTATCTGCTACTCACGAATCTCTACCTCCATCCATATGTGTTCTTATGGCTGGCAGAGGAGAGAGTTTTCCCTGCCAAGGTGACACATTGGATAGGACAGGAGAGGACTGGTTATTGCTAGAAGAGCTTGCATGATGTGCGCCCTTGGGTGGCATCTGCTCATGGCCAAAGCTATTGAGAATCTTAAAGTGGTGCTTGACCCCAGCTGCACCCAAGGTGTCACGGCGGCTCAGGTTTGTTGACCACTCTCATCTGAGCTGATCCTTGTTCAAATGGAATTTCTCATTGGTGACGGGCACTGAAACTTCCATCAAGATTTGCAGCTCCACAACCTGACCCATCTCTTGGAAACCTCCTCCATGCCATTCCACTCTACATGGAGGGATTTCCCTGGATGGGTTACTTTTGCACACCCTCCACTTCCTTGCACTTGTCAGCCATTTGGGCACATTGCGGAATTCCATCCTACCGTTTGGAGAAGACCAGGATCTCAGGGTGGGAGTCTTTCTATGTGGGAATCCTCCCTTTGTCCAGCAGGGATGAGGCATGCAGAGTGTTGCATGTGGCGTTTCTGTGTAATAGATTGCTTAGTCGATTCATGGGCCCCCAGGCCACCGGTAATTTCTGTGGCTTTGAGGAGTTTATGTTTCACAGCTCAGTAGGATGTGTTAGGTTGCAGCCCCTCTTCTATTATCTAAAGGGGTGTAGTATAAAATCTTAACAGATGGGATATGCTAAATTATAATGTAGATGATGTCACAGAGACCAATCAGTCATGTGTGAGACTCTCTGTTGAGAGGGAGGGAGGAACACCATGCTCAGGAGCAAATTAGATGTACTAATAAACATGTGTTAAGCAAGTACCAGGGTATGACTACAGTCTGTCCAGTAACTAAGTACCACGCCTAGAGTTCACAGATAAGAAGGACCATTCCAGAACATGGTAGCAGCAGAGACATCAATGCAAAAAATACACTAGTGTTATCAAAAGAACCACAAAATGAAGAAAATCTTGATGGCAGCTCGTACTAACAACTCAACGGAAGGAAGCAGCAAACTGGAACGTGGTGACAGTGCTGGTACCACTCGAGGAGTCCCTGCCTTTTCCATAGCTGCTTGGAAAATTTGAGGGTCCACAGAGAGAAATTTTGGAAGAAAGTCTTCATCAGGTATTAGGCGACATTGGGATTGTACAATAAAGAGCAGCAGCTCCAGGTCATCTTATTTCTTTATACTGTGGGTCCGATAGCAGAAGACGTTCTCCTGAGGCAGGGAGTGGAGGAGTACACTACTTTGACATCATTCTCAAGACTTTTGATATAATTCTCAAGATTTTTGATAGATATTTTGGCCTACCACGGAGCCTAGTTGTCAAGCAAGCGATGCAGGATGCTACACAGGCTGAACACCCTGAGGTGTTAAACCGGACTGTAATCTGGCGTGACTGAGGCTTCACTTGACTCCATTGACCGGGTAGGTCCATGGGCAGTGACCTCCCCGGCCTGCCTAATTGGGCAAAAGGGCGGGAAACTCCAGACCGGCAGCTATTTTAAGATGCTTAAGAACCAACATAGACACCAGGACTGCCCGGCAAGGGTTGCAGAATGATTCCAGCGTGACAAAACTGGACATTTCAAGTATTTCTGCAAATCCAACAACTTTAATCGAGGTAGAAGACAAGAAAATATCTATGAAATACACTCCATCCAAGAAGTTAGAAATCAAGACAAAACTGAAATTAGAGTTCCTGGGGGAAGTTAAGAGTGAGTTCAAGGCTTTGATACCACCTTTAAGATTTATATCGGAACTGGTGTTAACATACTGGCAGATGACCTCGACTGGCTTCAACTAATACCCATCAGACATCAGGTTACAAGGTCCAGGTGGCACAGACCTTCCAATTAAAGGCAGGATTGTTGCTCCTCTTCATTACAAGGGGGTGACAGATCATTGATTCTCTCTATGTTGTCCACATCCCTATTGGGTGGATATGTTGGAATACTCCCAGGAATTCTGGAAAAACCAGATGACGTCCAGCATTTGAACAACTCAATGTCGTTCATGGAACAATCTTTACAATCAGTTGAACTTCAGCCTTCATCAGCAGGGGAAATTTATGCAATCAGCAGCAAGTTCTTCCTTTCACAGGGTTGTCCACTAGACCCTGAGTGGAGATTAAAGTTATGAATCTCTCAATCCTTCTTGAAGTTAGGTCAGCGGTGGCAGATAGAAAAGGCACTGCAGCACATGGTGACCATCCCCATGAAGAACTACTAGACCTGAATTGGTTCTTTCCAGAAGGAAGTGATGAGGAAGAAGCCCTTGCTGCACTGAGTGATCTGTTGGAGATTGAGATCCGAGAGGATGATTCATCTTTCCAGCCGATAAAACTCACCAAGTCTCCTGAGATAGCACCTTCCAAACCCACGACTGCTACCATCTAGAAGGTCAAGGCTGCAGACGCATTGGCCAGGATTTTACAGCCCTCCCCACCCGGTGGTTACAGTCCCGGCTAACTGAATGGAGAGTTAAATGGCTCGCCACATTTGCTGAGGGGGTGACACACTGCGGCAGGGCGTGTAAAATCCTGGCCATGGGAACACCGCCTGGAAGTTACCCTCCAAGCCACTCACCAACCTGACTTGGAACTAAATCACCCTTCCTTCATTGTCGTTGGGCCAAAATCCTTGAACTCCTTCCCTAATAGCACTGTGGGTGTACCGACACAACATGGACTGCAGCAGTTCAAGAAGGTGGCTCACCACCACCTTCTCGAGGGTTAGGGTTGCTATTCCATTCTGCTGATAATGATGCTCGCCAAGATTAAGAAGAAAACTCATGCCTCCAAGATGTATTTCCTAAGTGCTGAGAATACTGTGCGAGACTGAATCCCTCAGGACTGTGAAGTAGGGACAGGGAAGAGAAGAAGTTGTAGTTGGCTGGAAGCTAGGTTACAAAAAGGGAGTTACAGAAATGTAATGTAAATGATTGGAGATATAGTTTCATATTGAAAGTTGGATAGTATATTTAGAATATGCCAATGTATGACATGGATGATGATGTATCACTGAGAGCAGCCAGTCATGTGTTCAACACTCGTGGGAGAGAGAGAGAGAGAGAGAGAGAGAAGGGCTGGAACACCATCCTCAGGAGCAACATGCCTACCCTGTAACCTGTTTAGATGTAGTACTAATAAACAGGTGTGAAGCAAGTACCAGAGTATGACTACAGTCTGTCGAGTAACTAAGTACCTCAATTTCTGGATGTATTTCTGTCCCATGAGCCTGAATTTTGGCCACCTAGTTTGGAGTGGGGCAGGTAAATTGGAGGCCTTCCATGTGGGACTGCTCCTGTGCCCAATCAATGTGGCCAATCAACAGGTCCAGTCAGTCAGAATATTTCCGAATTTTCTGATGACACGAAACTTGGTTGGGAATGTGTGTGATGAGGAGGGTATTAAGAGGCTTCAAGGTGATTGAGATAGTGAGTGGGCAAATATATGGCAGATGCAGTATAATGAATAAGTGTGAAGTTATCCACTTTAGTACGAAAAACAGAATGGCAGAGTATTATTTCAATGGTGATATATTGGGAGATGTTGATGTCCAAAGGGACCTGGGTGTCCTTGTACACTAGTCACTGAAGGCAAACCTGCAGGCGCAGCAAGCAGTTAAGGCAAATGGTATGTTGGCCTTCATTGTGAGAGGACTTGAGTACAGGGGCAGAGATGTCTTAGAACAGCTGTACAGGGCCTTGGTGAGACCACACCTAGAGTATTGTGTGCAGTTTTAGTCTCCTTGTCTAAGAAAGGACATACTTGCCACAGAGGGATTGCAGCGAAGGTTCACAAGACTGATTCCTGGGATGGCAGGATTGTCATATGAGGAGAGATTGGGCTGACTAGGCCTGTATTCACTGGAGTTTAGAAGATTGAAAGCAGATCTCATTGAAACTTATAAAATTCTGACAGGGACGGACAGACTGGAAGAAGGGATGATGTTTCCTCTGACTGAGGGGTTTAGACCAAGGGGTCACAGTCTCAGGATACAGGGTAGACCATTTAGGACTGAGATAAGGAGAAACTTCTTCACTCAGAGGGTGGTGAGCCTGTGGAATCCTCTACCACAGAAGGCTGTGGAGGCCAAGTCACCGAATATATTTAAGAAGGAAATAGATTTCTGCACTCAAAGCATCAAGGGGTATGGGGAGAGCTTGGGAGTCCAGCGTTGAGATGGAGGATCAGCCACGATCATATTGAATGGTGGAGCAGGCTTGAAGGGCCAAATGACTTACGCCTCCTCCTATTTTCTAAGTTTCTATGTCTGCTGGTACGCTTCAGGCCTCCTGTAACCAGTGGGCATCAAGTCAGAACAGAATTTATACCACAACTTCTGACTCTCTTCCCCATGCAGACTATTCTGCATGCTGTCCATGATGTCTTTTACCTTGGCACCAGGGAGGTAACACACCATGTGAGACACATGATGATGGTTACAGAAATTCCTCTATGTCCTGCTAACTATGAAATCTCCTATAATGACTGCATTTCTCCTCTTTCCTTTTCTGTCTGTGCAGTCCCTTGCACATTCATGCCATCATCTGGGCTCCACTTCTATATGTCATCACTCTCAACAGTCTCCATTGTTGCGTATTGGTTTGAGGGTGGCGCACCCTTCAAAGACTCCATTAATCCCTACCTGTTCCAATACCTCCTGATGGCCACCCATCTACCACCTGAAATCTCTCTGCCTATGGATAAGCTGCCCCCTGAATGTATATTATGATTCTCCATAACTTTCAAAACAAGATTCAAACTTCCAGTTATTAGCTGAAAGAGTAATATGGCATATTTTAAAACTACTACCACAATAAATTACTAAAAACATTGCTGACTAAACCCTTGTCTTTTTATAGGCATCTTGTACTTTAAACTACAGAAATCATTGCTCCCTTTTATACTCATCACACATCGCACTCTCTGGAGTTATGCTTCTTAGAGCAAACGGTACCCAGTTGCTCTCAGCTTCCAGTGGGTTACTTCCTTTTCACTTTCTCAGCCATGTAACATCTCATCCCAAAACTGACTTTCACAATGAGAGTTATACTGGATATTTGTTGCCTCTAGCCCAAGCTAGGTGAATCTACCAGCACCCTTTAAATCCTCCGAACTCAGTCTCTTTAATTTGAGCGCAAGCTCCTACCCTCATTCTACATGCTGAACAATTGAGTCAGCACTTTCTCTGCTTCAGATGCAGGATGGGCTGTTCCAGCTCCTGCACTCTAACTCTCAGATTTCTGTACACCGTGGATTTGTATGGAAGCCTGTAACCTGATCTCAAATGGCTTCCTCGGTCCTCTTCTCCATGGCAGTGTGAAATGCATTAATTTTGTATCCAGAAAGAAATGCTAATTAGCTATATTTGTTCCCAACTCCCTTTCTCATTGTAGACTCAGACACTGCTACCATCGTCTCCAAGCATCATTAAAACAAATTCAAATCATTTTGTGAAAGAAAGACTCAACCAAACAAACCTGAGTCATCTGTTCCAGGTTGAAGCATAGGATTGCAATTTCCCTTTGCTGCTTTAAGAAGTTCGTTAAAGTCATGTTGATTAGTCGAAAAATCTTGGCACTCTTTCTTTTAGCGAGTTCGCTGATAGCTTTAAACTTCTTTACAAGATCACCAGCTTCATCCTTCTGAAGTTTGTTTGTTTTCCAAAAATTTAATATGACCTTGTGGATCCAGAATAACAGCGTTTGCCAGATTCAAATTATTTTGGTTTCACAGATTCACAGTGCAGAAGAGGCCCTTCGGCCCATCGAGTATGCACCGACACGAGAGAAACACCTGACCTACCTACCTAATCCAATTTACCAGCATTTGGCCCATAGCCTTGAATGTTTGACGTGTCAAGTGCTCATCCAGGAACTTTTTAAAGGATGTGAGGCAACCCGCCTCCACCACCCTCCCAGGCAGTGCATTCCAGACTGTCACCACCCTCTAGGTAAAAAGGTTTTTCCTCACATCCCCCCTAAACCTCATGCCCCTCACCTTGAACTTATGTCCCCTTGTGACTGACTCTTCAACTAAGGGGAACAGCTGCTCCCTATCCACCCTGTCCATGCCCCTCATAATCTTGCACACCTCGATCAGGACACCCCTCAGTCTTCTCTGCTCCAACGAAAACAACCCAAGTCTATCCAACCTCTCTTCATAACTTAAATGTTTCATCCCAGGCAACATCCTGATGAATCTCCTCTGCACCCCCTCCAGTGCAATCACATTCTTCCTATAATGTGGCGACCAGAACTGCACACAGTACTCCAGCTGTGGCCTCACTAAGGTTCTTTACAACTCCAACATGACCTCCCTACTTTTGTAATCTATGCCTCGATTGATCAAAGCAAGTGGCCCATATGCCTTTTTCACCACCCCACTAACATGCCCCTCTGCCTTCAGAGATCTATGGACACACACGCCAAGGTCCCTTTGTTCCTCAGAACTTCCTAGTGCCATGCCGTTCATTGAATACTTGCTTGTCAAATTACTCCTTCCAAAGTGTATCACCTCACACTTTTCAGGGTTAAATTCCATCTGCCACTTATCTGCCCATTTGACCATCCCGTCTATATCTTCCTGTAGCCCAAGACACTCAGCCTCATTGTTAACCACCCAGCCAATCTTTGTGTCATCCGCAAACTTACTAATCCTACCCCCCACATAGTCATCTATGTTGTTTATATAAATGACAAATAATAGGGGACCCAGCACAGATCCTTGTGGTACGCCACTGGACACTGGCTTCCAGTCACTAAAGCATCCTCCTGTCATCACCCTCTGCTTCCTACAACTAAGCCAATTTTGAATCCGCCTTATCAAATTACCCTGTATTTATAAGTCTCCCATGTGGGACTGAAATCCATATAAACTACATCAACTGCACTACCCTCATCTACACACCTGGTCACCTCCTCAAAAAATTCAATCAAATTTGTTAGGCATGACCTCCCTCTGACAAAGACATGCTGACTATCCCTGATAAAACCTTGCCTCTCCAAGTGGAGATAGATACTCTCCTTCAGAACTTTCTCCAATAGTTTCCCTACCACTGACGTGAGACTCATTGGCCTGTAGTTCCCTGGCTTATCTCTACAACCCTTCTTAAATAGTGGAACAACATTAGCTGTTCTCCAGTCCTCTGGCACCTCCACCGTGGCCAGAGAGGAATTAAAAATTTGGGTCAGAGCCCCTGCAATCTCCTCCCTTGCCTCCCTCAGCAGTCTGGGACACAAATCAGCTGGACCTGGAGATTTGTCCACTTGTAAACCTGCCAACACCTCCAATACCTTGTCACTCCCTATATCAATTTGCTTAAGAACCTCGCAGTCTCTCTCCCCGAGTCCGATACCTTCATCCTCATTCTCTTGGGTGAAGACAGATGTGAAGTATTCATTTAACACTCTAGCAATTCTTCTGGCCCCTTGGTCCCTTATGGGCCCTACTCTTTCCCTGGTTATCTTCTTCCCATTGATATACTTATAGAATATCTTGGGATTTTCCCTACTTTTACCAGCCAGAGCTTTCTCATATCCCCTCTTTGCTCTCCTAATTGCTTTCTTAAGCTCCACCCTGCACTTTCTGTACTCCAGTAATGCCTCTGCAGTTTTGCTGTTGTACCTGCTAAAAGCCTCTTTTCCTTCTCATCGTAACCTGAATATCTCTTGTCATACATGGTTCTCTGGGCTTGTTATTCCTTTCTATCACCCACGAGGGAACATGTTGAGCCTGTACCCTCCCCATTTCCATTTTGAACACCCCCCACTGCTCCCCTGTAGATTTCCCCACAAGTAACTGTTCCCAGTCTACCTTAGTCAGATCCTGCCTTATTTTACTAAAATCCACTCTCCCCCAATCCAAAACACTTTTTTGTAACTTGGCGATTTCTTTGTCCATACCAAATTTATCACACTCTGGAATTCTGTTGTATTTTGGTTTGATTCCTGTGTCTTAGAAACTGCAGGTAAACTCAAAGCAGCCAGAGTTGATTCATTTGCATTTTGCTTAAACCCTTTGTGGTTAATCTGAAGTGTTATTGCCTGTTTCACGTTTGAACTTTTGACTAGTTAAGATATTTGAGACTCTTAGTGAAACCATTGTCCTTCACAACAGATTCAGAGACATGTATATGTTTTTCAGAATTCATAAATGGGTTGACACACCTATATGTTTAGTTGAAACAATTCATTCTACAGCAGGATTACAAAACAGTTACTGATTCTTTGAGTACATTGTCAATTTCAGTAGACTTGACTCCTATCCCAGGGAATGGAAACAGATTTGGGGAGGTAGTGGCATATTGGTAATGCCACTGGACTTGTAATCCAGAAGTCCAGGCTAATGCTCTGGTCGGATTTGAATTCAAATAATAAATCTAAAATACAAAGCTAGTCTCAATAATGGTGACCATGAAACTATCATCATTTGTCACAAAAAAGTATCTGTTTCACTAATGTCCTTTAGGAAAGGAAATCTGCTATCCTCACCTGGCCTGGCCTATATGTGAATCTAGAACCACAGCAATGTGGTTGACACTTAACTGCCCTCTGACATGGCCTGGCAAGCCACTCAGTTTCAGTTCAAGGGCAATTAAGGATGTGCTACAAATGCTGGCCTTGCCGGTGACACCCATGTTCCATGAGAGAATAAAAAAATCCCTGAATCAACATTATCAATAAACAATTCAAACACTACTCCAACAATAACAGACCCATTGACTGAAGTACAGTTTAAATTCATTCTACGCAATGGAACAGGTAAACATTTTCAATCATGGTCCTATATCTTTTATTTAGCAAACCCTCATTTGCTAACATCAAGATTTGAGCCAAACCTGCATCCCTGAGAATAGTAATCTTTTTGGGTGCTTTATCAGCCAAAAATTGAGTTACTTCACCGTCAGCTACAAACTCCAATAATCCATTATACTCTGACTTACACCCACAGTTAATACATTAGATGGAATCTATTTTTCACCAGCTCCACCTACTGATGCAGCATTCTCTGGAGAAACACTCACAAGAGCTACTGGGCAGAATGGCCCCAGATTTGCACTAAGTGCGGTAGCGGGCGGGAAAAAGAACATTTTACCCACCGGCCACAATTATGGCTTTCCATGCCGTTTTGTCCCAATCATAGAACCATCGAAAAGTTATAGCACAGAAGGAGGCCATTTGGCCAATCTTGTCCATGCCAGCCCGAGGACACCCAGGTGCCCTTTCTAATCCCACCTTCCTGCACCCGGCCCATAGCCCTGCAGCTTACAGCACTTACAGAGTTTAAAGTTTCTGCCTCTACCACCAGCTTGGGCAGCAAATTCCAGACACCCACTACCCTCTGCGTAAAAAAGTTCTTTCTCATGTCCCCCCTACACCTTCTGCCACTTATCTTGAATCTATGTCCCCTGGTTCTAGAATTCTCCATCAAGGGAAACAATTTTATCCTGTCCGCTCTATCTATTCTCCTCATAATTTTGTACACCTCAATCAAGTCACCTCTCAGCTTTCTTTGTTCTAAGGAGAATAACCCCAACCTATCCAATCTCTCCTTGTAGCTACACTTTCCTAACCATGGTAACATTCTTGTAAACCTGCTCTGCACTCTCTCCAGAGCTATTACGTCCTTCCTGTAATGTGGTGACCAGAACTGCACACAATACTCCAGTTGTGGACTCACCAGTGTTTTATAAAATTCCAACATTATATCCTTACTTTTATATTCTATACCTCTACCAATGAAGGAGAGCATTCCATATGCCTTCTTTACAACCTTGTCTACTTGAACTGCTGCTTTCATGGACCTGTGTACTTGTACGCCAAGATCTCTCACTTCATCTACCCCTCTTAGTATATTCCCATTTATTTTGTAATTCCTGTAATTGTTTGACCTCCCTCACACTTCTCTATGTTAAAATCCATCTGTCACTTTACCGCCCACTCCACCAACCCATCTATATCGTTTTGGAGATTATGGCTATCCTCTACACTATTCACTACTTGGCCAATCTTTGTGTCATCTGCAAATTTCCCAATCGTGCCCCCTGCATTCACATCCAAATCGTTAATATATAACACAAACAGCAAGTGTCCCAACACCGAGCCCTATGGAACACCACTTGAGACAACTTTCCATTCGCAAGGGCATCCATCGACCATTACCCTTTGTTTCCTGTTACAAAGCCAACCTTTTATCCAGTTTGCCACATTACCCTGAATCCCATGGGCTTTTACTTTCCTGACCAATCTGCCATGTGGGACCATGTCAAATGCCTTGCTAAAATCCATGTACACAACATCCACAGCACTACCTTCATCAACCCTTCTTGTCACTTCCTCAAAGAATGCAATCAAATTTGTGAGGCAAGACCTTCCTTTGACAAATCCATGCTGACCATCCCTGACTAGTCCATGCCTTTCCACATGACAGTTAATCCTATCTCTCAGGATTGATTCTACTAATTTGCTCACCACCGATGTAAGACGAACTGGCCTATAACTGTTTGGCATTTCCTTTGATCCCTTTTTAAACAACGGAACTACGTTTGCATTTCTCCAGTCCTCCGGTACCTCCCCTGTATCTAGTGAAGATTGGAAAATCATCCTCAGAGCATCTGCTATCTCCTCCCTGACTTCCTTCAGCAGCCTCGGAAATAATCCTGGTAATTTATCAACTTTCAAGGATTGCAACCCTTCGAGTACTTCCTCTCTCTTTATGACTATCCTGTCCAATATCTCGAAATGTTCCTCCTGGCCTACTATATCTACATCCTCCCTTTCCTTTGTAAACACAGAGACAAAATATTCATTCAAAACCCTTCCCACAGCCTCTGCATCTACACACAAGTTTCCATCTTCCTCTCTGATAGGTCCCACTTTTTCCTTAACTAACCTTTTGGCATTAGTGTATTGGTACATTAATCCAGCCTCATTAATCATGCATTCCCGGCAACACATTGGGTCACTGGCAGGTGGCTTCTCATTCGTCCGCCACACCATCACCTCACCGCTTACTCAGGTCAGGCGCCATATTTAAAGTGCAGTTGCGTGCACATGTCTCAGTGCTTCCATCCCAGGACTGCTGCACAGAAGACATGGCCCCTAAAGGCCATGCAACTCCCCCTCCCGATTCAGTGACGTGTCCCTAGAATGCCTTATGGACACCGTGGAGGCCCACCATGATGTCCTCTACCCCAGCTCTGGCCGCAGGAGGGGAAGCAATATCACCACTCCGGCTGTGCAGTGGTGATCAGTGCCAACATCTTGCAAAAGAGGACACTACCCGGTTCCAAAAAAGGATGAATGATGATCTCCGTTCCACCAGGGTAAGCCACTCTTCTCATCACTCTCAGCTCGCAAACCCTTCACACATCCACAGGGATCTCTCTGACTGCCAGTTCAAGGAACATCACCATTCACACTCACACACACCTTCATTGTCGTCGTCTGTCTATGGGACCACTCACACATGCCAGGTGTCCTTATTATGTGGCCTGGCAGGCAACCTGCTTACACTCTCTCCATCTGTATTCATGCAAGACAAGCTGGCACACAACAAAAGGGAGAGGTCGCAGATCGGTGGAGGAATGGCTGACACCAAGGTTCTCACAGACTTTGAAAATGGCAGTCATACAGCTGACTGATGAAGATCTGGACTGTTCCTCTGCTGATGGTGAGATCGGCGGTGCTCAACCAAGTGAGGATCCAGCGGTGAAATATCCATCAGACAACCATGCTGTGAGTGATGTGTCCTGTTTCACAGGTCACTGTCATGTACTAATTACCTCTCCTTGCTTTCGCAGGCACATTTGGGAAACAGCTGACGGAATCCACAAGCCAGGTCCTCGACTCAAGCCCTCAAGACTCCTCAGAAGAGGAATTTGCTGAAACCCTAATGGAAGACGCATCACAGTGCTCACCAACACCCTCCACCAGCGCAGAGACACCTTCCTCTTGGGATCAAGCTTTAGTGTAGCCTCGGGATCACAACCTGGTGAACACATCACGCTGCTATGGATTTTCCAGGTTTTCTGCACTTGGAGGACTGCCGGAGGCCAGAAATCTGCTGCGCCTGGGTCAGCTAACGAGCCTCTGGCCTCAGTCATATCTCAGTTGTTGGAGCTGCAAAGGCAAGCTTAAGAACATCAGAAAGGGATGTCCTCTGCACTCCTAAGATTGCAAGGCATGAGGTGATGGCACTGGCATGCCAACGCACCAGGTCAACACTAGTAGTGGGGGGGGGCATGTGTTGGATTTTGTAGTACCCTTGCACTGCTCGCTAGGTGTAAGTTGAGGGAACTGGTCGGATGTTTCAACTTGATGGACGTCAGGCGACGTCCCCATCCTCACTCCAGTGTTTTCACTCTTGTGTCACCTGGAGTTGGAGCGTCCAGACTCGACCGCCTTTACGTTTCCAAGGCCTGGTTCATGCCCTGCATTCCATCGGCCTCCATGAAGCAGGTGACTTGCTCGGACCACTGTCTGGTGTGGGTGGAACTCATTCTGTTCTGTGCTCGGACGGGGGTCTGTGTACTGGCACTTTAACAACCTGCTGGAGGATGAGCAGTTCTTGGACTCATTCTGTCATTTCTGGGCCAGCTGCAGAAGGAAGGAAGGAAGGCTTCCCCTCCTTGAGGCTATGGTGGGACGTAAACTGCTGCCTAAGAGGGGGGATCTCCGCCATCTTAAGAATGGCGCCCGGTCTCCCTCCTCAGCACAGATTACAAGATCTTTGCCTGGGCAATGTCTTCTCGCCTTGGCACCGTCTAGGACCACATGATCCAGCCTCACCAGTCCTACACGGTCCCGCGCCATACTATCTTCGATAACATCCACCCGGTCATCCACTTTTTCCAGAGGGCTGGTTAGTCGAGCGCCTTCCTGTCTCTTGACCAGGTGAAGGTGTTTGACAGGGTGGATCACGACTATTTATTCAGGACTCTGTGAGTATTCGAGATCGGGACGCATTTTGTCACCTGGATCAGACTTCTGTAAGCTGCCACAGAGTGTCTAGTTAAGGTTAACGGGACCCTGATGGTGCCCCTTCGCTTTGGGAGAGGAGTGTGTCAGGGCTGGTCCCTTTCTGGCCAATTGCATTCTATCCGCATGGAGCCTTTCCTACGCCTCATGCGGAGGAAGCTGTGTCCTTTTCCAGGATCAACTGGGGCAAGTATTCTGGATGCTTAGTCCATCAGTGGCAATGGATGGCCTACCTGAGGAGCTCAGGCCTTTCACCTGGAGCAGGACCAGCCTCCTCTACCTGGGGGTCCACCTCTGCCCTGCTGAGGAATCCTGGCCGGCGAACTGGCAGGAGCTGGAGGCCAAAGCTACCACTTGCCTGCGGCACTGGATAGGATTGCTCCAAGTGCTGTCTTACCAGGATCGAGTACTAGTCATAGACCAGCTTATTGCCACCATCTTGTGGTACCAGCTGGTTACTTTGACCCCTCCCTGGGATTTTGTCACAAAAATCCAGAGAATGCTCATCAATCCTTCTGGGACAAAAGGCTGCACTGGGTCACTGCTGAGGTTCTGAATCTCCTGCTTAGGGAGGGTGGTCAGGCGCTGGTGTACCTACTTTCCACCTTCAGGCCCTGCAGTGATACCTTTAGGTCGAGCCCACTCCGAGATGGTGTGCCCTGGCGACGTATTTTTTTTGCCAGGTGCACGGCCTGAATTATGACGTGCAGCTTCTGTTTGTAGACTGGAGGGGCCTTCGTGGCTCCTTGCAGGTATTACCCGTCTTTTACCAGGACCTAATCAAAGTCTGGAACAATGGTCACCTTGCGATGCAGCTCTCTGCCATCAGGAGTACCAGCTATCATCAGAGAGTCGCCGATCAGGAATCCACATCTCCGCCACTTTTGGTAGCTGGCAGAGAGGAGGGCTGTGGCTGCCAGATGACTAGGATCAGGGAAGTGCTGGGTGGCGGATGAATGGGCTGGATGTTTCCACAGGAGTTGGTGCATCATGTGTCAGTGGACGTTTGGCTCACAGCCAATGCCATTCAAGACCTTAGGATGGTCGTGCTTGCCCCCGACTTCATACTGGGATTCGAGGTGATACAGGTGCACGGTGGTCTTTGGATGGAATTCCACATTGGCCCCAAGCCCTGAACCCTCCCTCGGGAGCCGGAGCACCGCAACCTGAGTTGCCTTGTGGAAATGCCCTCCGTGCCCTTTGGCGCGGCGGGGTTTCCTGGATGAGCTGCTCCTGCACACCCTTGATTTCCTTGCCCCCTTTCCATCGGGGACCTGGGGTGGAGGGTGTTGCATGCAGCAGTCGCATATAATCGTACGATGTGTCAGTTCATGGACTCCCAGTATGCCTGCGTCTTTTGTGGCTTTATGGAATCCATGGACCACCCTTATGTAAGTTGTTGTAGGCTGCACCCACTTTTCAGTTGTTTAAAGAACCTTTTACTGTTGTTTTTTTTTGCACTTCAGTCCCACACCCCTGATCCACGGGCATCCGGTGTGGAGAAGGGCGGGGAGGGAGGAGGACCTGCTCATGAACCTGCTCCTAGGCCTGGCCAAGTTGGCCATTAACAGGTCTAGGCAGCGGGCGATCGAGCGGGTGGTCTGGCCCGACCGTCTGCCCCTCTGCAGCTGCATTTGTAGCCAGGTGTCCCTGGAGAGGGAGCATGCGGTGTCTGCTGGCACCGGCGAGGCCTTCTGTGCTCAGTGGGCACCGTGGGGGACAGGGGTGCTTTAATGATCCCTTTAAGTTTCTTTTGCAGTATCCCTTTAAGGGGCTGGCTTTTACTATGTCCTTGATTTTGTTAAGTTAGTTCAACCGGCTGTACTCAAAAGAGTTACATCTTGTTCACCTTCCTAAACCTGCTGCTACATCTTGGTGATCCCCCGACATCCACAGCGGAGGTGGAGACACCCTGCTGACTGTTGCGCCCTGTCTGTGATGACCTTTACAGGCGTCCTCTGGAGGGCTGAGGCCCAGAGAGCTCCGGCCTGTTTTCAGGGTACTGCTGTGTGACAGGTCCCCTGCCTGTGGACCTGGAGCTGCAGGGGTCACAGGAAGAGGGGATTTGGATGGGCCGGACATTGCCCAAGTCACCTGGGTGGATGGCCCGGGGTGTGCACCTGCTGATCCTCCTCCCAATGGGTGTCCTGCCCTACTGGCAGGACAGACCCAGCAAAAAGAGAGCTATACAGTTGGGAGGGAGTTGCCCTGGGAGTGGTCAACATCGACTCTGAACCCCATGAAGTCTCAGCATCAGGTCAAACCTGGGCAAGGAAACCTCCTGCTGATTACCATGTACCGCCACTTCCCCCCTACCCCCTCAGCTGATGAATCAGTTCTCCTCCATCTTGAACACCACTTGGAGGAAGCACTGAGGGTGGCAAGGGCGCAGAATTTTCTCTGGGTGGGGGACTTCAATGTCTGTCACCGAGTGGCTCGGTAGCACAACTACTGACCGAGCTGTCCAAGTCCTAAATGACATAGCTGCTGGTCTGGGTGTGTGGCAGGTGGTGACAGAACCAACAGGAGGGAATAACATACATGATCTCATCCTCATCAGTCTGCTTGCTGCAGGGCATCTGTCCATGACAGCATCAGTATGAATGACCACCACACAGTCCTTGTGGAAACAATGATCCATCTTCACATTGAAGAGATAGTGGAGGCATTAGTGGTGATCTTTCAGGAATCACTGGAGTCAGGGAGGGCCCAGAGGACTGGAAAATCGCTAATGTAACCCCCCTGTTTAAGAAGGGAGTGAGGCAAAAGATGGGAAATTACAGGCCGATTAGCCTGACCTCTGTCGTTGGTAAGATTTTAGAGTCCATTATTAAGGATGAGATTTCAGAATACTTGGAAGTGCATGGTAAAATCGGGCAAAGTCAGCATGGTTTCATCAAGGGGAGGTCATGCCTGACAAATCTGTTAGAATTCTTTGAGGAGGCAACGAGTAGGTTAGACAAAGGAGAGCTAATGGATGTTATCTACTTGGACTTCCAGAAGGCCTTTGACAAGGTGCCGCACAGGAGGCTGCTCAGTAAGATAAGAGCCCATGGTGTTAGAGGCAAGGTACTAGCATGGATAGAAGATTGGCTGTCTGGCAGGAGGCAGAGAGTAGGGATAAGGGGGTCCTTCTCAGGATGGCAGCCGGTGACTAGTGGAGTTCCGCAGGGTCAGTGTTGGGACCACAACTTTTCACTTTATACATTAATGAACTAGATGAAGGAACTGAGGGCATCCTGGCTAAGTTTGCAGATGATACAAAGATAGGTGGAGGGACAGGTAGTATTGAGGAGGTGGGGAGGCTGCAGAAGGATTTGGACAGGTTAGGAGAATGGGTAAAGAAGTGGCAGATGGAATACAACGTGGGGAAGTGTGAGGTCATGCACTTTGGTAGGAAGAATAGAGGCATAGACTATTTTCTAAATGGGGAGAGAATTCAGAAATCTGGAGTGCAAAGGGACTTGGGAGTCCTAGTCCAGGATTTTCTTAAGGTTAACTTGCAGGTTGACGCGGTAGTTAGGAAGGCAAATGCAATGTTGGCATTTATTTCGAGAGGACTAGAATATAAAAGCAGGGATGTGCTGCTGAGGCTTTATAAGGCTCTGGTCAGACCACATTTAGAATATTGTGAGCAATTTTGGGCCCCATATCTCAAGAAGGATGTGCTGGCCCTGGAGAGGGTCCAGAGGAGGTTCACGAGAATGATACCAGGAATGAAAGGCTTAACATATGAGGAACGTTTGAGGACTCTGGGTCTATACTCGATGGAGTTTAGAAGGATGAGGGGGGATCTAATTGAAACTTACAGAATACTGAAAGGCCTGGATAGAGTGGACGTGGGGAAGATGTTTCCATTAGTAGGAGAGACTAGGACCCGAGGGCACAGCATCAGAGTAAAGGGAAGACCTTTTAGAACAGAGATGAGGAGAAACTTCTTTAGCCAGAGAGTGGTGAATCTATGGAATTCATTGCCACAGAAGGCTGTGGAGGCCAGGTCATTGAGTGTATTTAAGACCGAGATAGATAGGTTCTTGATTGGTAAGGGGATCAAAGGTTACGGGGAGAAGGCGGGAGAATGGGGTTGAGAAACTTATCAGCCATGATTGAATGGCGGAGCAGACTTGATGGGCCGAATGGCCTAATTTCTGCTCCTATGTCTTATGGATACCCTCCATTGTGTTGTGCGGCACTACCACCATGCTAAATGGGAGAGACTTTGAACAGATCTAGTAACTCGAGACTGGGCATCCATGAGGCGTTGTAGACCATCAGCAGCAGCAGAAATGTACTTAACGACAATCTGTAACCTCATGGCCGGCATATCCCCCACTCCACCATTATCAGCAAACCAGGTTCAATGTAGAGTAGAGGAGGGTGTGCCTGGAGCAGTACCAGGCATACCATAAATGAGGTTTTAACCTGGTGAAGCTACAACACAGGACTACATGCATGCCAAACAGCAAAAGCAGCATGCGCTAGACAAAGCTAAACGATTCCACAACCAACCGATCAGAGCTAAGCTCTGCAGTCCAGCCACATCCAGTTGTGAATGGTGGTGGACAATTAAACAAATGACTGGAGGAAGAGGCTCCACAAATAACCGCATCCTCAATGATGGAGGAGCCCAGCATATCAGTGCAAAAGATAAGGCTGAAGCATTTGCAACAATCTTTGGCCAGAAGTGCCAAGTGGATGAACCATCTCGGCCTCCGCCTGACATACCCAGCATCACAGATGCCGGTCTTCTGCCAATTTGATTCACTCCACGTGATATCAAGGAACAGCTGAAGGCACTGGATATTGCAAAGGCTATGGGCTCAGACAATATCCCAGCGATAGTCTTGAAAACGTGCTCTGGAACTTGCTGTGCCCCTAGCCAAGCTGTTTCGGTACAGCTACAACACTGGCATCTACCCGGCAATGTGGAAAATTGCCCAGGTATGTCCTGTACACAAAAAGCAAGACAAATCCAACCTGACCAATTACTGCCCCATCAGTCTACTCTGGATTAACAGTAAAATGATGGAAGGGGTCATCAGCAGTGCTATCAAGTGGCACTTGTTTAGCAATAATCTCACTTATGTTCAGTTTGGGTTCCGCCACGATCACTCAGCTCCTGACTTCATTACAGCTTTGGTACAAACATGGACAAAAGACCTGAACTCCAGAGGTGAAGTGAGAGTGGCTACCCTTGATATCAAGGCAGTATTTGACTCAGTGCGGTATCATGGAGCCCTAGCAAAACCGGAGTCACTGGGAATCGGGGGAAGGCTCTCTGCTGGTTGGAGTCATACCTAGTATAAAAGAAGGTGGCCGTGGTTGTTGGAGGTCAATCATCTCAGTTCCATGACATCATTACAGGAGTTCCTCAGGGTAGTGTCCTAGGCCCAACCATCTTCAGCTGCCTCATTAATGACCTTTCTTCCATCATAAAGTCAGAAGTGGGGATGTTCACTAATGATTGCACATTTGCAACTCCTCAGATACTGAAGCAGTCCATGTCCAAATGCAGCAAGACCTGGACAATATCCAAGCTCAGGCTGACAAGTGGCAAGTAACATTTGCACCACACAGGTGCCAGGCAATGACCAGCTCCAACAAGAGAGAATCTAACCACCATCCCTTGACATTCAATGGCATTACCATTACTGAATCCCCCACTATCAACATCCTGGGGGTTACCATTGACTAGAAACTGTACTGGACTAGCCATATAAACACTCTGGCTACAAGAGCCAGTCAGATGCTGGGAATCCTGCAGCAAGTAACTCACCTCGTGACTTCCCAAAGCCTGTTCGTCATCTACAAGGCATAAGTCAGGAGCATGATGGAATACTCTCCACTTGCCTGGATGAGTGTAGCTTCACCAACATTCAAGAAGGTTGACACCATCCAGGACAAAGCAGCCCGCTTGATGGGCACCCCATCCACAATCATTCACTCCCTCCTTCACCGACGCACAGTGGCAGAAGTGTATACCATCTACAAGATGCACTGGAGGAACTCATCAAGGCTCCTTAGACAGCACCTTCCAAAACCACGACTGCTACCATCTAGAAGGACAAGTGCAGCAGGTGCCTGGGACCACCACCACCTGGAAGTTCCCTTCCAAGCCACACACCATCCTGACTTGGAAATATATTGCCATTCCTTCACTGTCATTGGGTCAAAATCCTGGAACGCCCTCCCTAACAGCAGTGTGGGTGTACCACCACATGGACTGCAGCAGTTCAAGAAGGCAGCTCACTACCACCTTAACGGCAATTAGGGATGGGCAATAAATGCTGACCTTGCCAGCGATACCTACATCCCATGAGTGAATTAAAAAAAAATGTGGTTCCCCAAGATACAGGAAGTGTCCTGTTGTTCCCACATGGCACAGAAATAGCAACCAACAGATCTCAGCTATTCAACCATGATCTGAAGAAATAAATCTCCATTCCCTTTTTAGAATCTAGTTAGTACCATGCTTAAACTATTAATTTTAATTAATACCTCTGGACTTCAGCTCTCAGGCCTTGATGTCAACTCTCCCCCTCTTGGACCACTCCTTGTTTCTAAAATACCAGAACAGCACTTGCACCCTTTCTACACCTCACCTACCAAATTCCCCAATTGCAGTACTTTGTAGAAGTACTCCAAACTAGGTTCCCTGCCGCAGGTTTCGTTGATTAGCAAAAGTCTCCTGTGTTTATACTAGCAAAAATTCCAAAGACCTGAATCAGCAAATGCTGACAGTAATTCCAGCAAGTTCCAACTAGCCATCTAATTAACTATGCAATTGCGACCAGCACGCAACTTGTTTACCACTGAATAACGCTGTGAAAGAAGCCAGAAGCTTGGGAAAAATGCAAAATGCAACTAAACTAAAGTTTAACTGAAATTTGGGAAAAGGTCAATGCTCAAAACCCTTAAAATTCCCTCACTCACCAAATTGCCTGAAGTTTAGTACTCCGGATAAGCAATACTCCGGAAATTGGATACTGTGCTGCTCACAACAGAATAATATAATTTTTAATTGTTGTTTGTAAAATGCTGCTCAAATACTAGGGGTGGGATTTTCTGACCCAGCCTGCTGCCGGGAACATCCGGTTCTGCCAAAAGTCAGTGGAATTTTGGCTGGGCCGCTGAATCTCCCGCGCTCGGTTCTGCCACAACAGGGCCGGAAAATCCCGGTTTATGACTTAATCTTGAATTAAGCCTTTACCTGTGTTAAATAACAATTATAACTAATTCCAATATGGAATTAGCTTCAAAATATTGAAACGACTGTAAACTATATAAGACTATAAAAATGACTATAAAATCTGCAGCCAATGAACAGTACAGGTTTGTACACAAGAATAAGTTAAAAGAGAAGACAGCACAAATTGAATGTGCTACCAGCAATGCCATGAATGGACAAGGTTAATTGCACACTTCCATTCTTGCACTCATTTTCACATCTTGTCTAATTTTCTCCCCTCATCTGTTCAAAGTGCAGATTCATACCAGGTGACACTTGAGTACAAACATACAGAAAATACTGGCTGGGCTCCATGACCATAGACCTCCTCATTGCATCTTTTTAAACATTATCTGCTTTTCACATCTTTGTTTAATTTACGTTGTTCATTTATTTACTGTTTGTGTTATATATTAACGATTTGGATGTGAATGTCTGGGGGCACGATTGGGAAATTTGCAGATGACACGAAGATTGGACGAGTAGTGGATAGCGTAGAGAGCCATAATCTCCAAAATGATATAGATGGGTTGGTGGAGTGGGCGGTAAAGTGGCAGATGGATTTTAACATAGAGAAGTGTGAGGTCATACGTTTAGGGAGATCAAACAGTTACAGGGATTACAAAATAAATGGGAATATATTAAGAGGGGTAGATGAAGTGAGAGATCTTGGTGTACAAGTACACAGGTCCATGAAAGCAGCAGTTCAAGTAGACAGGGTTGTAAAGAAGGCATATGGAATGGTCTCCTTCATTGGCAGAGGTATAGAATATAAAAGTAAGGATATAATGTTGGAATTGTATAAAACACTGGTGAGTCCACAACTGGAGTATTGTGTGCAGTTCTGGTCACCACATTACAGGAAGGACATAATAGCTCTGGAGAGAGTGCAGAGGAGGTTTACAAGTATGTTGCCAGGGTTAGAAAAGTGCAGCTACGAGGAGAGATTGGATAGTTTGGGAGTATTTTCCTTAGAACAAAGAAGGCTGAGAGGTGACTTGATTGAGGTGTACAAAATTATGAGGAGAATAGATAGAGTGGACAGAATAAAATTGTTTCCCTTGATGGAGAATTCTAGAACCAGGGGACATAGATTCAAGATAAGTGGCAGAAGGTGTAGGGGGGACATGAGGAAGAACTTTTTTACGCAGAAGGTAGTGGGTGTCTGGAATTCACTGCCCAAGTTGGTGGTAGAGGCAGAAACTTCAAACTCTTTTAAAAAGTACCTGGATCTGCACCTAAAGTGCTGTAAGCTGCAGGGCCGTGGGCCGGGTGTAGGAAGGTGGGATTAGAAAGGGCACCTGGGTGTCCTCGGGCTGGCATGGACAAGATGGGCCGAATGACCTCCTTCTGTGCTGTAACTTTTCTATGGTTCTGTGGTTCTATTTATAAAAAATAAATCAGTGAACCATCTTTCCCTGAAGCTTCAGTTCTGTATTTCTGCAGGACAGACATCTGTTGAATTTCAAAATGTTTGTCTAATGTTAATCAAGGGTTCGTTTTGTTTTGTACAATATGCATAGCATTATGGCCTAGAAGTTGGTTTATACAACCTATGGATATATAGGGAACAATCCTTTCCCCAAAAAAAATGCCCCTGCACACCAGATATCATGTCTTGAGTCTCAATTACAAGGCTGGTGAACTGAAGATGCTTGCTGGGAACACCATCGAGCAGGGTGTGACTGAATTGCAGTCTGGAATAGATACCTTGCTTGACTTTTTTCTTCTCTCCAGCCAAGAATTGATAAGGTCAACTGCAGTACCCCAATTCCTGTCCTTGTTGAGATAAGCTAACTCTGTACAAGCCAGAAATGAAATTTTAGGTCTTCTCATTTATGTGGCTCAGTACCACAACAGGTGGTACATCACTCACTAAGCCAATGGGGGAGATGCATTCAGTAAATACTACATAAAAACAAAGAAAGATTTGCGGCATAGTAGAGGCCATTCAGTCCACCATGTTTGTGGCAGCCAAGAAAGCGCTATTTAACCTAATTGCGCCTTCTAGTCCTTGGTCCGTAGCCCTGTGTATTAACAGCACCTCAAGTGCATAACCAAATGTTTATAAATATGATGGTTTCTACCCCTATCACCCTTCCAGGTAGTTAAAGTATTATTAGTAAAATTATTGTTATCTATATTGTTTAAGAATAGGGTAAATGGCAGTTGACCCAGAATAGACTGCACTGAAATTTTTTCCTGACCTGCCTGTGTATGGCTGACTCTGCAATAGAGGAGTCACCAATATATTTTAGGATGAAAAATATGCAGCCACTGAAACCTATAACATTCCCATTTATAAACTGACCTTTTACAATTTGTCCATTTGTTTCAGTTTATTTTTGCGACTTACATTGTTGAAGGGGCTCCTGCAGATGTTGATATAGATACAGAGAATAGGAAAAGGATCTACAGAAAACTGGAGCCACCTTTTGAAGAACTGTTTGATCAAGTGGAGAATCATGTTCTCGTCTTGCTATTGGTTCCTTGGATGCACATGGTTGAAATGGACATGTCAAAATTCAGAAAGGTACAGCAATGTATCTAAATACCTTTTTATATGATTCTAGAAAATTATCCACTTAGTATTTTGTACAATCTTGTACTCATATATTTTCTGACTTTTTTGTTGCTCATTTCTCTCTGTATCATGAACAACTTCCCTGAATGACAGACGTCCAGGACAACCTGTTCTGTAACCAGACAATAAGGGCAATGTGTGAATGCAGATACTCATAACCCTTTTTGTGAAGAGGCAGCTGATCACCAACTGCCAGATCTCCTGTGATTGAGATTATCAGATGAATGTGTGAAGTTCAATGGCTTGTTAGCAGGTCATTAGTTATAGGCCTATTCAAAGGTCACAGTGCATGTCATATGGAATCCTAAATGGAGGAAAGGTAAAAAGAAAATGGGGGCCTTGTGGCGCAGTGGGTAGCTTCTGAGCCAGAAACTCTGGGTCCCAGTCCCATTCCCAAGCTTGGTAGCCAAGGAAGGCATGTCCATACCAATGCCAAATGGGTATCTTGTAAATAAATAAATAAAACTCGTTAATCCTTCCAACATATGCCAATGGCAGGTGGCAAGAATGGGAGAGATTCCTGGTCAGTAATGAAAAGAAGTTGGAGCCTCTACCATCACTCCATAGCTCCAGGCTGCAACGTGCAATTATTGCCACAGAAACTCAGACTCCTTGGAGAGCCAGTTGGACAGCCAATGTGGATCAGATTGGTACCGATTTCCATTCAGGCTGGAGTGGATTGAGACTTGCCTTCTTTCCTTAGCCATGATGGAGGTCATGGCACTGTGGGTCAGACCGGCTTTCGGGAAAAGAACTGAAGAAAAAGAATATCACTGATCACAACACTCCACCCGCTCAGAGAAAATTTTTAATGCTTAATTTTTTGTGTGAAGGCTATGTTTTCCAATTGAGAAGTGTAGAGTATGAAAACTTATTGTGTATGTAGTACGTTTCTCTGTGCACTATTTTTACTCAGGTATTAAGCCAATTTCTTCTTTAATGGTTAACAGCTGCGAAAAATATTGCACAGAAGAATGGAATTAATGAACATTGAATAGTTGTGCCCGAAAGTTGCTGATCAGAAAATATATACAAATTCTCAACTGCTCCTGGTGCATACTTTCTCTCCTGCCTTCCCCTATGGCATTATATTTTGCTATAAATGGAAATTATACTGTTAAATTTACAAAGTTTCCACCCTAATCCTACAGTATACTGCTGTCATTGTTTTAGTGTTGCTCATTGATACTTATTGGAGATCTTTTATTTCTAGGTGGAGTTGGTAAAGGAGACTCGACATTTGGATTCAGTGTACTTCAAGAAACTTCAGGAACTACAGAGAAAGATTTTACCTGATGAAGTAATTAACTCTTTTGCTCGCAAAGAAAAAAATAGGTTTATCTACTGATGCACAAAACAAAAGAAATAATAATTTTCCAATCTGGCTTACCTAACCCTGGGTGACGCTTTGAGTTTTCTTTTAATGATGCTGGGGTATTTGTGGCACTGACCATACTGAATTTGAACTCAATTCTAACCAGTTTTTAAATTGAGTATTCTCTCTTCTCCAAACCCAAAAGCTATTCATAATCAGTTACACGTAATTGTAATTGTTTAAGTTTACAGGATGTGGGAATCACTGATGAGGTCAGCATTTATTGCCCATGTGAAGGTGGTGGTGAACTAGCTTCGTGAATACATCTGAATGGCTTGCTACCCCATTTCAGAGGGCAGTTAAAGTCAACCACATTGTTGTGAGTCTGGAGTCACATACAGGCCAGATTAAGTAAGGGCAATAGATTTTCTTCTCTGAAGGACGTTTTATTCAAGATTTATTTAACTTATTGAATTAAAACTTATCTTCTGTTATAGGTTTTGAAATCATATCTCAGTCTATGCCTGTAGATGACTAGTCCAGTAACACAACCACCATGTTACCCTACCCAATTGATAAGTCTATTTAAATATGTATATGTTTATATTTCTATATGCCACAGGACTTTTACTTACTTTGGCAAGGGTTCCTCCCAATCCTCACAAGTAATGATTATTAGTGCACCCCTCTCCCTCTTTCTTCCATGAAAAATGACTTACTGGGAGGTTTGTCCTGAATTAGTCATTTCATAATAAATGTAATTCCAAAGACCCTGGTTCTCAATTACTTTAGTGAAATTGCATATGCAATTTCAAGTAGTTATTATTAAAACTGAAATTTGTCAGTATCTGATTTCCAATCTTTGATGTAGATAGGCCCATATTGCTAATAGATAACCTGTGTTATATTTCCAGGTGATAGTGTTGCAAAATGGACAGTGGTAGATATAATCCATGTTGCTTATGCTCTTCTTGAAAATGAGTGAGAACTTCATCAGTAATAATGAAAGGAATAGTATCCAAATAAGGGCATACCAAATTTTGCATAGGTCTCACCAAGAATGTGCTGTTCTTTACTGAATCATAGAATTATTACAGCACAGAAGGAGGCCATTCATCCCATCATGTCTGTGCTGGCTTGCAGAAGGAGCAATTTACCTGGTGCCACTCCTTCATTTTGTCCCCGTAGCCCTGTGCATTCTTCCTTTTAAGATAATAATTCAATTCCCTCTTGGGTGCTTTGATTGAATCTGCGTCCAGCACACACTCAGGCAGCCCATATCAGATCCTAACCACTTGCTGTGTGAAAAAGATAATCTCATGTTGCCATTGCTCCTTTTGCCAGCTACATTAAATCCGTGCCCTCTGATTCTCGATCCTTCCACCAATGGAAACAAGTTTCTACTTAGCTACCCTGTCCGGACCCCTCATGACTTTGGATACCTCTATCAAATCTCCTCTCCATCTTTTCTCCTCCAAGGAAAGCAGTCTCAACTTCTCCAATCTATCTTCATAACTGAAGTTCCTCATCCTTGGGATCATTCTCGTGAATCTTTTCTGCAATCTCTCTAATGTGATACTCCAGTTGAGGCAGAACCAGTGTACTATACAAGTTTAATATAATTCCCTTGCTTTTGTGCTCTATGCCCTTATTAATAAAGCCTAGGCTGCTGTATGCTTTATTAATTATGCTCTCAATGATTTATACATGTATAGATCCAGGTCCCTCTGCTCCTGCATCCTCTTTAGAATTGTACCCTTTATTTAATGTTGTCTCTCCACTGTCACAAATATCAAGCAAGTATTGCACGAAGAGCCGTTCTGTGCAAATGCAAAGTCAATGTTTAAAGGAGGTATTTTAAAGGTATTTTTAATTTTTTGAGAAGTGACCCTGAAGTTTTTTTTTACAAGTTATCTTTATAAATTTTTGGCCAAAGGTTTTGGCTTAGGTATTTTCAGTTGCTGCAACTGTAATTTACAGGATGGACTTTCCCATTACTTTTATATTTTTGGGTGAAAGAGAAAATAGTGAATTACACCAATCAAGTGCTCTAGGGGATGCTGTAGGCCTTGAAGACCATTCTTCGGACTGCACCACCTCACCACGGGCAGCAGTATTTTTATTTGGTTGACTGGCAGGCAACAGCAAGGGCACTGGTTGAGTGGCAGTGGTGGGAGGACAAATGCTACCACAACCACTCCCAGGTGGTAGCACTTCACAATCCCAGTAATCTGCTGGAGGACAAGTTGCTGCATTGCTGTGAGGGTGTGTATATCCCTTTGAGCACTGGTTTGTGGAGAATGGATAGCAGCAGTCTGAACCTTCATGGCAACCAGCTGGATCTGCATGACACCAAGCATAGGTTTCATGACCTTTCTTTGAGCTTGCACTGCAGCACTGAGATGTTAGGTGGCTTCCGTCTGTGTTGCAGTGGTGGTTGAGGCAGTGACCACCAGACTCCATCATGTTTGGGTTTGTAAGTGAATTCATGTGGGCCTGCTAATGCATCAATTATCACCAATTGGGTGGGTCAGCGTTCTCTTATATGCTGACCCACCCAAGTCCTCATCTGGGTCTCCTACAGCCGAATTCGTGTGCTACCTCACCCTCTGGTCAGATGGCATATGAGCCATCCTTAACCATGAGCCTGACTGCAGCCCACTTGTGCCCAGTGACTCACCACATGCTGATCCCAATTCCATACTATTCTCTAAACTACACACAATGCCAGCTGGCTGGGATTGTGAGATCAAGTGAAGATGTTTCCCCATCACTCTCTCTCTCTTCCACCTGGCTATGTTGAGGCTGGCCAGCTGGCAGAATTTGGGTAGCATAAGATTATAAAAGCACAAGGAGAAAGTTTGGATCTCAGGATGAGAATGAATAGTTAGCCCCTGAGAGGGGGCATGAACTGTAATGCACTGTCACCCTTGATGTTCTTGTAGGATCGATACCACAATCTCTGTTCCTGATTTTGTGCACCATTTCCTCCATCAAGGCGAGAGCATACAGTTGTGGTGGGCACCCACTGATCCTCTGTTGTTCGCTCCTGTTAAGGACCCCTTCTCCTGCAAGAAAGAGGGCAGAATTTCAGTGATTGTGTGGCACTGCGTTTGGGTGATGTGCTTGGCATGGTTAAATCAGTTGGAAGTCTATAGAGGCAAAAAGTGTAAGGCCAACATCATTGGAAGATGCGGGTGGGTGGGATAAATTATGTGAATGTTAGGCATGACTCCTGAGTGCTGTTATACACTGCTGGATGAATGATGGAGGTGTGTTAGACTGTGATTTGGTGGATATGAGATGTGATATGAAGACCCATTCATTGATCCGTTCACCACACATGTGAGGTCACTAAACTTATTTCTGCATTGTTGCCAGGCCCTTGGGGGCATGCTCCAAGCATTGACCGCTGCGACCACTTGCTCCCACACCCCTCCAAGGATATGCCTTGAGGGCTGCTAGCCCCAGAAGGAACCATGGCCTCTCTCCTTACCTCCATCACCAGTGCCTCCAAAATGTCATTGATGAATCTTGTGGCATTTTCCTGGAACTGTACTCCATTTTCCTTCACCATGATTTTATCTGTTACGGTTATTTTCAGTCTTCATTGAGCCATTGTTGACCCCCTGGTAATGGTAAAGTGGAGGATGTGCCGGGCCATGAGGTTACAAATTGTCGTTGAGTACAATTCTGCTGCTGCTGATGGCCCACAGCGCCTCATGGTTGCCCAATCTTGAACTGCCACAGAAAGCATTGGAGGGTATTCTTAATGTGAAGATAGGACTTTGCCTTGACAGGTTTGTGTGGTGGTCACCCCACTGATACTGTCATGGGCAGATGCATCTGTGGCAGGCAGGTTGGTGAGGATGAGGACGAGTAGGTTTCTCCCTTTTATTGGTTCCCTTATCACTGCTGCAGACCCAGACTGGTAGCTATGTCGTTTAGGACTCAGTCAGCTCGGTCAGTAGTGGTGCTACCAAGCCACTCGTGGTGATGGACATTGAAGTTCTCCACACAGAGTACATTCTGCATCCTTTCCACCCTCCATGCTTCCTCCAAGTGGTGCTCAACATGGAGGAGCACTGATTCATCAGCTGTGGGGGGACAGTATGTGGTAATCAGCTGGAGGTCTCCTTGCTCATGTTTGACCTGATTCCATGAGATTTCACAGGGTCCAGAGTCGATGTTGAGGACTCCCAGGGCAACTCCCTCCTGACTGGATACCACTGTGCTTCCACCTCTGCTGGGTCTGCCGTGCCGGTGGGACAGTATGTACCCAGGGATGGTGATAGTAATGTCTGGGGCATTATCTGTAATGTATGATTCTGTGAGTATGACTATGTCAGGCTGTTGCTTGACTAGTTTGTGAGACAGCCCTCCCAATTTTGGCACAATGTTAGTAAGGAAGATTTTGCAGGGCTTACAGGGCTGAGTTTGCTGTAGTCGTTTCCAATACCTAGGTCGATGCAGAGTGGTCCGTCTGGTTTCACTCTTTTTAGGCTTTGTAACAGAACTGAGTGGCTTGCTAGGCCATTTGAGGGGGCCGTTAAGAGTCAACCACATTGCTGTGGATCTGGAGTCACGTGTAGGCTAGACCAGGTACAGATGGCAGATTCCTTTCCCTAAAGGGCATTAGTAAACCAGATTTGGATTATTTCTAAAGGGATAGAATTGAAAAGTAAAGAAGCTATTCTAAACTTGTATCAAACCCTGGTTAGACCACAAGTGAAAACGCAGAATACTGCAGATGCTGGAAATCTGAAATAAAAACAGAAAATGCTGGAAATACTCAGCTGATTATGGCAGCATCTGTGGAGAGGAACAGAGTTAATGTTTCAGCAATGTGACCTGATTTGACCACACTTGGTGCTCTGTGTACAGTTCTGGTTGCCATATTATGTAAAAGATATAAGTCCATTGGAGAGACTGCAAAAAAATTACCAGGATGATACCAGAAATGCTAAATTATACCTATCAGAAAAAGATGAACAAGCTAGGTCTTTAGAAATATGAAAGGTTTTCATGGAGTAGACAGAAAATATTTCTTCTTATGTTAAAGAGGAAATATCTGGAGGCCATCAGTCACCCTGCAATCAAATAGGAAATGCAAAAGAAACTTCTTTACCCAGAGAGTGGTGAAAATGTGAAACTTACTACCACATGGAATGTTGAGGTGAATAATATAGTTGCTCTTAAATAGAACATGAAAACATATGGAGGTGACGGGAATAAAAGATTATGCTGATAGAGTTGGATGAGAAAGGATTGGAGGAGGCTCCAGTACAGTATAAATGCTCTTTGGGCCAAATGGCCTGTTTCTGTGCTGTATGTTCTATGTAACTCTATGTGATAGCCTTAAGAGGTTAGTAGTGCCAAGCATGTTTAAATGAGGCATTCAGTGCAGTTTTCCTTCCAGTGCAGAGTGTAGATTAGAGAATCAGACTTTATTTAAATATAAATGCATTTTTGAGGCAAAGAAACAACAAATGGAAAAAAATTAGATTCACAATAACAAGTTGTTAATATGTTGCACGTCTGCCAGGAAATTGCAACACTATTACTATCTGTAGTTATTGAAGCTGTACCTGTCAGTTTTTAACAGTGACATCACTTTTCTTACTTTTTTTTAGGATTTTCCTCTTCCTGTCCATTCAGTCAGTCTCATACAAACCCCAGAGGATGTTAAAGGCCCAAACTACTGGCAGAAGGTTCCCGAAGAATTCTGTAACTACACATTGAATGCACTTATTCGTAATCGCTTAGAACTTGATACTTTCCAGATATTTCTTAAAGAAAATCTAGCAGGGTAAGTGCCTATGAATCATTCTTTCATAAAGTACAGTGAAATTCACTGTTAGTGACACAACTGGTACAAAAGCAAAATACAACGGATGCTGAAATAAAAACAAAAAATGCTGGAAATACTCAGCAAGTCAGACAGAATCTGTTGAGAGAAACAATTAAGATTTTAGGTCAATGATCTTTCATCAGAACAGGACCTAACATTAACTATGTTTCACTTCACACATGCTGCCTGACCTGCTGAGTAATTCCAGCATTTTTTGTTTATATTATTGCTGAAAAAAGAGGCACGCTGTCAAGGATTTTTTCACTTTTCCCTAACACAGGGAACAACAATTTACAATGTGGTATTCTTGCAAATTGTCCCGGTGAATGCATGATGAAAAGATTTTACATCCAGACTTTGTAAACACTGGGAATTGAGCCAGCATTTAAACAGAGGCATTATCTTTTATTATTTTAGCTCATTTGGGCACAGTAATGTGTCATAATGCCCTTCTGCTCATCATGATGCATAATCATTATTAATGCACATCCTACAGCCACTTAGAGACACTCCAATACTTTGAAAAACACATTTCCCTTTTTTAAAAATCATAACTTGATAAAGGAGGAAGAGCTACTAGCCATCTTTTTCATAAAATAAAAGCAAAATACTGCGGATGCAGTCTGTCCACAAGCATGACCCAGACCTTCCTGTCATCGCCATTTCAACACACCACCCTGCTCTCATGCCCACATGTCCGTCCTTGGCCTGCTGCAATGTTCCAGTGAAGCTCAACGCAAACTGGAGGAACAGCACCTCATCTTCCGGTTAGGCACTTTACAGCCTTCTGAACTTAACATTGAGTTCAACAACTTCAGATCATGAACTCACTCCTCCATCCCCACGCCTTTTTGATCCCACTTTTTTCTAATAATAATAATTTTTAAAAAAATATATCTTTCTTTTCCCACCTATTTCAATTATTATTTATTTTCATCCATTGTTTTATCTCCACCTTTTAGCCTATTTTGATCCCCTCCCCACCCCACCCCCACTAGGGCCATCTGTCACTTGCACATCCTGCTTTCTACCCTTAATGTCACCATTAGCACATCCTTTAGCTAATATCACCACCGTCAACCTTTGACCTTTTGTTTATGACATCTTTGGCAATCTCTCCTTTGCCTCCACCTATCACTGGCCCTCTATCCAGCTTCATCTAGTCCAACCCCACTTAAACAACTTATATTTCACCACATTTCTATTTCTCTTTAGTTCTGATGAAGAGTCATACGGACTCGAAATGTTAACTCTGTCTTCCTCTCCACAGATGCTGTCAGACCTGCTGAGTTTTTCTAGCAATTTTTGTTTTTGTTTCATCTTTTTCACATTGACTTTACAGAAAAGCAATGGATAAATGTTTTTAGATGCAGTGGGGTAGTTTAATATAAAAGGTAGGTTGATTAGAGCTCATAGTGGGTTTGATCATTGTAAGAGCTATTTATTTCTGCGGTAGACTCGATGTAACAATCTAGATAAGCATGAGGGAGAATGGAATAAAAGAACATACTATTGGATTAGATAGAGGGGTAGGACAAGGCTTGTGCAGAACATAAATGCTGGCAATGTTGGGCCAAATGGCCTATTTCTGTGTTGGAGGCTTGATTCAATGTGGTTTATCATATTGCAATGTTTTGAAAACTTAATTTTCTTCTGTTTGTAAATGACACCTCTGTAATAATGAGACCAGTCTAGAATGGAAATTGTCAAAATGTTACTGTTATAATATGATTACCACCGCAAGAGTAAGTGCCCCTTGAGGAGGATGTTTTCCCTGCGGACATCAGGAAGTTCAATATGTGCTACACACCACAATCTACAAACTGACGACAGCCCCACCTCTCAATGGCTCAATGAGTAACTTTAACTGGCTGCAGTAATAGCACTTCTGACTTAACAATGGTTTGTAATAATGTACTTTCTTTTATTTGTATGGCTTGGGAAGCAGTTTGATGTTGAGTTTAACAATCCATTCAATGGCTTCAGTTGACAAAGTATGAGTGGTTGTGATGCCAGAAATGGATATGAGTGAAGGTCTGACTTGGGTGGCCACATTCACAATTTGAGCTGTCCCTCACGTTCCGCTTGTGGAGTAAGAGGCCACATCTTCTCTGCCGCATCCTCGAACAGTTGAGGGTTGTCCAAATTTTCCATGGAAGATTAAAACCTGGGACTTCACCACTTGGATTAGTTACTGGGTTGAGGTTGGTGATGTTTGCAGTCAAACAGGAGGTGTGCTTCAGAAGTGGGGCTGTCGTCAGTTTGTAGATTGTGGAGTGTAGCACGTATCCTGTTGTCCGCAGGGATAACATCCTCCTCAAAGAGCACCACTGGCTGACAGCTAACAAAGCACTACCATTGACACAGGACTTCAAAAATAATGCAGTATTGCTGATGCATGGACATTTGTCTTTCTTTTCTTGTAGCATGGATCTCAAGTGCTGGTTGGACATTGAATACTTCAGAAGAATACCTCACAATGAAAAGGATAATAGAGATATTAAGTCCAAAGAAATCAAAAGCAAATACCTGAACAGAAAGTATTTCTTTGGACCCAGTAGCCCTGCAACAAAAGTACAACAGCATGAGGTAATTTTCTGAAAGTTTTATTATTAAACTTGTGCTTCACGCTGTGATTTAAGGTGGTTGAGCCACACCAGTAAGGTAAAATTAAGAAGGTCTATCCAAATTAATTTAGAGATGACCGTTATGCGTGCCTGTTTTGTTTATTGGCAAGTGCAGATAAGTTATGGATATGTACGATATAGATTATAGCCAAAATATCTTTATACTTCTCTACTCCATACTGAATTAGGGGTTTGCGTTTTTTACTGTTGAATGCCTTAATTGTCAATGCAGTATCTCCAACCTACTATAAATGCAGGGCAAAGGAGAAGCATATTCTGAGAGGGAGAATGCAGGAAAATGAGAGCACAAATAAATTCATGCAACTGTTGAATGCCCCTTGAATGAAAGAATAGAAAGTTGGAAATCTAAGTTTACAGCTAATTCTAAGGGTGAAATTTTCCAGTCCCCACTTAATGGCGGGTGGGGGAACAATGCAGTGGCAGGAGCTGAAGAGTCAGTTTCCCGCCGGCGTGAATTACGGCAGGAATGTGCGCTGTTGCCTAACATGGTGGGCCTCCATTCCAGCCAGAGAATGCAGATGAAGGCCTGACTGTAATCGCCCCCCCTGCCCAATCATCTGTGCGGTCAGTGGGTTTTCACACTGGCCCAGAACACATCTAGACCTATGTAGCATGCAGATGTCAGCACCTACCTGAAGAAAGCCTGGACAGCTGCAGGGATCGGGATGGAGGCCTCCAATAACTGTGGACCCTGGAATCCCACATGCAGCAGTGGGTAGGTGGAGTTTCAAACACGTGGATCCTCTAACTGCAGCAACTTCGTGTGTTGGAGGGGGGTGAAATTAGACGGGGAGGAGAGGAATGAAGAGGTGAGGCAGGTACGGAGGCCTAGAGTTGGGTGGGGGAGCTTGGGGGTGGAAGGAAAGAGAGATGCTGCAGGGTTTGTTGAACGGGTGAACTGGTATGGAGTGGGAGGGTGCAAACGGCTGTGCTGCAGTGCAGGCAGTGGGGGAGCGGTGTTCAGGTAGCACAACCCCAGCTGAGGTTACCCCCTGGACAAGCCTGACCCCAGAGTGGAGCCCAGTTTGATAGATTCGAACTTTCATTTGTTTGTTTAGATATCTGGAGAGTAGCTACTAAACATAGTCACAGGAGTCATCTAATGAAATTTTAACAAAAGAATAAAATATTCAATAAGAAAAGGTGAACTATATTATAATGCATCACCCACTATTATACCTTTACAGATATATATAGACTAGTAAGGATAACACAAGTTACAAAAGCTATCTTATACTCTAATGTACACAATAAGAACACAGTCCATGTAAACCTATGTCACCTTGTGGTCAGACGCACCACACCCTGAAACCAAGGGCAGGATTTTTACCTTGTTGGGCGGGCCCGGGAGCGGTCGCAAAGCCGACTGCCTCCCACGATCGGGCCTCAACATCAATTTCATGCTGGCCAATTAAGGGACAGCCAGCGTGAAACACGTGCTGCAGCGCTGCCGGGGTGGGGGCAGGAGGAGAGTAAGCTCAGAATCAGCGCATGCATGCAGCTACGGGCAATGGAAGATCCCTGAGGCACAGAGCTAAACTCTCGCTCTTTACATCCCTGCTCTGTTACTGAAGTCTCGCTTTTTGCAACCCCCCTATACTCAAAGAGTGCAGTCTCGCTCTTTACGGCCCCGCAATGCTCACTGAAGTCATGCTGTTAAGAGCCCCGCTCAGTGAAGTTACGCACTTTACACACCCGCTCTGCTCAGTGCAGTCTCGCTCTTTACAGCCCCACTCCGCTCACTGAAGTCTCGCTATTTAGAGCCCTGCTCTCCTACTGATGTCTCTCTCCTTACGGCCCCGCTTTGCTGAATGAAGTCCTGCTTTTACAGCCCCACGCTGCTGACTGAAGTCTCACTCTTCAGAGCCCCGTGCTGCTCGCTGAGCTTTCGCTCTGTACAGCCCCGCTCTCCAACTGAAGCCTCACTCTATACAGCTCTGCCAGTGAACTCTCGCTCTTTGCACACCCCCTCCACTCAGTGAAGTCTCGCACTTCACACCCCTGCTCTGCTCACTGAAGTCTCGGTCATAGCTAAGATATCATACTCCAACGTACCTATCTGCGCCCTCAGCTCGCTTGTCTTATTCCTCAAGCTCTTTGCATTAAAATATATTCCATTTAGCCTTGCTAAATTCACTTCTTTCTTATCTAGCCTATGTTTCCTCTGCCTTCCAGACTCACTTACTAGTGACTTAACTTCTAATTCTATCTCCCCTTTGAACTACTTTTCAGGTTCCCATTCCCCTGCCAACTTAGTTAAAATCTGCCCCAGCTGCATTATCAAACCTTCCTGTGAGGATGTTGGTCCCTTACCTGTTCAAATGTAACCTGTCCAACTTGTATAGGTTTCACCTCCCTTAGAAATGGTACCAATGCCCCAGGAGCCTAAAGCCCCCCCTCCTGTACCATCTCTACAGCCATGCATTCATCTGCTGTATCCTTCTGTTCCTATACTCAGTACTGCATGGCACCTGGAGTAATCCGGAGATCACTACCTTTGAAGTCCTGCTTTTCAATTTCCTACCTCACTCCCCAAAGTCTGCTTGCAGGACCTGATTTCTCTTTCTTCCTATGTCATTGGTCCCAACATGGCCACGACCTCTGGCTGTTCACCCTCCGCTTTCAGAAGGCCCAGCAGTTGTTCCATGACATCCTTGACCCTGGCACCCGGGAAGCAACATACCATCCTGGAGTCACATCTTTGGCTGCAGAAGCACCTGTCTACTCCCCTCTCTTAGGAATCACCTACCACTATTACCCTTCCACACTTCTTCCTCCCTGTCCTGAGCAGCCGGACCACCCACAGTGCCATGGCCTTGGCTCTGGTTGGCCTCCACAGAGGAAATGTCACACTCACAGTTTTCCAAGCTGAAAAATGGTTTGCGAGCGAGATGCATTCTGGGGATTCCCTCATTACCTGCCTGGCCCCCTTCTTCTGTCTGGCGGTCACCCATTCCCTCTCTGCTTGCACTTTCTTAAGCTGCAGGGTGACCATGTCCTGAAACGTGCTATCCATGAACCTCTCAGCTTCGCGAATGCACCATGGTACCCCCCAGCTCCACTCAAGTTCCAAAACCCAGAGCTCCAGCCGGAGGCACCTCCTGCACACATGGTCATCCAGACCACCAGGAGCGTCTAGGATTTCCCATATATCGCAGGATGTGCAAATCATGGAACTGAGCTTCCCAGACATATCTTAACTAAATAGAATATGGACCCTTGCTTTATTTCACTCTTGCTCCTACTTGAATATAGACTAGATGCTAGATCCTCTAGATAGATTAGAACCTCTAGGCGCTGCTGACTGCCTGTCCCAGGGTCTTCCTCTCGCACCCTCCTGTAGGTGCTGCTGACTGCCTGTCCCAGGGTCCTCCTCTCGCACTCTCCTCTAGGTGCTGCTGACTGCCTGTCCCAGGGTCTTCCTCTCGCACTCTCCTCATTCATATTCCCACACACTCTTTACCTATCACTGATTCTTCCTGTCTTACCCGTACACAAACCACTGTTTTTTTCCTGTGCCTGAACCACAGAACCCACAGTACTTTTACTTCCAGAACTTTTCTGTACCCCTATAATTCCAACATATTTTCCCTGCAATTTCCAACACGCTCCTTCTCTTCCCTGACTACCCACCCTCCTTTCACGTTCCCACTTTCTATCTTTCTCTGATTTAAAAGAGTAATGATAAAAAGGTTTTGCTCTAGAAACTAACTCATAATCGTCAGCTATCTCTGCTGTTTGTCTCACCGTTTCAACCCTCTTCCTCCATATGAGTTCTCACTACCAAAGAAATTGAATCTTTAAATTCTTCCAAAAGAATTACCTCTCTCTAAAAGCTACATAGGTTGTCTCTATCTTTAATGCATGTATCCCCTGGTCAAAATTACATTGTATTATTCTCTCAAACTCAATATAAGATTGCCCAGGCTGTTTTCTCATGCTCCTAAACTGCTGCCTGTAGGCCTCAGCAGCCAACTCATATGCACTCAAAATAGCCTTTTTTTACCACATCAAAGTTCACTGACATTTCTTCTAACAATGAATCATAACCCTCATGTGCTCTACCCACCAACCTGGATTGTAACAACAATGTCCAGTTTTCTTGTGGCCATTTCATGTTTTGCTATCTTCTCAAATAAAATAAAGAATGTTTCAACATCTCTTTCCTCAAACTGTGGAAGACCTTGTACAAATTTAAACATCTCCCCACTGGGTCCAGATCTGAAAATAAGTAAAAGGTAGCGATCTCCGGATTACTCCAGGTGCCATGCAGTACTGAGTATAGGAACAGAAGGATAGAGCAGATGGATGCATGACTGTAGAGATGGTGCAGGAGGGGGGGCTTTAGGCTCTTGAGGGCATTGGTACCATTTCTGGGGGAAGTGAAATCTATACAAGTTGGCAGGTTACATTTGAACAGGTAAGGAACCAACATCGTCACAGGAAGGTTTGATAATGCAGTTGGGGCAGATTTTAACTAAATTGACAGGGGAATGGGGTCCTGAAAAGTAGTTCAAAGGGGTGAAAAGCTGAGATAGAATTAGAAGTTAAGTCACTAGTAAGCAAGTCTGGAAGGCAGAGGAAACATAGGCTAGATAAGAAAAAAGTGAGTTTAGCAAGGCTAAATGGAATATATTTAATGCAAGGAGCCTGAGGAATAAGACAAGCGAGCTGAGGGCATAGATAGGTACATTGGAGTATGATATCACAACTATGGTCGAGACTTCAGTGAGCAGAAGGGGGCTGTAAAGAGCCAGACTTCACTGCGTAGAGTGGAGCTGTAAAGAGCGAGACTTCAATAAGCGGAGCGGGGCTGTAAAGAGCGAGACTTCACTGTGGAGATTGGAGCTGTAAAGAGTGAGGTTTCAATGAGCAGATCGGGGCTCTAAAGAGCGAGACTTCAGTGGGCAGGGCGGGGCTGTAAAGAGCTAGACTTCACAGAGCGGAGTAGGACTGGAAAGAACGAGAGATCAGTGAGCAGGGCTGCAAAGAGCGAGACTTCACTCAGCTGAGCGAGGCTGTAATGAGCGAGACTTCACTCAGCTGAGCGAGGCTGTAATGAGCGAGACTTCACTCAGCTGAGTGAGGCTGCAAAGAGCGAGACTTCACTCAGCTGAGTGAGGCTGCAAAGAGCGAGACTTCACTCAGCTGAGCGAGGCTGTAAAGAGCGAGATTTCACTCAGCTGAGCGAGGCTGTAATGAGCGAGACTTCACTGAGCTGAGTGGGGCTGTAAAGAGCGAGACTTCATTCAGCTGAGCGAGGCTGTAATGAGCGAGACTTCACTGAGCTGAGTGGGGCTGTAAAGAGCGAGACTTCATTCAGCTGAGCGAGGCTGTAAAGAGCGAGACTTCACTCAGCTGAGCGAGGCTGTAAAGAGCGAGACTTCACTCAGCTGAGCGAGGCTGTAAAGAGCGAGACTTCACTCAGCTGAGCGAGGCTGTAAAGAGCGAAGACTTCACTCAGCTGAGCGAGGCTGTAAAGAGCGAGACTTCACTCAGCTGAGCGAGGCTGTAAAGAGTGAGACTTCACTCAGCTGAGCGAGACTGTAAAGAGCGAGACTTCACTCAGCTGAGCAAGGCTGTAAAGAGCGAGACTTCACTCAGCTGAGCGAGGCTGCAAAGAGCGAGACTTCACTCAGCTGAGCGAGGCTGTAAAGAGCGAGACTTCACTGAGCTGAGCGAGGCTGTAAAGAGCGAGACTTCACTCAGCTGAGCGAGGCTGTAATGAGCGAGACTTCACTCAGCTGAGCGAGGCTGCAAAGAGCGAGACTTCACTCAGCTGAGCGAGGCTGTAATGAGCGAGACTTCACTGAGCTGAGCGAGGCTGCAAAGAGCGAGACTTCACTGAGCGGAGTGGGTCTGTAATGAGCGAGACTTCATTGAGCTGAGCGAGGCTGTAATGAGCGAGACTTCACTCAGCTGAGCGAGGCTGAAATGAGCGAGACTTCACTCAGCTGAGCGAGGCTGCAAAGAGCGAGACTTCACTGAGCGGAGTGGGGCTGTAATGAGCGAGACTTCACTGAGCTGAGCGAGGCTGTAATGAGCGAGACTTCACTGAGCGGAGTGGGGCTGTAATGAGCGAGACTTCACTCAGCTGAGCGAGGCTGTAATGAGCGAGACTTCACTCAGCTGAACGAGGCTGCAAAGAGCGAGACTTCACTGAGCGGAGTGGGGCTTTAAAGAGCGAGACTTCAGTGAGCAGAACGGGACAGTTAAGAGCAAGACTTCACTGCGGAGGCTGGAGCTGTAAAGAGCAAGACTTCAATAAGCGGAGCGGGGCTGTAAAGAGCGAGACTTCACTGCGGAGTGAGGTGTAAGGAGCTAGACTTCACTGAGCTGAGCGAGGCTGTAAAGAGCCATACTTCACTGAGTGGAGCGGGTCTCTAAAGAGGGAGACTTCAGTAAGCAGAGCGGGGCTGTAAACAGCAGGATTTCAGTAGCAGAGCAGTGCGGTAAAGAATGTGACTTCACTGAGCGCAGCAGGGCTGTAATGAGCAATACTTCACTGAGCGGAGTGGGGCTGTAATGAGCGATACTTCACTGAGCGGAGTGGGGCTGTAATGAGCGATACTTCACTGAGCGGAGTGGGGCTGTAATGAGCGATACTTCACTGAGTGGAGTGGGGCTGTAATGAGTGATACTTCACTGAGCGGAGTGGGGCTGTAATGAGCGAGACTTCACTGATCGGAGAGGGGCTGTAATGAGCGATACTTCACTGAGCGGAGCGGGGCTGTAATGAGCGATACTTCACTGAGCGGAGCGGGGCTGTAATAGGCGATACTTCACTGAGCGGAGTGGGGCTGTAATGAGCGATACTTCACTGAGTGGAGTGGGGCTGTAATGAGCGATACTTCACTGAGCAGAGTGGGGCTGTAATGAGCGAGACTTCACTGAGCGGAGTGGGGCTGTAATGAGTGAGACTTCACTGAGCAGAGTGGGGCTGTAATGAGTGAGACTTTGCTGCAGATGGCGGAGCTATAAAGAGCGAAATTTCACTGAGCAGAACGGGTCTGAATTGAACGAGAGATCACTGTGCAGGGCGGAGTTGTGTAGAGCGAGACTTTAGTGAGCGGAGCGGCGACTTCAGTGAGCATTGCAGGGCACAAAGGGTGAGGTTTCACTGAGCGAAGCGGGGCTGTAATAGGCGATACTTCACTGAGCGGAGCGGGGCTGTAATAGGCGAGACTTCACTGAGCGGAGCGGGGCTGTAATAGGCGAGACTTCACTGAGCGGAGCGGGGCTGTAATAGGCGAGACTTCACTGAGCGGAGCGGGGCTGTAATAGGCGAGACTTCACTGAGCGGAGCGGGGCTGTAATAGGCGAGACTTCACTGAGCGGAGCGGGGCTGTAATAGGCGAGACTTCACTGAGCGGAGCGTGTCAGTTAAGAGTGAGGCTTCACGGAGCGGATCGGGACTAATGAATGAGAGTTCAGCAAGCATAGCAGATCTGCAAAGTGAGAGACTTCACTGAGCAGAATGGAGGTTAAAGAGCAAGATTTCAGTAGCAGAGCGAGGCTGTAAAGAGCGAGACTTCAGTGAGCGGAATGGGACTGGAAAGAACGAGAGATCACTGAGCGAGGTTGTAAAGAGCGAGACTTCACTGAGCGGAGCGGGGCAGAAAAGAGGAAGACTTCAGTGAGCAGCATGGGACTTAAATTTAAAGAAACAGTCTTTTAATTAAAAACAAGCAAGTATGGCAAGGGAGTTCAGTCCCGTTTGTTGTATGATCTGCAGCATGTGGGAATTCTTAGACACTCCTTGCAGTCTGGACGACTATATGTGCAGTATGCGCCACGGCTTGACCAGTTTGAGCAGCTGGTCTCAGAGCTTGAGCGTCAGCTGGAGACGCAGCAGTGCATCCGCAAGGCTGAGGGTTACGTGGATAGCACATTTTTAGATGTGGTCACTCCTCAGCTTAAGAAAGTGCAGTCAGAGAGGGTATAGATGACCACCAGTCAGAAGAAGGGAGGTGGAGGCAGGGAGGTAGTCAGGAAAGCCCCAGAGGCCTTTGCCACATGCTAGTGAGTATAGAATAGGAGGATAGAGATGATGAATGCGTGGCTGAAGAGTTGGTGCTCCAGTTCCCTGGATCACCGGGTCTGTTTCTGGCAAAGGTGGGACCTGTACAAGTCGGATGGGTTGCACCTGAACCGAAACGGGACCAACATCCTTATGGGGAGGTTTGCTAGGGCTGTTGGAGCACGTTTAAACTAATTTGGCAGGGGGATGGGATGCAGAGTGGAGCTAGAGTAGGGGGTGATGCACAGCCAAATAAAGAAGAGAAACTAAGTCAGTCTGGAAAGCTGAGCAAATATAGACCTGTAAAGGCACAAGGGAATAATGCGAGGCTGGATTGCATCTATTTTAACACAAGGAGTCTTACAAGTGAGGCAGATGAATTGAGGGTCTTGATTAACACATGGGAATATGATATTGTTGCTATCACAGGGACATGGTTGAGGGAAGGGCAGGATTGGCAGCTCAATATTCCAGGGTATAGAATCTTCAGACATGATTGTGTGTGTGTGTGGGGTGGGGGGGGGATGTAAAAGAAGAGGTGGCATTGCACGATTGATCAAAGAGTCAATTGCTGCACTATGGAGGGATGGTATCTTAAAAGGTTCCTCAAATGAGGCCATATGGGTAGAACTTAAAAGCAAAAAGGGGGCAATCAGTTTGCTGGGAGTGTACTATAAGCCTCCAAATAATCAGGAGGAGATAGAGGAGCAGCTATGTAGCCACACCTCAGAGAAGCGTTAAAATACTAGGGTGATAATAGGGGATTTCAACCTCCCCTATGCTAGTCGTAGTGTGAAAGGTTTAGAGGGGGCGGAATTCTTAAAGTGCAACACAGGAGAGATTTTGAGCCAACACGTAGAATGTCCTACAAGAGAAGGGGCGGAACTGGACCTAACCTTAGGGAATGAAGCCGGGCAAATGGTAGAAGTGTCAGTGGGGGGCATTTTGGGGATAGTGATTGTAAGATTTAAGGTAGTTATGGTAAAGGACAAAGATGGACTGGAAACAGAGGTCCTGAATTGGGGGAAGGCCAATTTCAATATGATAAGACAAGATCTGGCCAAAGTGCACTGGGAGCAGCTATTTGTAGGAAAGTCTGCATCAGACCAGTGGGAGTCATTCAAAAAGGAAATAATGAGAATTCAGGACCAACATGTTCCCATAAAGGTGAAGGGTAGGACCAACAAGTCCAGGGAACCCTGGATGTCAAGGGATATAGAGGATTGGATAAGAAAAAAAAGGAGGCTTATGGCAGATACAGAGGGCTGAAAACAGCAGAAGCCCTAGAGAAAATGTAGCGGGTTACTTAAAAAAGTAATGAGGAGAGTGAAGAGGAGGCATGAAAAAACTCTCGCGGGCAAGATAAAGGAAAATCCCAAGGCATTTTATAAATATATTAAGGGCAAGAGGATAACCGGGGAAAGAGTAAGACCCATTAGGAACCAAAGTGGCAATCTGTGCGTGGAGCTGGAGGATGGAGGTGAGGTTTTGAATGATTACTTTTCATCTGTGTTCACAATGGAGAAGGACGGTGTGAGTGTAGAAGTCAGGGAGGGGGACTGTGATATACTTCAATAAATTAACATTGACAGGGAGGAGGGATTAACGGTTTTAGTGGGCTTACAAGTGGATAAATCCCCTGGCCCAGATGAGGTGTATCCCAGACTGAGGCAAGGGAGGAGATTGCAGGGGCTCTGACACTAATTTTCAAATCCTCTCTGGCCACAGGAGAGGTGCCAGAAGACTGGAGGACAGCGAATGTGGTACCATTATTCAACAAGGGTAGTAGGGATAAACCAGGTAATTACAGGCCAGTAAGTCTAACATCAATGGTAGGGAAACTATTGGAAAAAATTCTGAGGGACAGGATTAATCTCCGCTTGGAGAGGCAGGGATTAATCAGGGATAGCCTTTGTCAGGGAGAGATCATGTCTAACAAATTTGATTTAATTTTTTGAGGAGGTGACTAGTTGTATAGATGAGGATAGTGCAATTGATGTAGTCCACATGGACGTCAGTAAGGCTTTTGACAAGATCCCATTTGGGAGATTGGTCAAGAAGGTAAGAACCCCTGGGATCCAGGACAAATTTGTAAATTGGATCCAAAATTGGCTTCATGGCAGGAGGCAGAGAATGATAGTCGAAGGTTGGTTTTGCGATTGGAAGCCTGTGACGAGTGGTGTGCCGCAGGGGTCGGTGCTGGGACCCTTGCTATTTGTAATGTACATTGATGATTTAGAGTGAATATAGGAGGTATAATCAGTAAGTTCGCAGATGTCATGAAAATTTGTTGTGTTGTAAATAGTGAGGAGGAAAGCCTTATATTACAGGGCGGTATAGATGGCTGGTAAGATGGGCAGAGCAGTGGCAAATTGAATTTTATCCTGCGAAGTCTGAGGTGATTTTGGGAGGACTAACACGGCAAGGGAATACACAATGAATGGTAGGACCCTAGGAAGTACAGAGTATCAGAGGGACCTTGGTGCACGTGCCCATAGATTCCTGAAGGTAGCAGAACAGGTAGGTAAGGTTGTTAAGAAGACATATGGGACACTCGCCTTTATTAGCCGAGGCATAGTAGGGAGGTTATGTTGGAGCTGTATAAAACGCTAGTTAGGTCACAGCTGGAGTACTGTGTGCAGTTCTGGCCCCCACACTATAGGAAGGATGTGATTGCACTGGAGAGGATGCAAAGGAGATTCACCAGGGTGTTGCCTGGGTTGGAGCATTTCAGCCATGAAGTGAGACTGGATAGGCTAGGGTTGTTTTCCTTAGAGCAGAGAAGGCTAAGGGGGTCCTGATAGAGGTATACAAAATAATGAGGGGCATAGATAGGGCAGAAAGGAAGAAACTTTGCCCCTTAGCAGAGGTGTTAATAAATAGGGGGCATAGATTTAAGCTAAGGGGCAGGATTTAGAGGGGATTTGAGGAAATTATTTTCACCCAGAGGGAGTTTGGAATCTGGAATTTGGAATCTCTGAGGGGATGATAGAGGCGAGAACCCTTACAACATATAAGAAGTATTTAGATGAGCACTTGAACTGCCATAGCATACAGAGCTACAGGCCAAATGCTGGCCAGCATGGATACAATAGGCCAAAGGGCCTGTTTCTGTACTGTATAACTCTATGACTGTATGACTTGGTGAAAAGAAGGGTAGGATTGGCAGCTGAACATGCCTGGTTATAGGATATTCAGACAAGAAGGAGAGAGGGATAGAAGAGGAGGAGGAGGCCACAATATTAATCAAGGAATCAATTATAGCAGTGAGCAGGGATGATATCCTGGAAGGATCATCAAATGAGGCCACATGGGTAGAAGTAAAAAACACAAGCGGCAAACACGCTGTTGGGTGTGTACTATAGACCCACAAACAGTGAGGGAGAGATGGAGGATCAAATATGTAATCAAATTTCAGAGAAGTGTAAGAATAATAATGCAGTAATAGTAGGGGATTTTAACTACCCAAATATTAACTAGGATAGTTTTAGTATGCAAGGTAGGGAGGGAGCAAAATTCTTAAGTTGCATCCAGGAGAACTCTTTTAGCCAGTATGTAGAAAGCCCAACATGGAGGGGGCAGTTTTGGACTTAATATTCGGAAATGAACCCGGGCAGGTGGAAGGCATATCGGTAGTTGAGCATTTTGGAGATAGTGACCATAACTCAGTTAGATTTAGGATAGTTATGGAAAAGGATAAGGTTGGGCCGGAAATATAAGTTCTACACTGAGGAAAGGCTAATTTGAATAAGATGAGATAGGATTTGGTCCAAGTGGAATGGGAGCAGCTACTTGCAGGTAAAACTATGTCAGAGCATTCAAGGATGAAGTAGCGAGAGTACAGGACAAATATGTTCCCGCAAAGAAAAAAGGGGGTTCCAAGTCCAGAGAACCCTGGATGTCAAGGGACATAAAGCTTAGGATTAAGAAAAAAGAGAAGCTCATGACAAATACCGAGGGCTCAGTATGGCAGATTCCCTAAAGGAGTATAAAAAGTGCAGGGAGGAACTTAAAAAGGAAATTAGGAAAGCTAAGAGAGTGCATGAGAAAGCATTGGTGGGTAGAATAAAGGAAAACCCAAAGGGGTTTTTTAATTGTATAAAGAGCAAGGGAATAACTAGAGAAAGAGTAGGGCCAATTAGAGACCATAGAGGTAATTTGTGTGTGGACGCAGAAGACGTGGGTACAGCCCTCAATGAATACTTTGCGTCGGTCATCACGATGCAAAAGGACGACGCGAGTATAGACATCAGGGTTGAGCACTGTGAAACATTAGAGAAAATTAACACAAAGAGTAGGTACTAACGGGTTTAGCAGCCTTAAAAGTGGATAAATCCCCAGGCCCGGATGAGATGTATCCCAGGCTGTTGAGGGAGGCGAGGGAAGAGGGACCCTGGCAGTAATTTTCAAATCCTCTCTGGCCACAGGTGAGGTGCCAGAGGACTGGAGGACTGCTAACATTGTCCCATTATTTAAAAAGGGAGGAGACCAGGAAATAACAGGCAAATCAATCTAACCTCAGTGGTGGGGAAGTTACTAGAAAGAATCCTGAGAGTCAGAATTAATCTGCACTCGGAGAGACACAGATTAATCAAGGATAGTGAGCATGGAACAAGAATAAAAAATGCTGGAAAAACTCATCAGGTCTGACAGCATCTGTGGAGAGAAAGACAGAGTTAACATTTCGAGTCTGTATGACTTCTTCAGAGCTGTCATAGCATGGATTTGGTAAGGGAAGGCCGTGTTTGTCAAATTTGATCGACTTTTTTGAGGAGGTAACCAGGAGTGTTGATGAGGGTAATGTATTTGATGTGGCCTACATGGACTTTAGCAAGGCTTTTGGTAAGGCCCCTCATGGCAGACTGGTCAAGAAAGTAGGAGCCCATGGGATCCAAGGCAAAGTGGCACGTTGGATCCAAAATTGACTGAGAGGCAGGAAGCAGAGGGTGCTGGTAGAGGGATGTTTCTGTGACTGGAAGTCTGTTTCCACCGGGGTTCCGCAGGGCTCGGTGCTGGGGCCCTTGCTGTTTGCGGTATATTGGACTTAAATGTAGGGGGTATGATCAAGAAGTTCGCAGGTGACACAAAAATTGGTAGGGTGGTAAATAGTGAGGGGGATAGCCGTAAACTGCAGGAGGATATTTTTTATTTTATTTATTAGGTAGTCAGGAAGGCATATGGCATGCTTGCCTTCATTGGCAGGGGTATTGAGTATAAAAGCTGGGAAGTCATGCTGCAGCTGTATAGAACCTTGGAAAGGCCACACTTGGAATATTGCGTGCAATTCTGGTCGCCACATTACCAGAAGGATATGGAGGCATTGGAGAGGGTGCAGAGGAGGTTTACCAGGATGCTGCCTGACCTGGAGGTTATTAGCTATGAGGAGATGTTGGAGAAACTCGGATTGTTCTCACTAGAGCGACGGAGATTGAGGGGCGACTTGATAGAAGTTTACAAAATTATGAGTGGCATGGACAGAGTAGATAGTCAGAAGCTTTTTCCCAGGGTGGATGAGTCAATTACTAGGGGGACATAGATTTAAGGTGAGAGGAGAAAACTATAGAGGAGATGTGCGGGGCAAGTTTTTTACGCAGAGGGTAGTGAGTGTCTGGAATTCGCTGCCAGAGGAGGCGGTGGAAGCAGGTACAATAGTGGTGTTTAAGAGGCAGCTTGACAAATACATGAATAGGATGGGAATAGAGGGATACAGACCCTGGAAGCGCAAAATGTTTTAGTTGACGGGCAATATGATCAGCGCAGGCTTGGAGGGCCGAAGGGCCTGTTCCTGAGCTGTGCTTTTCTTTGTTCTTTGATATCAATGGTCAAGTGGGCAGAACAGCAGAAATGGAATTCACTCCATAAAAGTGTGAGGTAATGCACATGGAGATGGCTAACAAGGCAAGGAATTACACTATGAATGGTAGGACCCTGGAAAGTACTGAAGATCAGAGGGACCTTGGTGTGCATATCCACAGATCCCTGAAGGTAGCAAAGCAGTTAAATAGGTAGATAAGGTGGTTAAGATGGCATTTGGGATACTTGCCTTTATTAGCTGAGAATACAAGAGCAGGGAGGTTATGCTGGAACTGTATAAAACACTGGTTAGGCCACAACTGGAGTACTGTGTGCAGTTCTGATCACCACATTATAAGAAGGATGTGATTGCACTGGAGTGGGTGCAGAGGAGATTCACCAGGATGCTACCTGGGCTGGAGGGTCTGAGCTATGAAGAAAGAGTGGATAGGCTGGGGTTGTTTTCATTGGAGCAGCGAAGGTTCAGATGATACCTGATAAAGGTGTATAAGATTATGAGGGACATAGATAGGGTGGATAGGAAGGCATTTTTTCCATTAGTAGAGGAGTCAATAACCAGGGGCATAGATTTACGTTAAGAGGTAGAAGGCTAAGAGGGGAGTTGAGAAATTTTTTCACCCAGAGGGTGCTGGGAGTCTGGAACTCTCTGCCTGAAAGGGTGACTGAGTCAGAAACTCTCGTAACATTTAGAAGTATTTAGATATTCACTTGCATTGCCGTAGCCTCCAGGGCTATGTGCCGAGTGGTGGAAAATGGGATTAGTGTAGTCAGATCTTTGTTGACTGGCGCAGACACAATGGGCCAAATGGCCCCCTTCTGTGCTGTAAATATCTGAGTTTAATTTACCCAAGAGAATTCTGAGGAACAGGTTGCACAAATGTTTAAAATAGCAAGACTTCGGGGCAGAGAGGTTAAAACAATGAGACTTTGGGAGTGAGAGTTCGGGAAATAAAACAGCGAGAGTTCAGGAGAGAGAGCTTATGACAGCGAGACTTGGGGAGAGAGAGATTAAAACAGAGAGACTTCGGGAGAGAGGGGTTAAAACAGAGAATTCGGGGGAGAGAGGTTAAACGGTGAGACTTTGGGAGCGAGAGGTGAGCGAGAGCTCGGGAGCTAAAACAGCAAGATGTCAAGAGATAAAACAGCGAGAGCTCGGGAGCTAAAACAGCGAGAGCTCGGGAGCTAAAGCAGCGGGAGCTCGGGAGCTAAAGCAGCGGGAGCTCGGGAGCTAAAGCAGCGGGAGCTCGGGAGCTAAAGCAGCGGGAGCTCGGGAGCTAAAGCAGCGGGAGCTCGGGAGCTAAAGCAGCGAGAGCTCGGGAGCTAAAGCAGCGAGAGCTCGGGAGCTAAAGCAGCGAGAGCTCGGGAGCTAAAACAGACCAAGTGGAGCGACAGTCAGGAGGTTTTTTTTTATTCAGGGGATGTGGGCTTTGCTGCCTCAGCCAGCATTTATTGCCTATCTGTAGTTGCCCTTGAGAAGGTGGTGGTGAGCTGCCTGCTAAAACCGCTGCAGTCCACAGTGCTGTTAGGAAGCGAGTTCCAGGATTTTGACCCAACGACAGTGAAGGAATGGCGATATATTTCCAAGTCAGGATGGTGAGTGACTTGGAGGAGAACTTCTAGGTGGCAGTGTTCCCATCTTCCCACCTGCTGCCGTTGTCCTTCTAGATGGTAGTGGTCGTGGGTTTGGAAGGTGCTGCCGAAGGAGCCTTGGTGAATTCCTGCAGTGCATCTTGTAGACTGCTGCTACTGTGCGTCGGTGGTGGAGGAAGTGAATGTTTGTGAAAGCGGTGCCAATCAAGCGGGCTGCTTTGTCATGGATAGTGTCAAGCTTCTTTAGAGTTGTGGGAGCTGCACTCATCCAGGCAAGTGGGGAGTATTCCATCACATAACATAAGAACTAGGAGCAGGAGTAGGCAATTCAGCCCCTCGAGCCTGCCCCGCCATTCAATACGATCATGGCTGATCTCATTTCGGCCTCAACTCCAATTTCCTGCCCTCTCCCCGCCCCCCCCTCCATAACCTTTCAACCTGTTACTAATTAAAAATCTACCTATTGCCTTAAATTTATTCAGCGTCCCGACATCCACTGCACTCCAGTGAATTCCACAGATTCACGACCCTTTGAGAAAAGTAATTCCTCCTCATCTCTGATTTAAATCTACCACCCCTTAGCCTAAAACTATGGCCTCTCTTTCTAGAATGCTCCACAAGGGGAAACATCCGCTCCACGTCTACTTTGTCTATCCCCTTTTGCATCTTATATACCTCAATTAGATCTCCTCTCATCCTTCTAAACTCTAGCAAGTATAGGCCTAAACTGCTCAATCTCTCCTCATAAGACAAACCCCGCATCTCTGGAATCAATCTAGTGAACCTCCTCTGAACCGCCTCCAGTGCAACTACATTCTCCCTCAAGTAAGGGGACCAAAACCGTGCACAGTACTCCAGGTGCGGTCTCACCAATGCCTTGTACAATTGCAACAACACTTCTGACTTGTGCCTTGTAGATGGTAGACAGGCTTTGGGGAGTCAGGAGGTGGGTTACTCGTCACGTATTCCTAGCCTTGAGACCTGCTCTTGTATTTATGTGGCTAGTCCAGCTCAGTTTCTGCTCATGGTAACCTCCAGGATGTTGATAGTGGGGGATTCAGTGATGATAATTCCATTTAACATCAAGGGGGGATGGTTGGATTCTCTCTTGTTGAAGATGGTCATTGCCTGACACTTGTGTGGTGCAAATGTTACTTGCCATTTGTCAGCCCAAGCCTGGATATTGTCCAGATCTTGCTGCATTTGGACATTGACTTGTCAGTATCTGAGGAGTCGTGAATGGTGCTAAACATTGCGCAATCATCAGCGAACATCCCCACTTCTGATCTTATGTTGGAAGGAAGGTCATTGATGAAGCAACTGAAGATGGTTGGGCCGAGGACACTACCCTGAGGAACACCTGCAGTGATGTCCTGGAGCTGAGATGACTGACCTCCAACAACCACAACCATCTACGTTTGTGCTAGGTATGACTCCAACCAACGGAGAGTTTTCCCCGATTCCCATTGACTCCAGTTTTGCCAGGGCTCCTTGATGCTATCTCTGTAAATGCTGCCGTGATGTCAAGGGCAGTCGCTCTCACTTCACCTTGGGTGTTCAGCTCTTTTGCCCATGCTTGAACCAAAGCTGTAATGAGGTCAGAATCTGAGTGGCCCTGGCGGAACTCAAACTGGGTGTCAGTGAACAGGTTATTGCTAAGCAAGTACTGCTTGATCGCACTGTTGATGACCCCTTCCGATACTTTACTGATGATGGAGAGTAGGCTGATGGGGTGGTAATTGGCTGGGTTGGATCTGTCTTGCTTTTTGTGTGCTGGACACACCTGGGCAATTTTCCACATAAGCTGGGTAAATGCCAGTGCTGTAGCTGTACTGGAACAGTTTGTCTCGGGGCGCGGCAAGTTCTGGAGCACAAGTCTTCAGTACTATTATCGGAATATTGACAGGGCCCATAGCCTTTGAAGTATCCAGTGCCTTCAGCTGTTTCTTGATATCACGTGGAGTGAATCGAATTGGCTGAAGACTAGCATCTGTGATGCTGGGGACCTCCAGAGGAGGCCAAGATGGATCATCCGCTCGGCACTTCTGGCTGATTGTAACAAATGTAAATTTAAATGTAAAAATGTAAATTTTCTAAAATGTACCAATCTTTTGCATTGATGTACTGGGCTCCTCCATCATTGTGGATGGGGACGCTTGTGGAGCCTCCTCCTCCAGTGAGTTGTTTAATTGTCCACCACCATTCACGACTGGATCTGGTACGTTGGTTGTGGGATTGCTTAGCCCTGTCTATCACTTGCTGCATATGCTGTTTGGCATGCAAGTATTCCTGTGCTATAGCTTCACCAGGTTGACACCTCATTTTTAAGTATGCCAGGTGGTCTGTTTGGTTTCATTCCTCTTTTTGTGACTTTCTAGCAGCTTGCTAGGCCATTTAAGAGTCAACTGACTGGAGTCACATATAGGACATTAGTGAACCAGATGCGTTTTTACAACAATCAACAATGGTTTCATGGTCATCATGAGACTTTTAATTCCAGATTTTTATTGAATTCAAATTCCACCATCTGCTGTGGCGGGATTTGAACCTGGGCCCCCAGAACATTACACTGGTCTCTGGATTACTAGCCCAGCAACAATACCACCATGCAATCGCCTCCCCTACAGTTTGAGTACAGAAACGTAAATTTCTAAACAAGCACAGGGAAAGTAAGAATTTATGGGCACAGGAGAGAATTTGTAAGGGCGAAGAATTTCTACTTTCTCCTCATCTCCAGTTTATAGTTAATAGAACAAGAGTAAGGTTAAAGTAGGTTGAGGTAAGTAAAAGTAACTAAAGTTTAAGTAAAAAAGTGATTTAAAAGTTTAAGGTTAAGGCACGACAGGACAGCTCAGCCAAGCGGAATGTCCATCCTGTGAGGAGTGGCCTATGGGGAGTTGTGGACATTTCTTGTGACCCAGATGAGCCCATGAGCAGGAAGTGTCACCGGCTGCACAAGCTTGACCTCCACAGTTCAGAGCTTCAGCAGTGGCTGGAGTCACTGAGGTGCATCTGTGAGGCAGTGAGCTACGTGGATATTACTTTCAGAGAGGTGGTTACACCGCAAGTTTGGGGCAAGCAGGCAGATAGGGAATGGGTGACTGCCAGGCAGTCCAAGAGAAATAGGCAGGTAGTGCAGGAGTCCGCTGGGGTCCCACTCACTAATTGGTTTTCCATTCTGGATATTGATGAGGGCGATGGATCCTTGGAGGAGTGCAGCAAGAGCCAAGCCCGTGACACCGCGGGTGGCCCAGCTGTACAGGAGGTAAAGAAGAAGAGCAGAAGGGCAGTACTGATAGGGGATTCTTTAGTTAGGGGAGCAGACAGTCATTTCTGCAGCCATCAATGTGACTCCAGGATGGTTTGTTGCCTCCCTGGTGCTAGGGTCAAGGATGTCACAGAGTGGCTGCAAGATATTCTTGTGGGGGAGGGCGAACAGCCAGAGGTTATGGTCCACATTGGTACTAATGACATGTGTTGGAAGGGGGATGTGGTCCTGGAATTGGAATTTAGGAGCTAGATAGAAAATTAGCAAATAGGACCGCTAAAGTAGTGATTTCCGGATTACTCCCAGTGCCATGTGCAACTGAGGACAGAAATAGGAAGATAAGACAGATGAATGCATGACTGGAAAGATGGTGCAGGAGGGAGGGCTTTTGATTCCTGGGACACTGGGGGAGATGGCACCTGTACAAGCCGGATGGGTTGCATCTGAACAGAGCCGGGACTGAGTTCCTTGCGGGTCATTTTGATAGTGCTGTTTGGGAGGGTTTGAACTGACTGAGCAGGGGTGTGGGAACCAGGAGAGAATATTAGAAGATAATGCCAGGGTGCACTGAATGCTGAGAGAGCCAGATAGCACTGAAATAGAGGATAGTAAGTTTGGGGTAAGGGAGCAAGCAATGAAGCCTAAATCAGGGTTACACTGCATGTATGTGAATGCACGGAGTATAGTTAATACAATTGGGGAGTTACAGACACAGATTGCCTTGTGGGATTATGATGTTGTGGCGATAACGGAGACCTGGCTTAAGGAAGGGCAGATCTGGGCGTTAATTATTCCTGGTTACAACGTATTCAGAAAAGATAGGAAAGGGAAAAAAGGAAGATGGGTGGCATTTTTGGTTAAGGAGAGTATTGCAGTGTTGGAGAAAGAGGATGTGTCAGAGGATTCAAGGACAGAATCGATTTGGCTGGGGTTAAGGAGTAACAAGGGTGCAATTACATTGCTCGTTGTAATATGTAGACCACCAGCTAGTGGGAAGGAATAGAGAAACAAATCTGCCATGAAATTACAGAGAGGTGTAAACATCATAGTGTAGTTATGATGAGGGACTTTAATTACCCATATACAGACTGGGATAGTGGTAGTGTAAGGGGCAGTGACGGACAAGTGTTCCTAGGTTGTGTTCAGGAGAATTTCCGACAGCAGTATATGTCCAGTCCAACAAGATAGGAGGCACTACTAGACCTGGTTCTTGGGAATGAAGTGGGCCAAGTAGATCAAGTGGCAGTGGGGGAACATTGGGGGACAGTGATCATTGTATCATAGAGTTTAGGATGGAGATGGAAAATTACATTGGTCAATCCAGCGTAAGAATAATCAACTGGCAGAGAGCAGACTTCAAGGGGGCAAGAATGGACTGGAACCAAAGGTTGGCGGAAAAAACAATAGCTGAACAATGGGCTACCTTCAAAAGAGGAGATGGTTTGGGCACAGTCAAGGTATGTTCCCTCAAAAGGGAAGGGCAGGACAAACAAATCCAGAGCTCTCTGGATGACAAAGGAAATAGAAATTAAGTTAGAAGAAAAAGTGTGCTTTCGACAGGTATCAGGTAGCAAATACAATTGAGAACCAAGCTGAATACAGGATGTTCAGAAGAGATGTGAAAAAGCAAATACGAGAAGTTAAGAGGGATTATGAAAAAAGACTCACAGCTAACATAAAAGGAAACCCCAAAGTATTCTATAAGCACATCAATAGTAAAAGGGTGGTAATAGGAGGAGTAGGGCCGATTAGGGACCAAAAAGGCGATTTACACAGAGGCAAGAGGCATGGCTGAGATGTTAAGTGAATACTTTGCATCTGTCTTTACCTACGAGGCAGATGATGCCCAAGCCATGGTGACAGAGGAGGAAACTCAGTCACTGGAAGGGTTTAAAATTGATAAGGAGGGTATTGAGTAAGCTGCCGGTACTTAAAGTTGATAAGGCACCGGGACCGGTTGAGATGTATCCAAGAACATTGAAGGAAGTGAGAGTGGAAATTGCAGAGGCACTGGCAATTATCTTTCAATGTTCCCTGGATTTGGGGGAGGTGCCGGAGAACTGGAGAATTGCAAACATTACACCCTTGTTCAAAAAAGGCTGTAAAGACTTGACCTGCAATTACAGACCAGTCAGTTTAGCTTTGGTGGTGGGGAAACTTGTAGGAACAATTATTCAGGATAGAATTAATAGCTACATGGAAAAATATGGATTGGTTTGGAAGAGTCAGCATGGATTTGTTAAAGGAAAATCATGTCTGACTAACTTGCTGGAGTTTTTTGAAGAGGTAACAGAGATGGTTGATGAGGACAAGGCTGTTGATGTGGTGTATATGGACTTCCAAAAGACGTTCGATACAGTGCCACACAACAGACTTGTGCGGAAAATTATAGGCTATGGAATAAGAGGGACAGTAGCAACGTGGATACAAAATTGGCTGAGGGATAAAAAACAGAAAACTGGTTAATGGGTATTTTTCGGGCGAGAAAGGGGTTTGTAGTGGAGTTCCCCATGGGTTGGTATTGGGACCCTTGCTTTTCCTGATAGATATATATAAATGATCTAGATCTTAGTGTGCAGGGGGCAATTTCGAAGTTTGCAGATAACACAACTTGGGATAATTTTAAACTGTGAGGACAGTGTAGAACTTAAAAGGACATTGACACACTGGAGTGGCAGATAGGTGGTAGATGAAGTTCAATGCGGCGAAGTCTGAGGTGATACACTTCAGTACAAAGAACATGGAGAGACAGTATAAAATAAAGAATACTATTCTAAAGGATGTGCAAGAGCATAGAGACCTGGGTGTATATGTACATCGGTCATTAAAGGTGGCGAGAGCTGTTAAGCATACAGTATTCTAGGCTTCATTAATAGGGGCATAGAGTACAAGAGCAGGGAGGTTATGATGAACTTATATAAGACACTGGTTAGACCTCAGCTGGAGTATTGTGTGCAGTTCTGGGCGCCACAATATAGGAAAGATATGAGAGAGTGCAGAAGAGGTTTACGAGAATGGTTGAGACACTTCAGTTATGAGGAAAGATTGGAGAAGTTGGGACTGTTTTCCATGGAGAGGAGAAGGATAAGGAGGCTTGATAGAAACTTTCAAAATCATGAGGGGCCTGGACAGAGTAGATAGGGAGAAACTGTTCTTGTAAATGGATCGAGAACCAGAGGGCACAGTTTTAAAGTGTTTTGCCAAAGAAGCAAATGTGAAGTGAGAAAAAACTTTAGCACACAGTGAGTAGTTAGGGTTTGGAATGCAGTGCTTGGAAGTGTGGTGGAGGCAGGTTCAATTGGTATTGGATGATTACTTAAATAGAAACAATGTGCAGGGTTATGGGGAAAAAGGCAGAAGATTGGCACTAAGTTAAAATGCTCAGAGAGGCAGTGCAGACACGATAGGCCGAATGGCCTCCTTCGACATCGTAACAATTCTGTGATTCAGTTTAACAGTTTTGTGGGTGAAGGGAAAGTCTTTCCAGGTGTACAGGGTGGAGTAGGTAAAGATGTTAAAATTTTAAGAGACACAGGGGCTAATCAATCCTTAATGTTGTGGGATAGTGACTTTGGGGTTCAGAGGCAGTATTGTAGGAACAGGCGATAATAAGTGGGGTTCATGGCGATGCTAAACCTATTCCGTAGTGGAAGGTAAATTTAAAGGCGTATAGACAGAGTAAATGCGAGTAGGCTCTTTCCACTTTCCACTTAGATTAGGAGAAATAAACACGAGAGGACATGGCTTTAGGGTGAAAGGGGAAAGGTTTAGGGGGAACATTAGGGGGAACTTCTTCACTCAGAGTGGTGAGAGTGTGGAACGAGCTACCATCTGACGTGGTAAATGCGGGCTCACTCTTAAGTTTTAAGGATAAATTAGATAGATACATGGATGCGAGAGGTCTGGAGGGTTATGGACTAGGTGTAGGTCAATGGGACTAGCGGAATAATATTTTGGCACAGACTAGAAGGGCCGAATGGCCTGTTTTCTGTGCTGTAGTGTTCTATGGTTCTAAAGAGTAAATGCAAAACAGGTGAGGTGATTGTTGAAGTAGTGGAAAAATTGCCCATTACAGGGGTTCAGTTTATTCTGAGTAATGATATAGTTGGATCACAGATGTAGGTGATGCCTATGGCAGTTGAGCAGCCTATAGAAGTGTTTTCAACAGAAGTGTTGCAGAGAGAGCATCCTGGATTGTTCCCAGATTGTCTGATAATGGGATCAGTTTCATAGGTTGAAACAAGAAGAACAGGAAGTTCAAAGGCAGAGGGAAGGTGTGGAAGTCCAATAAGCTGACAATGTTTGATAACATTGTCCAGGAGGAAAGAACAGAGGACAATTCAGCTGACGTGTTTAACTCAAGGTGCCTAATGGAGTTACAGAAAAAAGATTCACACATGAAACAGTTATATCAGACAGCTTACTGAGAAACAGAGGCAAGATGTATTCCAGAATGTTATTACCTTAAGGGTAATGTTTTAATGAGAACATGGAGGCCTTATCATGCTATAGCAAATGAAAGCTGGAGAGAAGTGCATCAGATTATAATACCATTTGGATATAGAAATGAGCTCCTGAGGATAGCTCATGAAATTCCGATGGGGGGACATTTAGGAATTCGAAAGACACAGGTGAACATACAAAAACATTTTTTTTGGCCTGGATTGCATAGGGATGTAGTCAAGTTCTATATAACATGTCACACATGTCAGGTGATAGGGAAACCACAAGCAGTAATTAAGCCGGCATCTTTAATTCCCATTCCGGAATTTGAAGAACCTTTTACTAGGGTCATGATTGATTGTGTAGGACCCCTTCCTAAGACTAAAAGTGGAAATCAGTACTTATTGACAATAATGAATGTGTCTACCAGGTTTCCTAAAGCAATACCTTTGAGAAATATTACAACAAAGTAAATTGTGGAAGAGTTAACTAATTTTCTTACTAGATATAGTTTACCTAAGGAAATACAATCAGATCAGGCTTCAAATTTCATGTCACAGCTGTTTAAGGAAGTAATGAACAGTTTGGGGCTAAAACAATTTAAGTCAACAGCTTGTCAAAAGGGGCTTTGGAAAGATGGCATCAAACTCTAAAAACTATGATAAGGACGCATAGTCATGATTATCCACAGGATTGGGACGGGGGATTCCATTCTTGTTATTTGCTATTAGGGACATTCCTAATGCATTGATTGGTTTTAGTCCTTTTGAATTAATTTATGGTCATGAGGTGAGAGAACCACTGAAATTGATTCATAAGAAATTGGTGGGTCAAAATTCAGAAACTACTCTCCTGGATTATGTATCAAATTTCAGAGAGAGATTTGACAGAGCATGTGAGTTGGCTAGGGAACATTTAAAGTTATCACGGCAAGTGATGAAAGTGAAGGCAGAAGGAAAGTTACAACTTGTAGTTTTGTTACTGGAGAGAAAGTGACTCGTTAAAGGCAAGCTTTAATGAGCCTTACAGGATTGAAAAGAAATTGAGTAAAGTAAATTATTTAATAAATACTTGAGATAGAAGAAAGAAGTAGAGGGTGTATCATGTAAATATGCTTAAAAAGTAATTTGATAGGGAAGAGGACCAAAGGAGGTGTTAGTGGTGGTAGATAATGAGAAAGATGTAGTCTTGCACGATTCTGAAATTGATTTTCCTCAAATCCTAAAAAATTAAATGTTTTATTGAGTTACTTTCCAGACATGTCAAAGTGATTTGGAGAAACTATTGCAGTCACAGAACCACACAGTGCAGAAGAGGCCCTTCGGCCCATTGAGTCTGCACTGACATGTGAGAAACACCTGACCAACCTACCTAATCCCATTTACTAGCACTTGGTCCATAGCCTTGAATGTTATGGCGTGCCAAGGCGGCAACCCGCCTCCACCACCCTCCCAGGCGGCGCAATCCAGACCATCACCACCCTCTGGGTAAAAAAGTGTTTCCCCACATCCCCCCCTAAACCTCCTGCCACTCATCTTGAACTTGTGTCCCCTTGTGACTGACCCTTCAACTAAAGGGAACAGCTGCTTCCTATCCACCCTGTCCATGGCCCTCGTAATCTTATACACCTCGATCAGCTCACCCCTCAGTCTTCTCTGCTCCAACGAAAACAACCCAAGTCTATCCAAACTCTCTTCATAACTTAAATGTTTCATCCCAGGCAACATCCTGGTGAATCTCCTCTGCACCCCCTCCAGTGCAATCAGATCCTTCCTATAATGTGGCGACCAGAACTGCACACAGTACTCCAGCTGTGGCAAGGTTCTATACAACCCCAACATGACCTTCCAACTTTTGTAATCTATGCCTCGATTGATAAAGGCAAGTGTCCCATATGCCTTTTTCACCACCCCACTAACATGCCCCTCCGCCTTCAGAGATCTATGGACACACATGCCAAGGTCCCTTTGTCCCTCCGAACTTCCTAGTGTCATGCCTTTCATTGAATACTTCCTTGTCAAATTACTCCTTCCAAAATGTATCACCTCTCACTTTTCAGGGTTAAATTCCATCTGTCACTTATCTACCCATTTGACCATCCCGTCTATATCTTCCTGTAGCCCAAGTCACTCAACCTCACTGTTAACCACCCGGCCAATCTTTATGTCATCTGCAAACTTACTAATCCTACCCCTCACGTAGTCATCTATGTCGTTTATATAAATTACGAATAATAGAGTACCCAGCTCAGATCCCTGTGGTACGCTAGACACTCCCTTCCAGTCACTAAAGCAGCCTTCTGTCATCACCCTCTGTCTCCTACAACTAAGCTAATTTTGAATCCACCTTATCAAATTACCCTGTGTCTCATGTGGGACCTTGTCAAAGGCTTTGCTGAAATCCGTATAAACTACATCAACTGCACTACCCTCATCTACACACCTGGTCACCTCCTCAAATTCAATCAAATTTGTTAGGCATGACCTCCCTCTGACAAAGCCATGCTGACTATCCCTGATCAAACCTTGCCTCTCCAAGTGGAGATAGATTCTCTCCTTCAGGATTTTCTCCAATAGTTTCCGTACCACTGACATGAGACTCACTGGTCTGTAGTTCCCTGGCTTATCTCTACAGCCCTTCTTAAATAGCGGAACCACATTAGCTGTTCTCAAGTTCCCTGGCACCTCCCCCATGGCCAGAGAGGAATTAAAAATTTGTGTCAGAGCCCCTGCGATCTCCTCCCTTGCCTCCCTCAGCAATCTGGGGCACAAGTCATCCGGACCTGGAGATTTGTCCACTTTTAAGCCTGCCAACACCTTGTCACTCCGTGTCAATTTTCTCAAGAACCTCGCAGTCTCTCTCCCCGAGCAACATCTTCATACCTTCATCCTCATTATCTTGGGTGAAGACGGATGTGAAGTATTTGTTCAACACTCTACCGATGTCCTCTAGCTCCATCCATAGATTGTCCCCTTGGTCCCTAATGGGCCCTTCTCTTTCCCTAGTTATCCTCTTCCCATTGATATACTAATAGAATATTTTAGGATTTTCCCTACTTTTACCAGCTAGGGCTTTCTCATAATCCCCTCTTTGCTCTCTGAATTGCTTTCTTAAGCTCCACCCTGCACTTTCTGCACTCCACTAATGCTTCTGCTGATTTGCTCCCCTTGTACCTGCTAAACATCCCACTTTTCCTGAGTATCCTGAATATCTCTGGTCATCCATGGTTCTCTGGGCTTGTTACTCTTTCCTAACACCCTAGAGGGAACATGTTGAGCCTGTACCCTCCCCATTTCCTTTTTGAATGCCCCCCATTGCTCTTCTGTAGATTTCCCCACTAGTAGCTGTTCCCAGTCTACCTTGGCCAGATCCTGCCTTATTTTACTAAAATCTGCTCTCCCCCAATCCAAAACATTTTTGCAACTTGTCTATTTCTTTGTCCATAACAAGCTACACAAGGCTATTTAGAAATAAGATGGGATGGACAAATATTAGCCATACATGATGTATGTGTAGAAGCTTCATCTTCGCTAAGGCAACATCCTTATAGATTAAATCCAGCAAAGTTATCACAAGCACAAAAATGATATAATTGCGTCTAGTTGCAGTGCCCGGAGTTCGCCTGTTGTGCTGATACCGAAACCAAATGGAACACAAAGACTGTGTGTGGACTATCAAAAGGTGAATGCAGTGACAAAAGTGGATTCATACCCGATACCATGGTTGGAAGATTATATTGAGGAAGCGGGACAATCAAAATTTATCTTAAAGATTGACTTGCTAAGGGGATATTTTCAAGTACCGTTATCGGAGAGAGCAATGGAGATATCGGCTTTTGTGACACCAGATGGACTATATCAGTTTAAAGTCATGCCATTCGGTTTGAAAAATGCACGTGCAACATTTTAAAGACTAACAAACAAAGTAATTGCAGGTCTGAGCAATTGTGCTGTGTATACTGACGACTTGATAGTTTTCAGTCTAATGTGGGAGAAGCATTTACAACATCTGGAAGGTTATTTCTCGATTACCAGAAGTTAATTTTGTGATGAACTTGGCTAAAAGTGAATTTGCAAAAGCGCAAGTTACGTATCTAGGTCATACCTTTGGATATGATAAGGTGGCTCCGAGAGATGTGAAAGTCAAGGCTATCGTGGATTTTCCCAGTGCCTACAACAAAACGAGAAGTTTTGAGATGTCTGGGCATGTCTTATCAAAAATTTGTACCAAATTTTAGCGGTATGGTTGCTCCATTGACTGAACTATTAAAAAGAACAAGAAGTTTCAATGGATACACAGGAGCGTCAGAAGACATTTGACAGTTCCTGAAAACTGTATTAACTATGACACCAGTTTTGGCAGTACCCAATTATGCCAAGCAATTTAATTTGGCCGTTGGCACAAGTATATAGACATTGGGGCCATACTGTTACAAGAAGATGACACTGGAATTGGAAAACCAATGGCGGACAGACAGCGTTGTACATGCTCCAGTGTACTGAATTTCTTGGACTCTTCACCTGTGTGTGAAGCAAATTAGGAACTGGAGGAACAGTGATCCAGTTTTGTCGAAAGTTCTAGACCCTGTATTGCAAGGGTGGTCAAATTCACCAGTGTGTGAAGAGATGAGACCATTCCATGCCCGAAAAACTGAGCTAAGTTGTCAAAATAGAACCTTGTTGTGAGGATCAAGAGTTGTTGTCCCTTCGCGAGGGAGAGAACCATTCTTGATAGAGCTTTGCAGTGCGCATCAGGCATATGGAAGGTGAAAATGCTTGTGCAAAGCTATGTCTGATGGTGAGGCATAGACAGTGACTTTGAAAGCATGGTCAAGCACTGTCTCCAGTGTCAACAACAACAGAAGTTGCCTGTTTCAGCTCCACTGCATCCATGGTAGTGGCCTGGTTGACCCTGGGTTAGACTACATATTAATTATGTAGATCCATTCTTAGGTACCATGCTTTTAATGATCGTAGATGTGCATTCTAAGTAAATTATTGTGTATGAAGTCAGATCACTGACATCGAGTAGAACTATTGAAAAGCTGCATCAGTGTTTTAATATACATGGCCTACCGGAAGTCATTGTTTCGGATAACGGTATAGCCTTTATGCGTACAGAATTTCAGAGATTCATGACTTTAAATGGAATCACACATATTAGAACAGCACCATATCATCCCTCATCAAATGAAGGAGCTGTGCAATCTTTCAATTCAGGAATGAAGAGATTATCTGAAGGTACTCTAGAAACCCGACGTTCTGCTTCCTTCTCACCAGAAGCTTCTTTCAACTATGGGTTCAACACTATCTGAATTATTGATGAAACATCGCCTACATACAAGGTTAAGTCTGGTATTTCAAAACTTACAGGGTAAGTAGAGGAGAATCAGCGTAATCAAAAATTGAATCACAATATTCATAGCAAAGCTCGAAGATTTACTGTCGGAGTCACAGTTTTTGAGGAATTTTGGAACTGGCCCTTGTTGGGCCCCTGGTACAATTACCTCAGAAATTTGTCCCTCGTCCTTCAAGGTGGAAGTGGAAGACCAAATTGTTCAAAAACATATGGATCATCTTAGGAGTAGAGAGGCATCCCTCCAACCAGCTATTCTGCCTGTGATTAACGTCGAATCATTAATCTCTGAGGAGGCAGATAGACATAGATTAGACGTACTCGATGTCTCTATAGAGTTGTCTAACCCTGAACTGCCACTTTCTAATTATGTACCTGATGCTGCAGTTCCTGATCATGTCGATCCATTGGGAGAACCTCAAGTGGTAGAGCTATGCCGCTGTAACTGGATGTACCTTGCTTGTCCTGCTTTCTACCCTTAATTAGCACATTCCTTAGATAATATCAACACCTTCAACACCTCTTTGTTCTTTTGTCTGTGACGTCTTTTGGTTATCTCCACCTATCACTGGCCCTTTATCCAGCTCTACTTGTCCCACCCCCCCTTAAACCAGCTTATATTTCACCTCTCTTCTATTTTTACTTAGTTCTGTTGAAGGGTCATTTGGACTCGAAACGTCAACTGTGTTCCTCTCCGCAGATGCTGCCAGACCTGCTGAGTTTTTCCAGGTATTTTTGTTTTTGCATTAGTGACATACACCCTTGGCGTAGTCTATTGTCTCCCAGAAACAGTTTGGAAAACAAAAAAGGTATTAAGTCGGGGAAAGGTCACCCTGATCTTCTTAGCTTACAGCAAGCATCTTATAAAATGTTGGATGCATTTGAATTAAATGTAACATGTGGAAAATCACAGCATTAAAACAAAACCTAAAGCTTTAATTTATTAAATAGTTTTGAAGTACGTTTGGGTGGAATTTGATTGAATCTAATGAAGACTCTGGAAAACATAGTGGGTGGGGTGAGTTAATTATGCAGGAGGTGAACCTTCAAAATTACTGCTGCTTGACGTATGCCCACTGGTGCTTCAGTTGTCCTGGTTAACAGCCTTCTGTAGCGAGTGTTTGTGACCGAGGTGCACTCCCCTTGCTATTCTAGGTGATAGAGGATACAGATTCAGAGATGGCCTCCCCCAAGAAGCTGTCAGCAGTTGGTAGACAATGAATAGGAAAACCTGTCCCTGACATGGGACAATGGTCATGTAGGTCCCCCAGTCTTGAGCAAAGAGATTATGCCTAGTGAGGAAGCCCCTGGCCCAGTGGTCACACATTCCTCCGCCATCTAGGTGTGCAGTGGCACCTCTCCCTCTCTCCCTGAGGAGAAGGGCATCTGGAGGGAAAGCCAGGTGCTTCATCACTCTGGCCTAGTCAGTGCTGTTTGAAGCTAATGGCTAGGGCAATGGAAGTGCAGGACAGGGTCGATTGCCAAGCTCGCCATGGAGAAAGCCTTGCTCTCATATGCCTGAGACATGTCAGAACTCATGGCGTGCATGGACTCCTCCATAGCCTGTGTAAAGCTGTCCATAACTCCTGGTATCTCCAACATATGTTCCTCTAACCTCTGCTACATTTCCAGCAGGCTTCTTGTGGCTGTGACCAGAGGCCCATCGTCAGTGTGGGGCTCAGAAGAGGCCAGTTCCCCAATAGCCCTCCCAAGTGTCTGGGACCTCGGCTGTCACAGCCTTCCTCACCTGCCGAGACGTGTCAGTGCTGTGCTCTGCAGGATGTGGCCCTGAATCTAACTGTGGCCCCTCTGTGTCTTGAATGGGTTTACCTATGTTGGTAGAGGGTGCAGGAGAGACACATGATGATGCATCCTTCTGGGTCAATGGTGTCACCGTCCCCAGAGGTGCGGAGTCTTCGGTCTCCTGGAGTAGCTGAGGTCTTGGGTCTGGATTGTGGGCACCTGTAAAGGAGAACAAAAAGAAACACATTAAGATTGCACAGAGTAATTCCTCGGCTGGTACTGAGCATGCATTATGGCAGCACCAGTTTGGATCCATTCTCACTCCGATGCCTTGGCATGCCAGCCTCGCCATTAGCTGGAGATCAGCCACCCTGCTCTTCTATAATCTGGAGAGCTTCTTCCTCGGCAGGGTTGAGGACTTTGAGATCGCCCCTCCACCTGTCTTCACCCTTTCTTTCTGGTTATGGGCCTGCCTCTCCTGCAAGAGAAGGTAGAGATTTAGTGACTTGAAAAATGTCATCTGACCCCATTGTCTGCATGTATCCCCATACTGGCCCATTAATGTGTTAGGTGGTTTCAAATCACTCACTCAAAACCAAAATGCTTTGGCCTCCAGTGTATACAGTCCTGAGGCTGATCATGCATTCAACCCCCCTAGCCAAGATGCATACTTGCACAAATGAGAGACAATCCCATAACACTTAACCAGTCAGATCAAAGGAGATCATTGACCGTTTTCCAAAACTGCATCCGCGATCTTTGATGGATCCCACCATTGCTAATCTCCTCTGTGATCCCTTGCCTGAACAAGGCAGCTAGGACAGAGTGTCTCATGTTGCCATCACTCGGGAAGAGCACTCCTGCCATTCCCTGACAGCCTGGTGGAGAATCTGCAGAGAGGCATAGCTGGTCTATGTCTTTGCTCTGATGACTCCAAAGTGAGGTCTTCAAGAGATGAATATAATGGCGGTGGCGGGTGTCCCAGGACAATGGGCATCAGTGGTCCCCCGGAATTGAGTATGACATCTGTCAAGCTTGGTGAGATTTCAGATGACGGAGGAGCCCAATTCTGGATCAACATGTTCTTCCAGAGTAAGGGCAATTTGTTGCAGAGGGGAGTGGAAACCTCAGTCCTGGGTTGGCTTCCTTCTCCTTCCTCTGGTGCCACCATTCTGCCTCGTCACCAAGTCGCTGAGCCTCAAAATGATTTGCGCCTTGTTGGATCAGGTGGTGCCATGCAGAGCAATCAGCAGTATTCCTGTCCTAGTCAGTGGTGTTAATGCCTTGGTGCTTTAGGGTGACCTTATACCTTTTCCTTTGGCCGTCCTTTGAGCGTTGGAGCCCAGGTCAATAGAGATTAATGGTTGGGGGGTGGGGGGCGGTGGGAGGAGTGACGGAGAAGAAGTTTGTGAGGGGTTGAGAGGAATGAAGGGGCGCATAGGAAAAATGGTTCAGACTTATGAATAAGTGAGGTTGTCAAGAAAGTTGGGGCCTCGTTACAGAGTCTTGCTGCTTGTTCATGCAACTCTTTTATAGTCTGTTGGCAGGATCCTCCAGTAGAAAACAACTTCCACTATACATTTGCACATGCTTCATGTGCCCACTGCCAGCCCTTCAAATATTCATATGAATCATTTGGGCGCCAGCTCCTAACGCAAAAGTGGAAGTGACACCCACTTCTGATTCCACTCTGGAAAGGGCTTAATTGATTAAATTCTGCCCTTCATCTGCTAATGAAGTCTGAGTAGCACATTTCCAGCAACAAATGTAACATTCTAACATTTAATTATATCTCAGCTAATTTAAACTTGTTAAGAAAATTGAAGTATAACACTTGGGAAAGCATAAGGTCTTGTTTTCTGGAGGAATATTAAAATGGGTAAAAATGCTTTTTTCCGTTCAGAGGGTATGTTCTTCCAATAAAAGATGATTCCTTAGGAAGTAGCTTATGATCCACAATATTTCGCTTCCTTGAACTTAAATTTCCTGGTTCTTGTTACTTTAATGAATTTCCACTAGTTTTAAAATAGCACCAATTAGATAAGTTAGGCTTTGTTGCCCCAATGTTCCTCAAGCTTAATATATAAGGTATGTCTCCAAGTAATGAGAGTATTGACTCTGCAGATAATGAGATTACAGAGCTCTTAAATGGTTTAATGCCTTTCTGAAAAAGTATTGGTCAATTGTGCTGAGAAATGAGGGTTTATGTGTTTAATAAGAAATGCGAAACATTAGGTAATTAAATATAAGGGCTCATTAAAAGAAACCATGCTTCCACAGACAGCTTTATACATTGAGAGCACATGTTGGGAATTTGGCACATTCAAATAATTTTGATGTACGGGAAGTGCACACACAAATTTTGAATATGCATTGTCAGTTAGGAATGCTTTGTATTAATTGAAAGTGCAGATTTATAAAGTTACCCATAGTATTGTGAAAAAACAATAATGTATTATAGCATTTATTTTGGCAAACAAAGAAATGATATATGTAATTTTTCTCTCTAGGTGATGAAGTTGGCTGGGGGGTGGGGAAAGTTGCTGCATGATCAGTTGTCTTCAGATGTTCTAATTGAGGTTCAAAAATACTTAAAAGCACGCATGGAAAGAAAGTGGCTGCCAATGTTCTTGGCCTCACCAGAGTTTGCTGAGAAGCACCATATACAGGTACGACAATCCTGCAATTGACTAGCCTGTTATAGCCGACACTGAATATAAAACAGCATTATCTGTATGCCTTATATTGAAAATATAAATTGTTTTACATTCATCACATGTATCAGAAATGAGTTGGAATTACTAAGATAAAACCTAGAATACTGGAAGTACTTAGTCATTCAGCCGCATATGTGGAAAGAGAAGTGAAGTTATAATTTCAGGTCCATGGTCTTTCATCAGAACTGTAATAAATTGGAAACTTACCAGATTTTAAATAAGTGAAAGTTGGGTGCTGAGTGGGGTGAAAAAACAGAAGGGAAAATCTGTGATAATGTGGAAGATGAGAGATCAAATAATAATAGCTTTGGTGGTGCAAGGACAAAGGAAGTGGTAATGGACAAGTAAAGTAGCAAAAGATATGCTTTGAGGATGTGTGAATAACAGACTGGGGAACAGCTGCCATCTGAAAGCAAAATGAAAAAAAATTAAAATCAAAGCCTGTAAACGAAAAGGAAACAAAAAGGTTATTTGGAAGTAGAAACAGGGTGCTATTACATTTCTGAAAGGGTTGTTGATGCAGTTGTCAAGGGAACTATGAACTTTGTTTTAATTGACAGTTTAATGACTAGTTTTGTTTTTTTCAC